>NC_089873.1:26507500-26881875 GCF_040182565.1 Anser cygnoides
GAGTCTTTGTGCTAAAATCCAGCAGAAGATTTCAGGGGTAGCTCAGGCAGTCAATCCACGGTGGGAGCAGTCCAGGCTCAGCTGAGCCTTCCTGCAGCCCCTGGCTCCCAGAAAGAGTGGTGTGTCGAGTGGTGTGTCAAGTGGTCAGGTTTTTTATCTATAATTTAGGAGCAGGAAGTTTGGAAAAAGGACGTGTGTTGATTGCTTTGTTTGGATAAATTGTGCTGTGTGTTTTGTTTTTTTTTTCCTCTTTCCTTGTTTACACTTCAAGAAGAGAGCATTGTCATTAGCTTTGCTACGTACGTGTCTGTGATGTTTCAGATGGATGAGCAGCCTGTAAGTATAAGTGGAAAATCTGTGGAAGGAAAATTTGCCCACTTTATAGCCCCAAAGCCTGTTACAAGGCACCAAAATTGCCTATTTTGTTATTGGAAGAAAGACAGTGTTCAAAATTGAAAGTAGTTTGCATCTGGTAGTTCCCAACAGTCCTGTTTATACATGATTTGGTGCTCTAATCTGTTCTAGTTGCCTGTTTCGGTGCATTTCTCTGTCTGGTTAAGGTGTAACAGTCAACAACAAAACTCACTTCAGTGAATTCACTATTGATCTACTTCTGGTTCATGCAAATTGATGATGTCAGAGTTCTTAATGGCCCACTCAGTTAATCGACAAGAGTTTTGCTGAATCTAGGAATTGTCACTGATGTCTGATAACACATTTAGGTATTCGTCTTCCCTTGTTTCTGTCATTTTTGATACATGAGGCATTCTACTAGCCTTCAAATTGTCCCACCCCTACCCACCCCCCTATAGCTTCTTCATTAACTACTATGAGCTCATATAAACTGTAACTAATAACAGTCTTTGATATTCTCTAACTTCAATTTACAGTTTCTCTTTTCCTCCCTCTCCTCACGGAAGAACATCATCTTTTGACCCATGCCTCCCATTTACTTCTCCTAAACTGTAATATCTCATGCCTTTTCACTGCTGTTTGAAGTGTCCTCCGAGCCATCCATTGTTTTTAGGTCTGAGTCGTGCAGCGAGGCAGATGTAGCAGGACTCTCTGACTGCACAGAGTCAACTACAGTCCTGGGCCAGTCAAGAAAAGCAGCAAAACCTGCAGCATAACAACTGTCATCTGCCAGATTGATTACAGTAATGATGAATACTAATGTTTTAAATTAAATACATCTGACAGTATCCTAAGCTATTTCTCACATACGTTGTCAGGCTGTATGTACCTTCAGCACAGGCCGTGATCATCTGTAGCATAACAACAGGGATGGAGAGAGCCCTGGTCCAAAGAGAGGGAGAGAAATAGAGGGGAGAAGAGTTACACAGCCACTCAGCTGTACAGCACAGACATCAGTGTAGAAATATTTTTTGTGTCAGCTGATGCTAATGGAAAGAATAAAGCCTCCTTATCACTGCTGGTAAATCTGAGTCTAGTTATAATTTGGATTTCCTCAAAATCGACAGAGTTCATTCATCTGGCCTATGGTCTGCATATGCCCCATGTGTTTAATCTGTCATGACTAAGAAATATGGACTTTTGTGGTACTTGCTCATCTTCCAAAACTTGCTACAATATGATATATTTGAAGTCATGAAATAATTGCTATTACTCAAATGTACTTGTAAATCATACAGACTTTTCCACAATTACTATTTGCACTTTCTTAACCTCCAGGCTAGTTCTGTCCTACTATAATCTACACACAACATTTGCTTGCATATATAAGAGTATTTCTGTATACAGACAATTCTGTATGTTGGGCTTAAGCATGGAGGGAAATAATGAAAGGATTGAAGAACTGCAGATGCTGTCTCTCTATTTAAAAAGACTAAAACTAATGGCCTAGCAAAATACAAACTAATCAGTCTGACATCATTCTCAAGTAAACTTATAACATTGTTAACAAAAAATTCAACTACCAAATAACATTATGATATGTAATTACACTGCTCTAATGCAATTACACTGGGTCAAAATGAGGATTAAAAGAAGATAGGTCTTGTCATACAGACCTGTTCCTTTTTTCTTTGAGACAATTACAGGGCTAACTGATAAAAAGTACTTTTCCAGGATTTTGCAAGCATATTACCACATGATGCTTCAAATAAAAATCCTCTTACAGTAGGTTCTAACAAAAAGTTGTTACTATCATTTATTTGTTCTGTGTAAATCACTGGCACTTATAAAGAGTTTGCCCCTACAG
Source organism: Anser cygnoides (assembly GCF_040182565.1). Taxonomy (NCBI): domain Eukaryota; kingdom Metazoa; phylum Chordata; class Aves; order Anseriformes; family Anatidae; genus Anser; species Anser cygnoides. Next base: position 26,509,722 of record NC_089873.1, read on the forward strand.
TACATGAGTGTTGCATTTTTTAACCGAACAAACCAAGAACAATCCTGTAAGGCAGATACTTCTCTGCTATTCTGAGAGTAAACACAGCCAGTAATCTCAGTATCAAGTCTCCTGACAATGCTAGATTGAATCTTGACTATGAACTCAGAACAAAATGACTAATTCATAGGTGTTTTTTCCCCCCACTAAGTATAAAAGCTGACCTATGTTGTCGACGGAGGGAAGACACAAACGCTCAATATGAGTGTTAAGTATGCTTCAGCTTTAATGGATAGCTCAATTGTCTTTTATCGTGTACAGGATAATTAGCTCATACATATTGCAAAAGCCAAGCTCCTTATTGGTAAGCGTCATCTACTGCCCTATCTGTTAGTTCCGCATTCTTCTATCCGCTAGTTCCCCTTTCTAATCTAACTATAACTCCCAGGGCAGTATGCCCTCTACTATCATTGTTTCTAATTGCCTGGGATTTCTCACAAGAGTTCCCAGACAAGCCTTGCGTACGTGCCTTTGCTCTTGTTTTTCTAGACCAGCTGGGTGCGGTAATCCGCCATTTCCTTATCTTGCAGCTGCACGAGATCAACGTGATTACGCGCAGCGAGCCAGTCCTCAACAATTCCCCCGTTTTTATTTTGTGCTAGAAAAACCTTACTTGTTAGTTGCTCGAGCCTTTTTGTTAGGCAACTAAATACTACTCGCGCCGCTACTATGATTAGTGCGATTATTAGCAGTAAGCGTAGCCCTTCTTTTATTAGACCCAATATCCAGCCTCCCATGTTCCCAAACCAACTTGCAAATAGTTCATCAAGCCAATTATTCTGGACCACTATCTTCTTGGTGTGGTCTCTCAGCCATTTCAGCTGCTCGTGGATTGACTCGCCATGGTCCGAGAGATTAAAACAGCACATTCCTTCGAGCTCTTCACACCCGTGGCCCTGTGCCAGCAGCAGGAAATCAATCGCTGCTCTGTTCTGTAATACAGCATGTCTCAGGCTATCCAGGTCCTGAGCCATTTCTGTGAGTATCTGCGTAGTCACATTTGCTTGTTTTACAGCCCAACAAGCAAGTTTCCCAAGACTAGCCATAGCATGAGCTACCGCCACTCCAGGCACAAGTGCCGCCGAAAAGAATCTTTCGGCTGGACCCCAGAGCTCGACCTGATCATCACAGTCACTCCCCAAGGTTTTTAGACTGCGTCTCGTCCGGCGTTTCCATTGTCGAGTAATGTTTCGCAGCTCTTGACTATGTAGATCAGGGGCAAACAGGGTCAGGCGTCCCAAATAGCACGGCCCACCGTGTGCATTTGCTGGAATCCCCTGCCAGGCTCGATCTCCACAGATCAGGAATATACCAGGTGGTAAGGCCTTAGCAGTTTGCCTTGGCCATGTGCTTGACTTGTTCCCGTATGCCCCCATGGTGGTGTTGGTGGTGTCGTTGTACCCGCAATAGCTGCTATTAGCTTCGAACCCCCTTGTGTGAGAGGTCACATTCTGTCTCAATCCTATTGTCAACATCGCCATTCCTCCCGTCGATCCAAACGCTCTCGATCCTCGTGGTTGATTATGTAGTGGGGGAACATTTTCAGTCAAGTGTGGCAAAGGCACCAATTGAGCCAATCGAGTTCCCTTCGGTATATGTAGCGGAGGGAACATGGCTGATACCATAATTTGTATCTCCCCAGTAAAGTCCTTATCAATAAGTCCTGTTAACACTAAAGCCCCATTTAATGTCGCCGATGACCTTCCAATCAGAAGTGCTCCAACAGGCTCATTATTAATTTTTACAGGTCCCATAACGCCTGTTTTCACCCCAACAGGCTTATTGTCCATCAAAGTCACATTTACTGCGGTTGCCAAGTCCAATCCCCAGGCTCCCTCTGGTGGCTGGTTGGAGGTGAAAGGATTCGTCTCGGTTGGAGTCTCCGCAGCTGCCGCCGCTGTTGAGGGGAAAGCCGCTTTTTGTGTCATCGCGGGGCGGCGGTTCCCGCTGGTCTTCCCGTTTCCCTGGGTCTTCCGCCGGCAAGCGGTTTCATTATGCGTATTAGATCGGCAGGAGGGACACCACACATTAGCCGTCCCACATTGCCTCTTCATATGACCCGCGACGCCACACCGATAGCAGCGTAGTGCAGGTCTTCTCGACGAGTGAGGTCCTTTTCCACTTTGCAGGGGGGCAAGGGCGGCGAATACCTGCGACTGACTAGCCTGCAGTCCCTGAGTAATACTTTCCCCTACCTTTCGAATAGCGTCAACCAATAGCGCCTGCGAGCCTATCGGTATCCGCGACAATCGATCAAGAGCCTCTTCTATAGTCCAGGTACTGGGCAGCGTATTTAGAACATTTCGAGAGGTTTGATTACAATTTTGAAGGGCGCATTGTTTAAGAATAGGGCCTTTGAGATATTCGGGTAACCCAGCTACCTGTATAGCTGCGGCAACCCTATCAATAAATGTTCCAAACGCTTCGTCTCGCCCTTGCTTGATGGACATATAGGAGGGCATTCCTCCAGGCTCCCTAATTTGGTCCAGTGCTCTCCTAGCCAGCGTCATGGCCGCTTTTGCCTTATCCGGCCCCATTAGGGCCTGGGCCTCCAAGCGATTGTATGCACCGACCCCCAAAAGCTCATCCAGCGTGACCCCGTATAATGGATCTCCGGGCTGACGCTGCACCGCAACTGCCTCCTGACAAGCTGAATGCCAATGGGCATTAAACAGCAGGATCTGATGCTGCGTCAGTATTAGTTTCATGATATTACGAATGTCGCCGGGGAGCAACACGTTAGTGGACCACAGATAGTCTAACATCTGTTTCGTTGGCTCCCCACGTATTCCTGACTCATTTACCGTGGCACGCAATTGGGTCAGTATTTTCCAGTCCAGATTTGTCATAGTAACAGTTATCTGGCCCTGGGCGTCTGGTGGAGAATACACCACGGGGAAGGCGCCTACAAGCTCTGTCGCTGCCCCCACATCACCTTCACGTAACGCCTCCCCTGCTATTTTCGCCCAGAGTCCTGCTCTCTCCGACCCCCCTGATTCGAGTCGCATATCTTTCAAAAATGGATTCTTATTTCTCCCCTCGCCTGCCGCCTCTCCCTCGGGAGTTTCCAGGGGTAGAGGAGGTGCACTGGGTCGTGCCCCCTCTCCCCATCCCCCGGGTGCCTTCATGGTGAATTGTTGGACCGACGGAGGGAGGGGGTACGGATTGGCCTCTTCATCCGCCCTCAACGTTTTGCCCAGCCGCTCTGTTGCAGCGGCTGCTACTTTCTGTTCTACCCGATGTATTGTTAAAGCATTCGTAACAGCCCGCCACGGTTTTGCCAGCTTCTTAGCCGTCTTATTCTCACTAATCATTTCCTCAAACAATATATCACCAAACTTACGCCACTCATCCTCCTCAAACAATGTGTCAGGGTTAATAAAGCAGCCCTTCGCCACCCCATAGGCCACTAACCCCTGTAATTCTTTATGACAATCTATATCTGGCGTCTTACGCTTTTCTAAAAAGCACTTAAGTAAATCAACTGCCGCTTGTTTCTCCATTCTTACTTACGGTGCCGTTGCCCCCGTGTAAAGCTTCTGTTCGCGGCGTTCCGGCGGGACCCACTATGGGTTCGTCCCGGGTGCTCTCCCTGAGTCACCTTCTGCTCGCCCCAATCTTATGTTCCGGAATCCGGGTTACGTAGTCAGAACCGGCTTTCCCCTTCTTCTCCGTGACCTAAAACCGGCTTACTCGCTTCGGGTCCTCGTCCAGCAAGGGTCCCTGTTCGGGCGCCATTTGTTGTCGACGGAGGGAAGACACAAACGCTCAATATGAGTGTTAAGTATGCTTCAGCTTTAATGGATAGCTCAATTGTCTTTTATCGTGTACAGGATAATTAGCTCATACATATTGCAAAAGCCAAGCTCCTTATTGGTAAGCGTCATCTACTGCCCTATCTGTTAGTTCCGCATTCTTCTATCCGCTAGTTCCCCTTTCTAATCTAACTATAACTCCCAGGGCAGTATGCCCTCTACTATCATTGTTTCTAATTGCCTGGGATTTCTCACAAGAGTTCCCAGACAAGCCTTGCGTACGTGCCTTTGCTCTTGTTTTTCTAGACCAGCTGGGTGCGGTAATCCGCCATTTCCTTATCTTGCAGCTGCACGAGATCAACGTGATTACGCGCAGCGAGCCAGTCCTCAACAGACCTATATCTAACATTTGTAGGAACAGTAAGCCTCACCTCCTTCCCTGGAAAGGTGATGGAACAGCTCATCCTGGAGATCATCTCCAAGCATGTTGAGGATAAGAAGGTGATCAGGAATAGTCAGCATAGATTCACTAAGGGGAAGTCATGTTTGACCAATCTGATATCCTATGATGAGATGACCAGCTGGGTAGATAAGGGGAGAGTGATGGATGTGGTCTACCTTGACTTCAGCAAGGCTTTTGATACTGTCTCCCATAACATTCTCACAGACAAGCTCAGGAAGTGCGGCCTGGATGAGTGGACAGTGAGGTGGATTGGCAATTGTCAATTAGCTGGATGGCAGGGCTCAGAGTGTTGTGCTTAGTGGTGCAGAGTCTAGCTGGAGGCATGTAACTAGCGGTGTCCCTGAGGGGTCCGTATTGGGTCCAGTCTTGTTCAACTTATTCATCAACGACCTGGACAACGGAATGGAGTACACCCTCAGCAAGTTTGATGATGACACAATGCTGGGAGGAGTGGCTGATACCCCAGAGGGCTGTGCTGCCATTCAGAGGGACCTCGACAGGCTGGAGAGTTGGGCCGTGATGAACCTCATGAAGTTCAGCAAGGGCAAGTGCAGGGTCCTGCACCTACGGTAGAATAACCCCAAGAACCAATTCATGCTGAGGGCTGACCTGCTGGAGAGCAGCTCTGCAGAGAGGGACCTGGGAGTCCTCGTGGACTGCAGGCTGACCATGAGCCAGCAATGTGCCCTTGTTGCCAAGAAGGCCAACAGTATCCTGGGCTGCATTCGGAAAAGTGTTGCCAGCAGGTCAAGGGAGGTGATCCTTCTCCTCTGTTCAGCCCTAGTGAGGCCACACCTGGAGTCCTGTGTCCAGTTCTGGGCTCCTCAGTACAAGGGGGACATCGAGCTACTGGAGCGAGTCCAGAGGAGGGCTACTAAGATGATTAGAGGACTGGAGCACCTGTCATACGAGGACAGGCTGAGGGAACTGGGCCTGTTTAGCCTGGAAAAGAGAAGACTGAGGGGGGACCTTAGTAATGTATATAAATATATGAGGTGATGGTGTTGAGAGGATGGAGCCAGTCTCTTTTCAGTTGTGCCCAGCAACAGAACAAGAGGCAACAGGCACAAACTGAAGCACAGGAGGTTCCAGTTGAATATGATGGGGCACTTCTTTACTGTGAGGGTGGCAGAGCACTGGCACAGGTTGCCCAGAGAGGTTGTGGAGTCTCCTTCTCTGGAGATATTCAAAATCCGCCTGGATGTCGTCCTGTGCAACGTGCTCTAGGTGACCCTGTTCAGCAGGGGGATTGGACTACATGATCTTCAGAGGTCCCTTCCAACCTCAGCCATTCCGTGATTCTGTCAACAGTGGTTGACACTGGTTACTCATCCCCATTAGACACTTGTTAGTTTCCTTACCAGGTACAAAATATCATTTCTAATCAGTAACTCTTTTGAATGCACCACGTAACTCATTTAGCAGTGAAGGAAAAGTATTTTTATCACACACCCCATCTCACCGACTACATTCTTTCCTAAATATCTCTGTGTATTCTGCTTTTCCCCCTACAAGCTGCTATATATGTTATTCCTAGTCTTTACTGTCCACGTCTTCCTTACTTATCCTAGCCTACAGTATACTGGGCCTATCAGGAGCTGGCATGGCATCTGTAGAGAACATTCAAATTGTCATGCTGATACTGTTAAAATAACCTCTTCAATTTACACCGTTTACTAGTCCTGGTGCTCTCATTCTAGACTTAGTTAAATGGAAATATTCTGTATAATTTTTCCTCACATAGTAATCTTAATGTTGGTTTTGTTTTCATTACAATTTTTATCAGGCAGCTAGAATTCTGATTCTTTTTTTTCTCATTAAAATTTATTAGATAAATGGATTAATTGTGTGGCAGTGTCTAGTCTCTTAAGATCTTTGTAGGAAGAATCATCCAAAATCTCTCTGAAGAAGAAAGGGTAAGCTGTTGTTGGGTATTATGGCTATTTATTTATTTAACTTCCTTCCTGAAGAATGTCAGGGTTTCAAAATAACGATCATTTTCCTCCAGGCAATGTCTCCTTGAGGGCTGTGTCATATTTGTCTGTCACAGTCACCCTGTATTATTCCAGATGATGGAAGATTACATGACTGAGCAACAGGTAATAGCATGTTACACAGGGATTTGGGGGAAAGAAACACTTCCTCTGGCTGTACTTAAGTAAAGCTCTTCCTGTCCCTTAGGTCTGAAGTATATGGTCCCTAGAAAGGAAATAGAGTCTAATATAAAAACAATAAAAACATAGGGATACGCTAGTAGGTTCTGCAAATCTCTTTGCTCAAAGATTTTGGACCTATGAAATAAATAAAATATTCTTCCTTTTCTTCTTCTGCAGGGTCTTGATTTTGTTTTCTGTTCTTTGTTTTTGAATTTAGAAACATAACAGCTTTTTTCTAAAGGAGAATATAAAAAGTGCACTCACTGAAATGCAGACTTGGGAAAACAGGCAAGTAAGAATTTCAAAACCTTATTTTGTAAATATACAAAAAGTCTAGGCACTCACCCATTTTCTTAACTTGAGTTAAACCATAAATACTGTAGTAAGGTTCAAGAAATGTTTGCACTGAATCATACTGCCAGAGAAGAGGCAACAGATGGAAGTCATCTTAAGCTATATCGGAGTCAGACATTCAAGACTTCTTTACTAGCAGAAATTCATCCCTCAGTAAAGCGTATCTTTAAAACAGGTCCAGTGATTCATGTTCTAGAAATGCCTACATCTCTTCTTGACTAGAAAGGAATAGCTGGAATAGCGGAAAGGTGTAGGTGAAATAGAGCTATTTATAAAGTTATGTGAGATGGATCTTATCACAGAGTATTACTATGACTTAAACTTATCCCAGAAAAGAAGGGGAAAATTTTAACTTCACACACATTACTCATACATACATGGAAAACAAGGAGCCAAATTTAACCTCTCATTCCTTTACTGAGCCTGGCACATACTAAAATCCTAGTTTCTGTGACAATGGTCTGGAGTTTTGTCAAACTGAAGAGAAAATGCTGAAAGCAAAGAGGGAAAAATACATCTTTCCATTTTTCTTCTGCATTTCTTCTGAAGGTAGACATCCTAGTTGGAGTTAAGCCTTAGCACACTGTTCATTTTAGATAAGGCAAGGCAAAGCTTACACCTAAATTAGAGCTTCTATCTAAACACTGCAAAGGAAAGCCTTTGGTTTGGATTTGTATAAATTTAGTGATTAGAAAGAGCATCTATTCCCACAAAGCAACTCTCAGGGAAGTAGTTTCCCATACAGGCTTATGCCAGAGACATAAGCAATTTTAAAACTTTGAAATAAATATATAATGATCCTATTTAAGAGCCAGCATATACCTATAACTTGTGTAATAGATCATTGTTTTCTGTGTTCTTGCCAAAATCTCTACTCCATTTGCTTCCAAGCAAGTTTTCAAGCTTCCCCATCTACAAATACCGTATATGCTTAACTCTGGAAACATATTCAGACCTTGCAGCCATGTTGGTGTGTCACTGTCTTGAAGTCTGCATGGCTGTAGAGTCCGCATAGGATGTATTTCTTCTGTGGGTATCCTGGAACATGTGTAAATATCCCTTTGATGGCCTTGGAATTTGGAGTACAGCTCACCACCAAAGCAAAATAACTGCCTGCTGCAGGAGGAACCTGAGAACCTACCAAAGGAGTTGTGGTGGGTCAAATTCCTTAGAAGAAGGACTCCAACAAGCAGCTCATAGTTTAGAGATTCTTGCCTTCGCCAGCAAGAAAGGTAGTCACCAGTTAAATATCTGAAATTATGCACCCTCCCAGGCCTCAGCAAAGAACTATCCAATTCGTACTGCTTTTTCATGTAGCTCTGAGCAGCAGTCAGCTCCAAGGCTGCATGGCAGCACCCCGTCAGTGCTCGCCCTGAGCCAATTCAGCCAAATCTTGGGAGTCAGGGATGTACTGAGGGCCCTGACAGCAGTGTTGAAGAACACCTCTTTCAATTTCCTTTCATATAGAAATGCATCAATTTTGCATCCTGCTCTGAATACCCGTGTCCTGCACTGCACACAGTGCCCTGCTTTCCAGCTGCCACTTTCACAGGGATGCAGGAATAGAAACAGCCCCAGCACAAAGGTCGATGCCCTACACCTATGCAACCCCAGGTCAGAGAAACAGAGAGAAGGTGTTCCCTGACAGGCAACAGGGTTGAGTCTGATGTCAGCACTGCAGAGGAAAAGCAAGAAGTGAGGAATAGTAAGGGAACTAAAATTATTCCTGTCCCACTGTGAATCATGTCTGGACTGTATTCTCTAAGATTGCTTGATCTCAGTAATATACCTCATGATCCCATGAAATATGGAAGATGATGTAAAATAGGACTTTCATAAAGAGAAGCAACATCCCACTATGATCATAATCTTCAACTATGTAGTAGACACAATGTGTACATTGGGAATGAGTAGTATCATACTTTGTCTTAATTAATACTGTCTATAGGCTGCCACTGAGTAATAATTAAATAAATATATATATATATATATATGCCTTTGTGTAATGCTGGGGCTAATATTTACAATGCAGTTAAGTAGGAGTGAGAAAGGAAAAGAATGATACTATTTGTCTGCTAAATAAGGCAAAATTGATCAATCCAGACTCTTTCATATGTAAAGAAAGAACATTTTGCTCACTAGAGGGTAAAAATAGGATTCATAGCATTAGAATACTAGAAATAACCTAACATGTAGTGTAGATCTCACCATAATTATAGCGTTTTTGAAAGGTACATATAGTCTTGTTCTGTCCTAAGGAATTGTGTTGCTTTATTTACTGTTACAAGTGGGCACATGTTCCATGTTATGATCCTGTAGCTTCAAATAAACTGTGTGGCTAATACTGCATAAAGCTATTTAACAAGATTCAAAATGTTTAACTGCATCTTTGTAAGAATCAGTCTCCATGTAAGAATGCATTATGAATATTATGAATCACTGTGGATATTAGCAAGTCTTAACGAGTCTGTACTCTGCTTAAAAATAAATAAATAAATACATAAATACATTCTGAAAAGAAAACTTCCTTAAATTTCAGATGTCAGTATCTCATAGCCCCTGCATCTTCAGATGTGTACTTTCCTGACCTCTGCTAAAACCAGTCTTCTGTCCAGTATCCACCAGTTATATTGAGAACTGTTCCAGTTTTATATTGTGTCTGATAACTAGAGTGAATCCTCTTATGGAGTAACTACTGCCACCATCTGTTCAATGTCCAGGCTCCTCAAGGTCTTAGCCTGTGTAGTGATGGGATTTTTCACGTATGATACAATGGCAGCTTTCTTCCATATGGACAGTTTGCTTTAAAAGTACCATAAATAGGTGAGGTCCTCGTTTGCTGTTTTTGTTGTTGTTGTTTGTTTTGTTGTGTTACATAGTATGTTTTTTCCCCAATACCTGCTGCTAGATTTTTAGGAATGTAGTTGTCATCCTGTCTTTTTCAAAATCCGGTCCCTCACATCTACAAATTAACTTATTTAACTTATTTTTTTTCTTATTTAAATTAGTATCTTTGCTGCAATTTCTTTGCTGTTATTTATTGCAGTATCTTTGCTGTTATTCAGCAAAGGTTCAGCATTTCATCCATTTTTTAGCACTAAATTGTGCCAGCTGTAGAGCCACTAAGTCAGTATACATTGTAGTTGACCACAATGTTTTGCATTTGTAAAATAACCTCGGGATTGTTTCATTTCATAATGGAGAGTTATATGAAGGGCACTCTGTTCTAGAGGGAGGAGCCCTTTGACTTGCAGCTATTCTGCTACTCGTTTCTGCGTAGCTATTAAGTGGATTAAGTGATACTAATGTATGTTTCTTGTTTCCCAGCAGTAAAAGAAAATACATCCTGAAACACTTACTTTCCTTAAATGAAAATTACAGCATTGGAAGAGGCAATGTAACCCCTGCATTTCCAGCCCAACAATGAAGGGGCTTCTCTTCTCAAATGGGGTTTTCTCCAAATGGAAATGGGAGTAGTGCAACACTCACACAGTATTACAATGCTCTCACACCTCTTACGCTGTGCTAATGTGCAAATTATTAGCCAAATGGCATTTTGAGGAAGACACCTGTAATTACCATAGTCAAGGAAAGACATAACATAGCTGCACTTATTTGGGTTTTGAACCAACAAGGTATTTAATCACACAATGACTTTTCACTGTGAGACCGGAACCATTAATTTCAAGTGAGAAGATAAGGAAATACTTAACTGCTTTTCTAGATCAGGACTATGAATTGCTAAATTACAGTGCTAAGGAAATAATCATGGCTTTCCATGTGATAGTTCAAGGAAGAGGAAAATAATTGGTAGACGAATGGGGTCTTAGGGGAAAAAAAAAAAAAAAAGAAAAAAAAAGTAGTGGAAAAAGGGAAGGGGTGGACCCTCTGTGGGAAAATATAGACAACTCAAATATGCAAGCAGTTGACCGTTCACTTCATACAACCCTTCATACACAAAAGAATTCTCTGAAGATTTGCAGGAGTATGAAGTGAAATACAAGGTTGCAATCCAGGTGTAGCATTCCCTATATAGCCACTCATGATCTTGAAAATATGCAGCCTTAGAGTATCACAGAATCATAGAATGCCTTGGGTTGGAAGGGACCTTAAAGATCATATAGTTCCAACCCCCCTACCGTAGGCAGGGATGCCACCCACTAGATCAGGTTGCCCAGGGCCTCATCCAGCCTGGCATTGAACACCTGCAGGGATGGGGCATCCATAGCTTCTATGGGCAACCTGTGCCAGTGCCTCACCATCCTCAGTGTGAAGAATTTTCTCCTAACTTCTAATTTAGATCTCCCCTCTTTTAGTTTAAATCCATTCCCCCTTGGCCTATCATTAACTGCCCAAACAAAGAGTTGTTCTTCATCTTCTAATAAGCGCCCTTTAAGTATTGAAAAGCTGCAATAAGTTCTCTCTGAAGACTTCTCTTCCTCAAGCTGAACATCCCCAACTCAATCAGCCTTTCTTCACAGAGGTGCTCCAGCCCTCTGATTATCTTTGTGGTCCTCCTCTGGACCCGCTCTAACAGATCTACATTGTTGTTTTGCTGAAGGTTGTAAAATAGATCTTTCAGCTGATAGAACGATATGCTTCTGAAGCAGGATCAACTCACACTATCCACACAGGAATCTGTAGTGGGGGTTAATAAAGCTGAAGGAAACAGAGGAGGATATTACAACTACAACAGAAGAATTTGTCCCAAGAGACCTTTAATGTCAAAGTCTTAAAGTAAGTTAGTTCTAAAAGTACAGATGGAGTCTGGACGGGTAGATAAGTGGTAACACAGACAGCAAGTACATTTTAAATTCATTTTAAATTAAAGTTAAAATTTCATTTAAATAAACTTAAATTAAATTTAAATTTTAAATTAAATTTAAAAGAAAAGGGGAAAAGATAGAAAGAAAAGAGAAAAAGAAAAAAATGAAAAAATGAAAGAAAAAAAAGAAAAAAAGAAAAAAGAAAAAAAAAAGAAAAAAGGGAAAGGGAAAGGGAAAGGGAAAGGGAAAGGGAAAGGGAAAGGGAAAGGGAAAGGGAAAGGGAAAGGGAAAGGGAAAGGGAAAGGGAAAGGGAAAGGGAAAGGGAAAGGGAAAGGGAAAGGGAAAGGGAAAGGGAAAGGGAAAGGGAAACTACACAGAGAGGAAATGGCATAAGGCAATGGGAAGCACTGAAATGTTTGTTTAAGAGATTACAATACCCTCAGGAGGTGTTTGTGATGTTACCAAAGTTGAATAGGTTATTTGAGAGCTTCCCTCCCAGAGCTGCTGGAAAAGGGACTGAAAATCTAAAGAACTGAATTCTGATTAGGATTCTTATATTGGCAAAGAATTTGGTATTGTCTTCTCTGTGCACCCAAATTGCTTACAGCATCAGAAATACTAGCACAAGAACCTTCATTTTCATTTTAATTGTTTTTAGTACCCAAGAATTATGGAGATTTTTGAAAACTGCAATGGAATGTACCTGGAAGAGGGGAAAAGAATCAAAATAATAATAATAATTCTTTGCTAGAGGTCAATCTCTAATATCCAGGCAGCCTGATCTTGTAAAAGAGAGAGGTAGAGAGAAGTCATGCTTATCTTCTGTTCTTCTGTATCTCAATATCCACATATCACCTGTGCTGAAGTAATAAAACTGCACTTCTTAATGATTTAACAGACAGAAAAAAAATCCAATCCCACTCATGTTATCTGTGGTATAAAGCCTGCATAACTCATATCATTGCATTTTGACATATAAAGAAGAAATTATATCCTATATTTATTATGAATGCTGGATTTGGTGATATTCTGCTGATACTCTTCTCTAAAAGTGGATTTTATTCTGTTGATATTATTCTCTAAAAGTGGAATTTCAGTATTGCTGAAAATATCCTGTAGTAGTTAACAAATAATAAATATTTAAAATTTCTCACTGACATTCTGGAACAGCAAAATCTCAGTAATCTACATGAATGATCGGGGGATCAAATTATTGAAGAAATATATGAACAAAGCAAGGTGATTTATAACCCAAAGTTATTTATTTATTTGTTGAGAACAGTTTTGCTCCTTATACAACAATTTGTGATAAAGAAGTCAAGTAGAATTTTATTTATTTATTTATTTTGGCAGAATACATTCAGAGTGGCAAATGCCAGTCTGTTAAAACTGAAGCATTCTATAGAAACACCTCAGGTCAAGAAAAAACATTTATGGAGAAAAACTGTACACCTCCCTAGCTCTTTGGAATCCTAAGAAAGGTTACACTGATCTATTCAAACTGGTGTCAGGCAGAAATACTGGGTCTATCTCTAGATAAATTGGCATTTCTTTACAGCAGGATTCAATGTTATCCAACGATTAGCTTGAGTCCCAGGAACAGTACAGCTCCATTTGCCCAAACTCCTGCTCATCCAACTTAGCCCAGGGAATGCTCAGTGCTATACCTGTAGTCACAGAATCACAGAATCACAGAATTGTAGGGGTTGGAAGGGACCTCAAAAGATCATCGGGTCCAACCCCCCTGCCAAAGCAGGTTCTTTAGAGCAGGTTGCCCAGGTAGGCGTCCAGACAGGCCTTGAATATGTCCAGAGAAGGAGACCCCACAACCTCCCTTGGCAGCCTGTTCCAGTGCTCCGTCACCCTCACTGTGAAGAAGTTCTTTCTCACGTTCATGCGGAACTTCCTGTGCTCTATCTTGTGGCCATTGCCCCTTGTCCTGTCCTCACAAACCACTGAAAAGAGGTCGGCCAAATCCCTCTGTCTCCCACACCTCAGGTATTTATAAACATTGATGAGTGTTTAGACCTTGAGTCCCTCAAGGTCTAAACTAAAAACTATAGCTCAGAATTCTTGTTTCCAAATAAGCAGTTAAAAATCATGTTTTTGTTTGTTTGTTTGTTTTGAACTCCTGAAATGATAGAAAACCTGAATTTATTAATGTGACAGTAGTCTAAACTTGCTCCCTTTAGGAGTGTCACTGACTTCACCAGCTGAACAGTGAGGAATCTATTGGAGCACACCACAGCTCCAGTCTGATATCAGGCATCTGCATTACCTTTCAGACAGGATAATTAATGGAAAGATATCTTCCAGATGGATTTGAGGAAGGAAGATGGAAGAAAACTCACTTTTATGTATAAACAATTTATGCAAAATGCAAGTAAAATTTTGCTTTAACACTTCTTCCCAAGATATGATTGCTAATCTGGCATGACAATGAAAAGGCAAAATTTAGACTGGATGTGTGAAAATAGTAAAACAGAATATGATAATTAAATACAAATGTTGAGCTGCTATGATCACTGTGTAGAATAGCTGCACTGTTGAACCTATCTGCTCTTTTAGCAGGTCTACCATAAACCTGTGCTGATTCACAAAAAATAAAAAAATAAATAAAAATAAAAATAAAAATAAAAATAAAAAATAAAAATAAAAAAAAATAAAAATAAAAATAAAAATAAAAATAAAAATAAAAATAAAAATAAAATAAAAATAAAAATAAAAATAAAAATAAAAATAAAAATAAAAATAAAAATAAAAATAAAAATAAAAATAAAAATAAAAATAAAAATAAAAATAAAAATAAAAATAAAAATAAAAATAAAAATAAAAATAAAAATAAAAATAAAAATAAAAATAAAAATAAAAATAAAAATAAAAATAAAAATAAAAATAAAGGAAATTGGCTGTGGAAGTTTTGCCTATGGAAACTGAGAAGGAAGCTAACTGGAGGATGCCTACTCTGATGGACAGGGACTGACCGTGGCTTCTCTCTGCTCTGCCTTAGCACCGGAAGCAAACAGCTGTATCTGTACAACGCAGTGCAGCAGTGCGTGGGAGCAGAGTTGTGCCACTCTGGCAGACAGGAGTGGGGTGCTTCACCCTCATCTCTCCTGGAAAGTGATGCAAAAAAACGTACCTCTGTCTGCACCCATGCATATGGGTCTGCCTATTTCCTCATCTAAAGAGACTTGGGAAGAGCTTGCTACCTCCTAGGAAACATGGTCCCAGCCCAGATTGACTCACGCCGGCAGCAGACTCTGGGAGGGGTTTCTGGGCCAGATGACAGCTCCCCATCAGCCAAGCTGTGGGCTCCCAGGCAGCACAGCAGGACCTCACAGCCTGAGGAAAGAGCTCCTGTGCATGGCAGGGCTTCACAGCGCTCCAGCAGAGAGGAATTAGCATGCTTTAACCTCACCCCCCTCTCTTCTTTATTAAATGGACATATACACAGACTGTAAATAAAAGAATTCACCAGGGAAATTACTTTCTGTGTCACTAACTTTTCTACAGACTCTCTTTCCAAAGGCCTGAAAAGACTGATACTGAGCAAACAGGCAAAAATAATTAACCTCTTTGCCCTTCCAATTGATCAGCTGTGACCATCCTCCCTTTTCTTTCGCTAGTCATTTTTGAAATGTAAAGTAAACTTTCTTATAGTTTACTGCTGGTTGCTGCATGGGAAATGATGAGAACTATTGATGCAGAAAGAGCTTATAATTAATGATCTGAGATCTTCAAAAAGCCAAGCCAAAGGGTCAGAGACGCAATCTCAGCCCTTAACATATGTCCAGTAAAAGTGACCAGCTCAGGGACAAGGCCCAGCATCCCACTGGCAACAATCTGCTCTGGCAGGATTAAACCCTTAATCATTAAATATTTTGCATGCAGAAAATCAGTTCCTATGCTAAAATGAAACAGTTTGAACAAATACAGGTTTGTGTTTCTAGTGACCCAGCTGCACAGCTTTGTAGATATTCACAGGTAACATGCAATGTACTTCTGCCTGTACTCTATATCCCTTTTAACACTGCTTATTAAAGCGGGGGTGGAGCTAGTTCTAAACTTGTGTTAAAAATAAACCTCTCAAGATGCCATAGATCTCTCAGTATTCAAAAAAAAAAAAAGACATTTTCATTCCAAAATCTTCTTCTGAAGATTTTAACCAATGAATTGTGGAAAAGGTTGGAAAGTATTTTATAATAATTGTTTCATATGAAATTTAATGCTCTTTCACTGATGGTTATGTGCTATGACCTAGGCTGATCTGTTGTGTATCATCTTAGTTAAAAAACCTACATGAATGATAGCTCCATTCTTCCAATACCGCCTTGACAGTTCACAGAAATATTCTGCATCCAGTTTCTAGCCAGAGAAAAGGCAGAGAAAATCAGAGGTCATATAGACAACTGTGATGACAGCAGGGTTTTGCTTGATGTCCCACATCTCTCAGATGGTAATGGCACTAAGCATTTTGGACCGTAAGGGCTGCTGAAGTGAGGAGGGAAATGGAGCCTTGCTTAGGGTCACAGGCAATGCTACTTTCTGGAAGCAGAAGGGGTAACCATGGCAAGCAAGAAGCTTAGCCATGACCATGGAAATTACTTTCCTGAGAGTGTATCACAGGTCCTGTCTGCAGATCTGAGGAAAATGGTCTTGGAGAAAAGAGACAAGGGGAGTGTAGATTTGGATGATTTGTTATCTAGGTTGTGTGGTTGTCTGTCAATCAGGGCAGGGACATAGGAATGTCATGTCAGCCACTCCTCCCAGCTTTGTGTCGTCAGCGTACTTGCTGAGGGCAGACACTATTCCCTCATCAAGGTCGTCGATGAAGATGTTGAACAAGAGCGGACCCAGCACCGACCCCTGGGGAACACCGCTAGTCACAGGCCTCCAAACGGACTCTGCGGCGCCAATCACCACCCTCTGAGCTCGGCCAGTCAGCCAGTTCTCAACCCACCTAACTGTCCACTCCTCTATCCCACACTTTCTCAGCTTTGCTATCAGGATATCATGGGAGACAGTATCGAAAGCCTTGCTAAAGTCAAGGTAGATGACATCCACTGCTCTCCCCGCATCTACCCAGCTGGTGATGCCATCATAGAAGGCAACAAGGTTGGCTGAGCACAATTTCCCCTTGGTGAATCCACGCTGACTACTCATAACATTCTTCTCTTCCAGTTGCTTGGAGATGACATCCAGAACAAGCTGTTCCAACGCCTTTCCAGGGGCAGAGGTGAGACTGACTGGCCTGTAGTTTCCCAGATCCTCCTCCTCGCCCTTCTTGAAGACCAGAGTGACATTGGCTATCCTCCAGTCTTCAGGCACCTCACCTGTTCTCCAAGACCTTTCAAAGATGATAGAGAGCGGTTTGGCGATCACCTCTGTTAACTCCCTCAGCACACATGGATGCATCCCATCAGGGCCCATGGATTTGTGTGCATTGATCCCACTCAGACACTCCCGAACTACTCCCTTGTCAACCATAGGGGAGCTCTCCATTTCCCAGACTCTTTCTCCTCCCTCCAGGGTCCAGGAGTCCTGGGGGTGAGTCTTTGAAGCAAAGACCAAAGCAAAGAAAGCATTCAGTATCTCCACCTTCTCAGCGTCCCCCATTACCAGGACACCCCCCTCGTTCCGCAGGGGACCCACATTATCTCTAGTCTTCCTTTTACTGTTCACTTTTTTTTTTTTTACATTTAAAAAAAAAAAAAAAACTTCTTATTATCCTTTATCTCTTTTGCAGGCTTCATCTCCACGTAGGCTTTAGCCTTGCTCGTCACATCACTGCAGGTCCTGACAACACTCCTATACTCCTCCCAAGAGGACTGGCCCTTTTTCCAAATTTCCTAGACCTTCCTCTTCCTTTTGATCTTGTCAATGAGTTCCTTGCTCATCCATGCAGGTCTCCTGCCCCTCCTTCCTGATTTCCTACTCTTAGGGATGCACTGATCCTGAGTTTGGAAGTACTGTTAAAAAGGAGTGGTCAACCAAGTTAAAAATCAAGAAATATCAAAATGTATTAAGCTGATGCTACATAATATGGGAATATAGTGGTTCTTTAGCAGACATGCTGGTTCACCCACATCTGGCTCTCACCAGAACTACGGAAAACAAGCATATACATAATTTACAAATACGACTCTCCAGAGGGAACTTGAGTAATTCAGCTACCTAGCTAGTGTTCTGAAGGCTAGGGTGGGACACAGCTAAGCCAAAGCCTTCTGCAGACACAGGGCTGAACAAGGCAGACAAACACTATAGCAATAAACACAAGCAGCCTTGTGAAGAGGCCGACTATAGCCATCAGTACCTGAGTACACCAGGATTCACTACTGACCCACGCTGTGTCACCCGGAGCTGCAAAGCACAGAGGGGAGTCTTTTGATGTGTGAATCACAGAATCATAGAATACCCGGAGTTGGAAGGGACCCACAAGGATCATCGAGTCCAATGTGATATTACTTTAAGATGGGTATGTTATCTGTGATAAGCAAGGCACGTTGGCTATACTGCTTTGGCTTTAACGTAAGAAAAAAACACCCTTACCCCCATATTGAACAAGGAGAAAAAAATATTATTTTCTGGATTTGATCCTCAGTGAGTTAGAATTAATTCTAACAATTGCAACACTGGAACTGTAGTCCCAAATTACAGGAAACAGGAAGGACAAAAGAAGTTGTAATCACGAATTACAGAAAAGGAGAAGGACAAAGTAAATTGTAATCCCAAACTACAGGAAATGGGAAGCAGGAAAGGAAGAATCACAGAATCACAAAATCACAGAACGTTAGGGATTGGAAGGGACCTTGAAATATCATCTAGCCCAATCCCCCTGCCGGCGCAGGAACACTTAGATCTGGTCACACAGGAACACATCCAGGTGGGTTTTGAAAGTCTCCAGAGAAGGAGACTCCACAACCCCCCTGGGTAGCCTGTTCCAGTGTTCTGTCACCTTCACCGTAAAAAAGTTTTGTCTCATATTTAAGCAGAACCTCCTATGTTCCAGCTTGCACCCATTGCCCTTTATCTTATCATTGGGTGTCATCGAGAAGAGCCTGGCTCCATCCTCCTGACACTCACCCTTGTCCTGGTTTCAGCTAGGACAGAGTTAATTTTCTGCCTAGTAGCTGGTAGGGTGCTGTGTTTTGGATTTAGGATGAGAATAATGTTGATAACACACTGATGTTTTAATTGTTGCAGAGCAGTGCTTACACCAGGCCAAGGACTTTTCAGCTTCTCGCTCTGTCCTGCCAGCGAGCAGGCTGGGGGTGCAGCAGGAGCTGGGAGGGGACAGACCCAGGACAGCTGACCCAAACTGGCCAAAGGGGTATTCCATACCATCTGGCGTCATGCTAAACAATATATAGGGGTGGCTGGCCGGGGTGGGGGGCCGGCTGCTTGGGGATAGGCTGGGCATCAGTCAGCGGGTGGTCAGCAATTACATTGTGCATCACTTGTTTCGTACACATTAGTAGTAGCAGTACTACTACTACTACTATTATTATTATTATTATTACTATTATTATTATTATTATTATTATTATTATTATTAGTGTTTTCTTTTCTGTCCTAATAAACTGTCTCTATCTCAACCCACAGGCTTCATTTTCCTGATTATCTCCCCCCTCCCAAAGAGGGAGGGGGGAGGGTGACTGAGCGGCTGTGTGGTGCTTAGCTGCCGGCCGGGTTAAACCACAACAGTCCTTTTTGGTGCCCAACGTGGGACATGAAGGGTTGAGATAATAACAGATCTGACCAGAGTGTGTTAAAACAAGATTCTTATAAGCATTACATCAGTTTAATAGTTGTTAATCACAATGCCGATTTTTGTGATCTCAAGTCTGCTGTGTCTGCTTTCCGAACTGAGTTATATAGCACATTACTTTGTGTTTGTGTTCCCTGTTGTGTTGCTTATTACTTCTGGGGGTTGGTACAGGGTCACTGTTTTGCTGTACTGTGTAACACTGGCTTACAATATGATAAAATTACCAGCCAAGAGACTAATCTGGTATTTGTACTCAGCATTGTCGTCAACTCCATACTTTGGGAACCCTACCTCAGAAACTATTAATAATTACACCTTTCACGCTTTTTCTTCAGGGAGCCAATCTATGGAGGGGTCAGGGGAAGATGTTTTTACCCACTTGTTCACTCTCACATTCTTCTCCTCCAGGCGAGTTATGGTAGGTTTCCAAAACTTCGAATATCCTTGGGATGTTCAGATCAGCATGTTCTTATTGTTATGTCTCCTGAATGCACCTCAGGTTTTGTCTAAGGTTAAACAAATACTTAAGATTGTCATCCAGAGATCTGTCCTGAGGCAGGATAGTTATGAGTGGCAGGGAGAATGGGAGGATATGGGCAGGCATCTAGAGCAGTGGGCACCTCCAGTGCTTTGGAAATTCACCCCTGAACAACTGAAAAATCCTAAAAAACTGATAGAGTGCTTGAAAAATGTGTGTCCTCACTCTGGCAGTACCAGACATACAGAAATCACTGCAACATGCTGGGGCTTGGCCTATGCTTACCGGGCTGCATTCAATGCCAATATAAACCCAGTGACAGACCCTGTGGCCACTTCCACCCCTAAGACAGGCCCAGTGGCCACTCCAAGCCCTAAAACAGGCCCCAAGGCTGGGCCAGAGAAACAAACTGTACCAGTGTCAGTTGCACCTCTAACCAAGATGAAAAAATGGGTTATAGGATCAGATCATTTAGAACGCAAACTCCTGCTAAGACTAGGTATGGAGAAGACAAGGCCAGGCCATCAGAGGAACAAGAGGATGAAGATGAAGACGTCGCAAAAACAACAGTAACTACCCGAAACCTATACCAGCATGAGCTACGAGATGTGCAAAAAGATTTTGGTCGTTGTATAGGCGAGCACCTTGTCACCTGGCTGCTCCAGTGCTGGGACACTGGAGCCAATAGTCTGGAATTAGAGGGCAGGGAAGCCAGGCGGCTGGGATCCCTTGCTAGAGATGCAGGTATTGACAAAGAAATTGGAAATGGAGCACCAGGCTACAGCCTCTGGAGGCATCTCCTGTTAGCTGTGAAGGAAAGGTATCCCTTCAAGGAAGAACTTGTATGTCTACCAGGCAAGTGGACCACTATGGAAAAGGGAATCCAGTACCTGAGGGAATTAGCCATACAGGTGGTTATTTATAGGGACCTAGACAATGAACAAATATCCACGGATCCAGATGAAGTCAAGTGTACATGACCCATGTGGCGGAAGTTTGTACGGAGTGCACCATCATCATATGCCAGCTCATTGGCCGTAATGACCTGGAAAGACCATGAGGAACCCACGGTGGAGGAATTGGCTAAACAACTCCAGCAGTACGAAGAAAGTCTCTCCTCTTCCCTACAGGTCTGCGTCTCAGCTGTGGAGAAACTTTCTGCAGAGGTCCACCAACTTAAAAATAATTTATCTTCCTCCCCACCTGTGCAAACCAGTGTCTCAGCTATCAGGGGTCCTTCTGTGCAAGGAAGACGATATAGTGGGTACACACCCCGTGCCACCCTGTGGTTTTACCTACATGATTGTGGAAAGGACATGAGAAAATGGGATGGAAAATCTACCTCAACCCTAGAGGCATGGGTATGTGAGCTGCAGAGGGAAACAATCAGAAAAAAAAAGGCATTCTCTGAGAAACTTGCTGCTCCAACTTCCAACGGGCAGTCCTCCAGACAAAGAAATGAAGATTCTGGCCAGGATTAGAGGGGCTGTGCCTCCAGCCAGGGGGAGGAAAGGGACAATCGAGTTTATTGGACTGTGTGGATTCAATGGCCTGGCACATCATATGCACAGAAGTATAAGGCTTTAGTAGGCACCTGTGCACAGTGTACTGTAATGCTATCAAGCTATAAAGGACGAGAATGGACACATCTGTATTCATGGGGTGACGGGGGGTTCCCAGCAGTTAACTGTATTGGAGGCTGAAGTGAGTCTAACTGGGTATGAGTGGCAGAAGCACCGTATTGTGACTGGCCCGGATGCTCCACACATCCTTGGCATAGACTGTCTCAGGAGAGGATATTTCAAGGACCCAAAAGGGTTCCACTAGGCTTTTGGCATACCTGCCTTAGAGACAGAGGACATTAAACAGTTGTCTACCTTGCCCGGTCTCTCGGAGGACCCTTCTGTTGTGGGGTTGCTGGTTGTCGAAGAACAGCTGGTGCCAATCGCTACCACAACTGTGCACCAGCAGAAATATCGCACAAACCGAGACTCCCTGATTCCCATCCATAAGCTAATTTGTCAACTGGAGAGCCAAGGAGTGATCAGAAAGACTCACTCACCCTTTAATAGTCCCATATGGCCAGTGCGAAAGTCTAATGGTGAGTGGAGACTAACAGTGGACTATCGTGGCCTGAACAAAGTCATGCTGCCGCTGAGTGCTGCAGTGCCAGACATGCTAGAATTCCCGTACGAACTGGAATCAAAGGCAGCCAAGTGGTACAGCACAACTGATATCACTAATGCATTTTTCTCCATCCCTTTAGCAGCAAAGTGCAGGCCACAGTTTGCCTTTACTTGGAGGGGAGTCCAATACACCTGGAATCTGCTGCCCCAGGGGTGGACACACAGCCCTACCACTTGCCATGGACTGATCCAGTTTGCACTGGTGCAGTGGGAAGCTCCTGAACACCTGCAGTACATCGATGACATCATTGTGTGGGGTGACACAGCAGAGGAAGTTTTTGAGAAAGGGAAGAAAATAGTCCAAATCCTTCTAAAGGCTGGTTTTGCCATAAAACAAAATAAAGTCAAAGGACCTGTACAAGAGATCCAGTTTTTAGGAATAAAATGGCAAGACGGACGTCATCAAATCCCAAAGGATGTGATCAACAAAATAACAGCTATGTCTCCACCAATTAGCAAAAATGAAATACAAACTTTCCTAGGTGTCGTGGGGTTTTGGAGACTGCACATTCCAAATTACAGTCTGATTGTAAACCTGCTCTACCAAGTAGCCCATAAGAAGAATGATTTCAAATGGGGCTGCAAGCAACAACAAGCCTTTGAAAAAATTAAGCAGGAAATAGCTCATGCAGTAGCCTTTGGGCCAGTCCAAATAGGACCAGGTGTAAAGAATGTGCCCTACACTGCAGCTGGGGAGAATGGCCCCACCTGGAGCTTCTGGCAGAAAGAGCTTGGAGAAACTCGAGGTCGACCCCTAGGGTTCTGGAGTTGGGGATACAGAAGATCTGAGGCCCGCTACACTCCAACCAAAAAAGACTTGCCCTTTACAAATTTATAAACATTAATAAGTTCACCCCTCACTCTCCTCTTCTCCAAGCTAGAGAGACCCATCTGCCTCAGCAGTCTCTCAAGCTCCAAGGCCTCAAACCTGTTGCATAAGGCGAGGCTGGTAGGGAGGGGGGTTGCCCGCAACGCCAAGCAGGGACCTGCTTCTATTCCTCTTCTTCTCCTAGGTCCCCTCCATCTTCCCGACAGTGACAGGGCAGGGGGGTCCACCACTATTTGGGGTGCCTCATCCCGGTGCCTTTCTTTCAGGCCTGGCAGGTAGTTGCTCCATCAGTCTATCTCCTGCTCACACTCCCTGATAGCCCTTAACCACTCCACCTCCTCCTTGAGCTCTGCCACCAGGCTGACCAGGCCATCCACCTGCTCACACCTCACACACACGGTGTCTCTGCCACCCTCTGATGGCAGGAACAGGCTCAGGCACTTCCTGCATTCAGAGACCTGAACTGCCACATTTTTGAGTGGGAAGTCAGTCTGGGTTGCCACAGTCTTCCTAGAAAGAGCTTTCTGCCTAGTGCAGACCATGGCTGGTTTAGCTATAGGTAGACAGCCGGTAGATGAGCCATTCTCCCTGTCCGAGTGCGCCCTGCCTCCGTGCACTGCTGTGCGAACTGATGTGCCATGCCCTGACTGACATGCCACGCCCTGTTTGCCTGTCCTGGCAGGGGCTCCACCACCCTCTGGGGGGCATCCCCCCAGCGCCATTCCCTCTGGCACACCAGGTAGTTACTCCACCAGGCAATCTCCTGCTCACACGCCCTGATGCTCCTGTGGTGGTTTTACTTGGGTGGGCAGCCAAGTTCCACCATGGCCGCTCTCTCACTCCCCCTCCATAAAGAGGAAGGTGGAGAAAACACACAAATTGCTCAAGGTTTGAGGTAAGGATGATTTAATTAAAGGGAAAAGGGAGAGGGAAAAAAAAAAAAAAAAAAGGCTGCACAGAAGCACAGAGAGAGGAAAAAAAAGTTACACTCTACTTCCCATCAACGAGCAATGTTCGGCCACATCCTGGGAAGTAGGGCCTCAATACCTGTAACAGTTGTTCAGGAGGACAGGCCCTTCCACCACAAGAGCCCCCCTTTTTATTGCTGAGTGTGACATCATGTGGTATGGAATATCCCTTTGGCCAGTTTAGGTCAGCTGCCCTGGTGATGTCCCCTCCCCATCACTTGCCCACCCCCAGCCTGTTTGCTCTTGGGGGCTTGGAGGGAGTCCTGATGCAGTGCCAGTATTGTGCAGCAATAGACACAACACTGGAGTGATACCAGTGCTGTTCTAGCTACAAGTTCAGAGCACAGAACTGCATGGGCTGCTGCAGGGAAAGTTATCTCCATCCCAGAGATCCCAGAACAGCTCCTGTGTCCCAGCACAGCTCCTCAGTCTCTCCACCTCCTCCTTGAGCTCAGCCACCATGGCGAGCAGACCTTCCACCTGAGAACAGGCGGTCTCCCCGCTGTCCTCCCCCGGCAGTGGCAGGCTCAGGCACTCCTTGCAGCCATAGGTCTGAAGAGCCACGTCTCTGGTCAGGCCCTTCATCTGGGTTGCCACAGTCTTTTTGGAGTGAGCTCTCTGTCTAGTGGACACCATGGTAGCTGGGTGATCTCGCACACTGTCAAGAGTTGGTGCAGAGCTCCCACACCCTGCCACAGCAGTGTGTACTCACTGCTGACCCCTCCCTCCTCACAGGAGACCAACGTGTCGCTGCCCTCCTGGAGGCGTTTTCTAGGCATGGGCACAGTCACCGTTTCCCTGGCAATGCCCACTCCCTGTCAGCCCGTCTTTCAACTGGCAGGTGCTGCCTGGTTGCGCTGCTGTCCCAGGCCAGTCCTGGTGAAGCAAGGGCCAGAGATCCCCCTGAACTCATGGTTCGGTACTGCGGCTGCTGCTGCACCGGCCCCGAGGTGGCTGACCTTGACTACTGAATGTTGTGGTTTAACCCGGCTGGCAGCTAAACACCACACAGCCGTTCGCTCACCCTCCCCCCTCCCTCTCTGGGATGGGGGGGAGAGAAACGGGAAAGTGAAGCCGGTGAGTTGAGATAAAGACAGTTTATTAAGACAGGAATATAATAATAACAATAATAATAATAATAGTGATAATGATAATAGTATTAATAATAATAATGTGTAAGAAAACAAGTGTTGTACAATGTAATTGCTCACCACCCGCTGACCGATGCCCAGCCTATCCCCAAGCAGCCGGCCCCCCACCCCGGCCAGCCACCCCTATATATTGTTTAGCATGACATCAGATGGTATGGAATACCCCTTTGGCCAGTTTGGGTCAGCTGTCCTGGGTCTGTCCCCTCCCAGCTCCTGCTGCACCCATAGCCTGCTCGCTGGCAGGACAGAGCGAGAAGCCGAAAAGTCCTTGGCCTGGTGTAAACACTGCTCTGCAACAATTAAAACATCAGCATGTTATCAGCGCTCTTCTCATCCTAATCCAAAACATAGCACCCTACCAGCTACTATGAGGGAAAATTAACTCTGTCCTAACTGGAACCAGGACACTGAAAAAGAATGAGGAAGTGACTGGAAGGGAACCACCACACTGTAACCTTTATACTCATTAAGGCTAATTAACATTTTAAAAATCACTCCCACCTATAGGGAAATGATACAACAGCTGCCCCCAAATCTATAATCTTCTGATCCCGTAATTCCCTTGCCTAGAAGAGATAAATTATGCCGATCAGAACAACCAATCAGAAACTGTAAAAGGAAGTAATTTTGCAAACAGCTATGTATAAATAACCATGCTTCTAGCTGAGAGTGTGCTTGCTTTGCGAAAGATTGCTAAGAACCTAATTCTGAATTAGAATTCAGGGCGGAATTAGAATAAAGACCTTCATGTGGATTCTGACTCCATGTGCTTTTTGGCTAGGTGAACCAGGCACGAACCTATTCCCTACTAGCGATAATAGAATTGCTTGGCCCTTTACAAAGAAGGAAAGAGATTTTTCCTAAGTAGTCTACAGCCAGAATTCCTCTGAAAACAAGTAAATTTCACAGAATAATGGGATCATAGAATATCCTGAGTTGAAAGAGATCCATAAAGATTGTTGCATCCTCTCAGTGAAAAACCTTTTCCCAACTCCCAGCCTGACCCTCCCCTGTCCCAGCTCCATGCCATTCCCTCGGGTCCTGTCACTGTCCCCAGAGAGCAGAGCTCAGCGCCTGCCCCTCCACTCCCCTTGTGAGGGAGATGCAGGCTTCCCCTCAGCCTCCCCTCCTCTCATCTGAACAAACTAAGTGACTTCAGCCACTCCTCATACATCTTCCTCTCTGGACCCTTTGCCATCTTTGTAGTCCTCCTTTCTACACTCTCTGATAGTTTTATGTCCTTCTTATATGGAGGTGCCCAAAGCTGCACACAGTGCTTGAGTTAAGTCCGCGCCAGCACAGAGCAGAGTGGAACAATCCCTTCCCTTGACCAGCTAGCAGTGCTGTGCCTGATGCACTCCACGGTACAGTTGGCTGCCAAGGCATACTGTTGGCTCATATGCAATTTGCTGTTGACCAAAACCCCCAATCTCTTTCTGTGGGGCTGCTCTCCAACCTATCATCTCCCAGTCTATACATATAGCCAGGGTTGCCCCTTCCCAGGTGCAGAATCCAGCCCATGCTCTTGTTAAACTTCTTATTGTTGGTGATTGCCAAGATGTCTAATTTGTCAAGATCTTTCTGCAAAGCCTCTCTACCCTAGACAATTATATTATATACTTGTCAAGATGGACCTTTTGCCCAAAATGAATGGTGAGAAACCATACCAAAATCTTTAATGGAATAAATATATAGATATATCAACTGGCTTCCTGTGATCAGTTAGGTGGGTGACCTTGTCATAAAAGGAAATAAAGTTAATTTTAAGAAGGACCTTTCCCTCATGAACCCCTGTTGACTGTGACCAGTGACCACATTGTCCTTCAGAAGTTTTTCAATAACTCACAAAATAGTTTTCTTCATAATTACCTGGCACTGAATTGAGACTGACAGGCCTGTAACTACCAGGATCTTCTTTCTTGCCCGTCTTGAAAACCGGAAAAACGTTTGCCATCTTCAGACAACTGGGACCTCTCCATATTCTGAAGACAGTTGAAAAATAATTGAGAGAACTCTCGCAATGACGTCGACCAGCTCTCTGAGTACCCTCAGATGAATCAATCGGGCACCATGGGCTTATATGCATTTAGATGGCACAGCAAATTCCATGCAAGTTTGGAGTTGGCTGAGAGTTTATCGTTACCACAGTCATGGTCCTCCAACTCAGAGCCCATCACTGATGTTGAAGACAGAGGCAAAGAAGGCATTAAACAACTTTTTTACCTATGTCCCTCTTTGTAAGGTGACCACCCTCATCAAGTAAAGGACCAATGTTTTCTCAGGTCCTCCTCTTGCTGTTAACATATTAAAAAAAAAAAAAAACTTTTTTATTGTCTTCCATAGTACTGGCCAGCTTCACCTCTAATTGAGTTTTGGCTGCATGAATTTTCTTCCTACAAAGGCGAAGAGCATCTCTGTAGTCCTCCAGTGTCACCTGACCTCACTTCCTGCAGTCATACACTTTCTTTTTCCACCTAAGCTCTAGATGAAGATCCCTAATCAGCCTGCTTGACTTCCAACAATTTGGAATTGCCTGAACCTGTGCTCTTAAGAGGCGGTACTTGAGAAGTGACCAGTACTGATGGACCTTCAAAAACAGGTTTCTTGGAGACTTTACTAACTAGTTCCCTGAGTAGCCTGAAGTCTATTCTCCTCAGTGCATTGAATTTTTGGTGGCAGCTTTCCTGTTATCATTAAAGACTTTAAATTCAACTACTTCATGGTCACTATGGCCAAGATGGCCACCAATCACCATTTCACCCATGAGACCCTTTCTGTTCACAAGCAGAAGATCTAGGAGGGCTACAGTTTGTATTCTAATGCTAGTTAACACATTTTAAACAGCCTAACATTTTATATATACATGCTTATTCAACTATATATGTGCATATGTGTGTATATAAAGAAAGCAACAAATAGAATAATAGAATCATAGAATACTGCAAGGCATTTACAGAGGACCACTGTATTTTGAAATACATAGAAAAGAAGCTCCAATCTTTGAAATTGAGAAAAACATGACTGATTTGTGACTACTCCCTTAAAAACCTCCCTAGTGGAAACTAAACAGACAAAAAAAGTAAATATATGGCATAGCAATGGTACCCAGAGATAGAACAAAGAAATGCAAACAATTATTTCATATAATTTAAATGTTATTATTCTTAGACTATTAATATTTTTATTACCAAAATTAATCCTTTCATTAGCTCATGTAAGATTCATACCCCATATTTTTTTTTCTTTCTTTAGCATAAGATTTTTCTGAGTTATCTGCAACTACAGAAATCAATACTTTTAAACACCTAATGCTGCAAAACAAATTTAACCTACACTTTCCAGTCTTTATATTGCATGGATGATTATTTGCTTACCTGCCTTTTAATTACATTAAAAATGCAATGACCAATGGCAATCCTGCATTTTAGGGAGATGTTGCAATTTCATTAAACACCTTAAAATTTATTGCTTATTTGCCTCTTACTGTAGTTACTGAAAAGATAGTTGTTCTTCAGTAATTACTGGTAGGCCAATAAAAGCCTGTTTTTCCTCTAGTTATGGGTCAAAGTTTTATACAGAAAATTAAAAAAAATAATAATAAAAAAAAGTTATATATGCAGTACAACTCTCCCTGCCTTTTGCAGAAAGATCTGTACAGACACTGCAAGCCAATTTGCTATTTAAATGTGAGATGAGAAACAAGTGCTTGTAACAACTGCCAGGTGCCAGAATAGGGAAGGGTGGTAAAAAAGAGCTAACTGCATTCAGCAAACTGTTCAATACCAACCCTATCCACTCACCACCACCACCCAAAAAAAAAAAAAAAAAAAAAAGAGTAACTGGCTTGTTCTGTAAATAACAGATGCAGCCAGTCAACCACCAGCTGCAGAGAAAGTGTTACCTTACCATTTCTAGCTACTCATTTTAATTAGTTATAAAAAGGCCTCACTTGAAGAGAATAGTTTCTTTAGATCACTCTTCTTTATGTCACTCTTATAGCTACCTGGCAGTTTCTCAGCTTCTCTCAGATGTTTAAAGGACCATTATTATGGGCAATAGCAATAACAGAAGGCTGAGTCTTAAACCACTACAAGGCTTAATTATTAAATGAGCCTTTTACTTTCATTCTATGATATTAAAATTTTAAACTAAGCACACTGAAAATTATTTGTAAGGGAAGATGGTCTCAAGAGTACTGGAAACCACAACCCTTAGACCCAAGACACAACTGAATTTCAAACCTTCCCCCCACCCCCACTGCCAAATTAAAACAAAACAAACAAACAAACAAACAAAACCATTAGAGCATTGTTCCTTAATAATATTACACCACTTAAAGATAAGGAAAGGGTTCTCTCCCCAGCTTGGTACAGTACATAACCCTGTTCTACAGTAAAAAGCAGGTAAAATGGGGTTCATGAGATGTTGCAGGCAATCTGGCTTACTTGCTGGGACTACTTATGTGGGTTTACATATATCATTTATATTTGTTGGATTCATTATGTATTAGCAAATTAACTCTTCAATTTATTATGATTCTATGATTATGAAAGATTTAGTACCTCAGTAATAAAATATACATTCAGATTATCTTTGTTATTGGAATCCTTTTTCTTCCTCTCTTTTCTAGCTTTTTAAAAATTCAAATCCAGTTCTTGTCTTGGAGCAATAGATTTTTAAAAATAAAATGCATACCCCAAGAAGGAGCACAGAAAAGACACAAAATTCTTCATGTTGTATTGCATTCAGGCTATGACTATTCACTCCTCTTGGATTCTACTGGAGTGAAGACTTGCCACTTTCAAGTTCTGGTTACTGACTCTATCTCGGAATTACTATCCTACAGCTCCATGTAATCAGAGAGTACTTTTGCAAACAACAGCCAAGTATCTCCACCTAAAGTTATTACAGAGTATGTGAATTATTTTGTGTAGTGCTTCCTCATCAGCTTCAGGCAAAAAAAGCAGTTGATCACTTTAAAAGGCAAAGCCCATAGAGAATGCTTACATGAACCTCAGAAGTGAAAGCCAGCCCCTTTTAGTCTGAGTAGAAGGCAGTAACAAGCAGCTGGTGGCAAAATCATCCTAAATCACCACAGATGCTTACTAAATAAACATGTATCAACTAGACATCTGGAAGTGGTGTAACAATTGGGCAGCAGCCATTTGTGAAGTTTCCATGAGGGGAAAGCAATTTAGCAGGTTTCACACATGTTCCGTGAGAGAGGTGAGCCACTGGAGCTCAGTGGGAAAACTGCTCTGTAGACACAACAAATGAGGTGGGATTAAGGGTCTGTTCTTATGGCATATTTATGAATAGGGTGAAAATACTGCTAAACAAGCTCACTTCCTTATAAGAGCAAATCTAGCTATGGGAACATAATCTAATTGTGCTAAGAAAGCTGTACTACCATGCAAGGTAGTACCTTTGTTCGCTATCTCTGGTGCAGTGCTACTTTGAGCTGGGATTTTAATAGTGCCTCTGACTAGACTGTCTACTGCACAGTGCTTATATACCTTGGGAAACAAAACCTGCTATTTTCTTAGAAAAATGCATTATCGGAAAAGCCTGATTATCAAAGGTAAGCATTGCGTAGCATTTTATCAGATGCTATAACCTACTGGAAAATAGTTGGCTATTTCAGTGCTGTTCTGCAAGATTGCTCCTGAGGGTTGCTCCAGTAAAGCTGCTTTGATAAAAGTCTGCTCTGAGGTAACTTTTTCGGGAAATCAGGACATTTCTGAAACACTCCATGAACATATATACTTTATGGCATGTCTACTCCTGTGTGTGAAATCAGTCCCACTTAGGACGTGTGCTATAGCCTTTTAGCACATACCATCCATGCCGATACTTACTAATGGGAGGATCATAACATTTTTCAGATGTGAGGTGACCAACATCAGACATCTAATTTATGGATACAAAAAGACACTTATCATAGCCTCACAACAGAAACTAGAATAAGCCATCAACAAAGACAAAATAATTTCCAAGATATATATACTGTTTCAAAAGTGGGTGAAAGCTCAGGAAGGTGGCTACATATGATCCTCTAAAACTACCTGAAAGAAAGTTGTAGCAAGGTGGGTGTCTCTCTTATCAGGTGACAAGTGATAGGGTAGAAGGAAGTAGCCTCAAGTTGCACCAGGGGAGGATTAGATTGGGTATTAGGAAGAACTTCTTAATGGAAATGGTGGTTAGGCATTGGAATGGGCTGACCAGGGAAGTGGTGAAGTCCCTGTCTCTGCAGGTATTTAAGAGATGTGTAAATATGATGCTTAGGGGCATGGCATAGAGGTGGACTTGGTAGTGTTATGTGATGGTTTGAGTTGATGATTTTAGAGGTCTTTTCGAACCTAAATGATTCCATGCCAGGAGGACTGGAACTAGATGATCATTAAGGTCCCTTCCACCCCAAGCAATTTTTATGGATTTTATGAATCTCTTAAATTCTTGTAAAGCAATTTGGCATCAGTTCCCTGGAGCTGGTTTAGCTACCTGCACAACACAGGTGCTGCATTTCAGAGATGCAGCATGCCTAACTGTTCTGGGGCTCATCTATGGAATAAACAATGGAATTTTGAGTATCCCTGTGGTTTTGACAGAGGATATTTTCCCAGACTGACCGTTCAAGAAAACCTAGTCTCCTGAACCCTTCTTCACAGCAGTACGGTTAGTACCCTGAATGGATAGATGCACCTTGCTGCTTGATGAAGGACTCCAACAGCAAGGACAGATTATTTTTTATTGTATAAACAAGGTGTAATCTTTAGAGGCAAATGGTAAAGCAACATGCTGTGCCACTAGGTGGCAAAAAGTGCACATGGAAAGCAGCAACACGTTTCTGAGAGGACAGCTACTCTCTTTACTGAAAGGAATTCATTCCTTCTTGGGCAGCACAGGCTGAAAGGAAACAAGGCGGTGTGAAAGTCCTGTCCAAGCATGAACTGGTCTTTTGAAAAATCTCTGCCTAATTATGCACCTCTCTCTGCACAGAGCTGGGTTTCTCTTGACTAAGGACCTTGTTCTAATCTTAACAGAAACATTGAACATGGGAAGTATAAAACAACTCATGTTGTAAAACTATCTACCACAAAAGTTTAAAAAAGCCTGCAGGTGGACCTGCCACGGAGGTCATGGTGAAGCTTCAAAGACAGGGCACAGCAGAGATAGAGAAACTGTAAGAGACTGTGAAACTCTATGGAGGGAGCAAAAGAAGGGGGCAGGGGGAAGTTCTCATCCCCTGTGAAGGAGTTACTTTGCAAGACCCCTTGTTTGCCTATGGAGTGACTGTGGGACACACCTCTGTGGTGGTTTTACTCAGGTGGGCAGCTGAGCTCCATCACAACCGCTCACTCACTCCCACTCCTCAAAGGGAAAAGGGGGAGAAAATACGATGAAAAGGGCTCAAGGGTTGAGACAAGAACAGGGAGTTCACTCAACAGTTATTGTGAAGGGCAAAACAAACTCAGAGTATGGAAATTAGTAAAATCTATTGGCTATTACTAACAAGCCAGAGAAGTGAGAAACAAAGGAAAGAAACAAAACCAACTTCGTCCCACCCACCCTCTTCCACCTCCTCCCCCTGAGCGGCAGGGGGGAATGGGGGCTGCAATCAGTCCCTGATACTTCGTCTCTGCCGCTCCTTCACCGTCACTCTCTGCCCCTGCTCCATGCGGGGTCCCTCCCATGGGATGCCGTCCTTCTGTCCTGGTTTCAGTTAGAATAATTTTCCTCCTTGTACCTGGTATATTGCTGTGTTTTGGATTTAGGATGAGAATAATGTTGATAACACACTGATGTTTTAATTGTTGCAGAGCAGTGCTTACACTAAGCCAAGGACTTTTCAGC
Organism: Anser cygnoides; assembly: GCF_040182565.1. Lineage (NCBI taxonomy): Eukaryota > Metazoa > Chordata > Aves > Anseriformes > Anatidae > Anser > Anser cygnoides. Next base: position 26,542,492 of record NC_089873.1, read on the forward strand.
TTCTCGCTCTGTCCTGCCAGCGGGCAGGCTGGGGGTGCAGCAGGAGCTGGGAGGGGACAGACCCAGGACAGCTGACCCCAACTGGCCAAAGGGGTATTCCATACCATCTGATGTCATGCTAAACAATATATAGGGGTGGCTGGCCAGGGTGGGGGGACCAGCTGCTTGGGGATAGGCTGGGCATCGGTCAGTGGCTGGTGAGCAATTTCATTTGAATCACTTGTTTTGTATACATTAGTAGTACTACTACTATTACCATTACTATTTTCCTTTCTTTTCTGTCCTAATAAACTGTCTCAATCTCAACCCACAGGCTTCATTTTTTTCTGATTCTCTCCCCTATCCCATGGAGGGAAGGGCATAGGGTGAGTGAATGGCTGTGTGGTGCTTGGGTGCTGGCCAGGTTTCAACACAACACCTTCCCAAACTGAGGCCACAGCTTCCTCCAGGCCACATCCACCTGCTCCACCGGGGGCTCCTCCACCCATGGGCTACAGGGGGACAGCCTGCTCCGTCGGGGGCCTCTCCATAGGCCACAGGGGAACTTCAGCTCTGGCACCTGCAGCACCTCCTGCCCTCCTTCTGCACTGAGTTTGGTGTCTGCAGGGCTGGTTCTCACTCCTCCCTCTCCCAGCTGATGTTGTTCCACAGTTTTGTTTGTTTGTTTGTCTTCCCTTTCTTAAATATGCTTTCACAGATGCACAAACAGCAATTTTTGGCTCATCTCTGGCCAGCATCAGGTCCCTTTGGAGCCAACGGAATCTGGCCCTTATCTAACATGGGGCATCTTCTGGACTCTTCTCACAGAGGCTACCCCTGCAGCGCCCTGCAAATAAAACCTTGCTATGTAAACCCAATACTCCTATAGGAAGAGATCTTCTGCCATTCCTCTGGCAAATTCGGGGAGGGCCCTCTGCACCCAGACGGTCTGGAGCACAGGGACACCTTCAGCCGCTGTCACCAACCCAGCGACAGCACTGTGGCAGCACAAGTGAAGAATGGCCCCGCAGGAGCTGGACGTCAGGGGGCACCTGTCCCTGGATGTGGGTACAGTGCTGCCCTGTGCCCGGGAGAGTGTGGGGGTGAGCTAGGACAGCTGCCAGATCAACCACAGCCATGCGGAAGTAATGCTGTGCCCCTGCCAGCGGCGGGAATTAGAGGGAACGGTCAAATGAGTAGGGGAGGGGAGAAGCAAAGCCCCGAGGGGAGAAGCAAAGGGAAGGGAGAAGAAGATGAAGACCCGCACTACATGACATGGTTTATTAAATGCCAAGGAGGGTGACAGAACTTGGAATTAAAGGCAGGCTGTTATGTGCACAGAACCGCCGCATTCATGCCAGCATGGTGGGGCCAATGACTGCTCTTGCTCACTGCCTGGAAACTGCCCGAATTACGGGGCAGAAGGCAAGTGCTAGCAGTCTACTTCCATCTTGGTAGAACTATGGCTTGTTTTCTGGACTGGGACTTCGTCTGCTCCACCTTCATCTGATCAGTAATAATGTTCAGCTGTGAAAATAGGGAAACGCACAATAAGAGGGGAATGCTTAAGGAAGGAACACGTTTTCACCTCCAACTACAAGCATTTCAGAAGTTAGTGAAGGAAATACCACAGGCTACACACAGAACATCTAAAGGGAACCTGCAAAGGACTATTGCACACCAGTGTTAGACTTAGTCCTCTGCAGCCCTCTTCATCCTCAAGTGTCCCTACTCCCTAAACATTCAAACTAGGCATTTTTTTGAAAACTACTCCTAAAATACAGCTAAAACTACTCCTAAAATACAGAAGGCCCTGCAGAGTGACCTGGACAGGATGGTTCGATGGGCAGAGGCCGATGGGATGAGTTTCAACATGGCTAAGTGCCGGGTCCTGCATTTTGGCCACAACAACCCCATGCAGCACTACAGGCTTGGGGGAGAGTGGCTCAAGAGCTGTGCAGAGGAAAAGGATCTGGGGGTGTTGGTCGATGCTCGCCTGAACGTGAGCCAGCAGTGTGCCCAGGTGTCCAAGAAGGCCAACGGCATCCTGGCTTGTATCAGGAAAAGTGTAGCCAGCAGCACCAGGGAGGTGATTTTTCCCCTGTACTCTGCTCTGGTGAGGCTGCACCTTGAGTACTGTGTTCAGCTTTGGGCTCCTCAGTGCAAGAAGGACATCAAGGCCCTGGAACGTGTCCAGAAAAGGGCTATAAAGCTGGAGAGACCTCAGGGGAGACCTTATTGCTGTCTACAACTACCTGAAAGGAAGGTGTGGGGAGCTGGGGGTCCACCTCTTCTCTCAGGTAACTAGTGACAGGATTGGAGGGAATGGCCTCAAGTTGCACCAGGGGAGGATAAGGTTATAAATGAGGAGACATTTCTTCTCAGAAAGAGCAGTCAGACATTGGAGCTGGTTGCCCAGGGAGGTGGTGGCGTCACCGTCCCTGGAGGTGTTCAAGGCAAGGTTGGACCTGGCGCTTAGGGACGTGGGTTAGTGAGTGACATTGGTAGTAGGGTGATGGTTGGACCAGTGATCTTGAAGGTCTCTTCCAGCCTTAATGATTCTATGATTCTATGATTCTGTACCAGTGCAGAGAACAACACTATATGGGCTGCCGCAGGGAATGTTAACTCCATCCCAGACAGACCCAGTACAACTGGGGCAGGTGCCAGCTCAACCATGGCCACAGGGAAGTAATGCAGTGCCCCTGCCAGCCAGGCACGTTCTCGATGCCTCCTGAGGAGCCCTGCCCCATCGCATGGCCCGAGATCCCCATCCACGCTGCGGAAGAACGTCAACTGAGGCACAAAGAGCTCTTAAGGCAGGAGCCAGAAAGTGCCGCAGTCACTGCTGGACTGTGGGGGGGTGTGGCCCTCCAACTTAAGAGGACACTTGTGACGCCCCTGGTGATGCCCATTGTGACACAATGTGCCACCATCGCTGAGACGCAGTGTATGTGCACCCCTGCCAGCAGGAGTGCTCAGTGCTGTTGCCTCTGCTGTGGGAGCAACAGCGCTGCCCTGGCTGGGAGCCTCGGTGCGTCCCTGCCCTGCCTGGGAGCACCAGGCCACAGCCGCTGCTCGGGGCTCGGCTCCCCTGCCCCTGCGCCTGTCCGTGTCGGACCCAAGCAGGGCCCGCAGGGCTCTGGTGGCCCCAGGTGGGCTTGTGCCCACATCCTTGCTGCAGCATGCAGAGGCTCCTGGGGCTCCTCCACCGGGGCCAGGAGCATCCGATGCCCAGCAGCACTTCCCTGTCCAGAGACAGCGATGCCCACCAGCTGCCAGAGGAGGGCCTGCACGGGCTGCACCGCGCGGCCGCCCGTGGCGACCTGGCCCGGCTGAGGCGGCACTGGTGGCTGAGGAAACGAGGCAAAAACCGTCGAGACCAGGCAAAGCGGTGAGGGGCTGGGGGGTGCGCTTAAAGGCTTGGGGTGGGATCGCTCTCCCGTGGCGTGCGAGCTTCAGCCTGGTGCCGCTGCGTACGCGGCTCTGGCACCAACCCTCCTTCTGCAGCAGGTGTCAGCAAGAGCTGAGGCGATGGAGGGCTGAGGCTGGGCGTTGTCCGGCCAGGCAGCCTCTCGCCCTGAAGTCAGTGGCACTGGACATAGTCGGGAGCACATGCTCCTACCAGCCCTTGGCAAAGCCTTCAGCCCCGTGCAGAGAGACGGCTGAAGCCCAGGGCAGAGTCAGGAGCACGGCAGCAAGGGCACCGCCTCCTCTGGAACCCTGGGTCAGAGCTTATGGGTGTGACCCGTTCAGTGACAAACTGGATCTGATTGATACAGCAGTGCGCGACGGGTTAAGAAGAAGGTTACTCAGAGGCATAGAGTGGTAACCAGGCTAGAGTAAGAGAAAGTGGGAACCACTAAGGAGGAGTTGTTAGGCTCGGACGGGCCTATAGAGGGCTACGCGTGATCAAAAGGAATGCACCAACCAGAAGTCTGTAACTATGTTTGCCAGCCACGTGCAGCGCGTGGAGGGGCTCAGAAAAACTATGTAAGATCTGGCATTGGGACAATAAAGGGTCTCCATTTCTCGACTATCTTGGAGCCCGTGTCGTCATTCCCTTCAAGAGCTGGTCACTGAGAGGGCTTTTCCCTCTCAGCTGGCAGAGGGGAACAATCCAGCTTTGCTTGGAATTGCTGGGGCGGCTCGAGCGCTGCTTGAAGGGTGTGCTGCCGACCGCCACTGCCCTGTCCTCTCCCTGTGGGGTTGTTTAGCAGCCGCTCGGGCATTAGCAGTTCTCTCCTGTCCTGTGGGTGATCAGCGTCAGGGCATTCACCGCCCTTCTGCCGCTCGAGTGATTGTGGAAAAACTTGGAGACTTACACTGACTTCGCACTCTTCATGGAGTTCCACAGCCTCCAAAGCTTACGTTCTGCTTGGCATTGGCAAGTGGAGACTTGTGGCCCTGCGCGTGTTCCACAGCCAGAAGTGATTTGGGGCATTGCCTGCCTGTGGAAAGCTAATTTATTTTGGTTTTAGGACACCGCTGCACCTTGCTTGTGCGAACGGCCATGCAGACGTTGTTCGATTCCTGGTGCAAGAGAAGTGCCTGCTGAACCTTTGTGACAACACTGGCAGATCGCCACTCATGATGGTATGTGGAACACGTTACTCTGCTCTAAGTGGGGCTTTATCAATTGTGCTTCCAATGACAAGTGTCTTGCCGCATTCTTCACACCGACCTGTAGAGAAACATGAAAGTTGTAATCGGCACGTAATAGGCATACACTAGCTCATCTCGGAAGACGCTCTTATCTTCCAGCACTGGGAAGCTGCTGTAGCTGTGACAGAGTGAAACATGGCACAAGTCCTTCCTTTTCTTTGTGTTGTTTGCAGGCAGTGGAGAGCCAGCATGAAGAATGCGTGGCGATTCTGCTAGAGCACCGTGCCGACCCAAACCTGGAAGGTTACAGAGGCAAGTCTGCCCTTCACCTGGCTGCCGCAGCTCCTAACACGTCTCTAGCAGAGATGTTAGTTGAGCATGGTGCACACCTTGAAGCAAAGGACTGGGTAAGTTTTGAATTTGGGCAGCACTGCTCTTTGGGAAAGGCACTTAATTCGTCTGGGTTGTTCTGACGGGCATTCTTTATCCTTTCAGGAGGGAAATACCCCGCTTCTTCTTGCCATCTCCAGCCATCATAAAGAGATGGTAAAGTTTCTTCTTCAAAAAGGAGCGAAGTCGTGTGATAAAAATGAGTTTGGAAGGTGAGGCATTGCTCCAAAGTGCATGTGGCTCTCCTTAGCATTGTCACTGGAATGAACAGGAGAAGGAGAGTCAGTGTTGTCCAAGAGACAATGGGCATCAAGTGAAACAAGAGGCCTTCCCACAGCTGCTTAGGAGAAACCCTCTCAGCATGAGGAAGGTTAATCAGGGGAGCAGGTGGCACCAGGGGTTTGAGCAGCCTCCATCCTATGAGGCTTTGAAGAGCAGAGTGGAAGAAGCCTTGAGCAACGTGCTCTGGCCTCGTGGCTGAGTCTGCTCTGGGGAGGCGGTTGGCCAGGAGGCGTCTGGAGGTGTCTTCCAGCCTCAGTCCTCCAGCACTCCCCTGTGTGTGGCTTTGCTTTCCCTGTGCCTGTAGGAATCGGGGAGGGAATTGTTTGGGGAGGAAACAGGGATTAGAATAACAACAACACAGAGCCTGCAAATGCTGCTATGTTTCATACCATCTTTTGGATGCTTTAGGACTGCTCTTATGCTTGCCGCTTCTGCTGGGGAAATGGATGTAATAGAGCTACTTCTTTCCTACGGTGCCAACATTACTTGCAAAGATATCGCTGGCTACACGGCAGTGGATTATGCTCTCCAGTCAGGACACGTTGGGTGAGTGTTTTGTATGTCGCTGTTAGAGCGGCTGAGTTGTCAGAGTGTCCGTGCTGATTTGTCACCCTCTGCGGTAGCTGCAGAAATTTTAATGAAAAGAAAATTAGAAATCCTGCTTGTGTTACTACACCCAGTTCCACACCACTGAAAAGGAAAGAGGCACTTTTTCTTTCAGTGTTACGTCACTGTTAGAGCGGCTGAGTTGTCAGAGTGTCCGTGCTGATTTGTCACCCTTTGTGATAGATGCACAAAGGCTTAACGATATCTTCAGACCTTTCTTGAAGCTGGGCTCGGTGATGTCTTCTCATAAATCACCTTCCCAAGTCAAGAGAGGATTTGGAAGTAGAGGAGAACTTCCACCCACAAGGCTTTCTTAGAAATCCCGCTTGTGTTGCTAAGCCCGATTCCGCTCCACTGACCAGGAAAGAGGCACCTTTTCTTTCAGTGGGGATCTTACCAGTGTCCCTTTAGATAAACCCTCAAAGAGATCCCTGGTGGTGTAGCAGGTCCACCATCATGGGGAGACTGACACCGCACACAGACAGTTCTGAACTGGTTCCAAGTCAGTTGCTGTCCTAGGCAAGAGCAAGGATACTAGGCAAGGATGTTTTGGATCTGACTGCCTGTATGTTCTCTCTTTCTGCGTGTAGCCTTTGCAAGAAACTGGTAGAACATGCACGCTGTGAAAAGACGGGAGAAGCTTCTGCTGGCGCTGCACAAGACACAGCAGTCCCCAGCAGATTCTGCTCTCCGAGGACTGAGCGCTTTGCACTGGCCACACTTGCTTTGGATGGAGAAGGTAGGATCCTGAAGTGTGGAAGAGCTGATGAAGACAACTAATGTGGCCTGATGTCAGACCGCTTCCCGTATTTGGGGGCAGGGCTTGACTGGCAGGGAAAAGCAGAGTGCCAGGAATGCTCACACTGTCTCGCTTCGTCCATCCCTTGTAGGTGCCCTGCCAGCTGTAGGAGCAGAGCAGGAGGAAGAGGCTGAATTGCCCTGGGATCGCAAGGTACTTTCTGTGAAGGACCCACTGGGCTCCCATTTGGCTCGCTTACTTTGGGGCAAGTTTACCTCTGGGCTCGCTTACCTCTGTTGCTGCCTCTGCCACTTGTTTGTGACTGGGGCCCTTGAACTACTTGTGCTCCAGCCCAGCTGCTCAGTTTGCACTGGGTTGGTGAAACTGCTGGGAGAACTGGGTCTCGCTGCAGCTGGCCTTTCAGTTAGAGTTCCAGTCTAGGGAAAGCATATTCTACATAATGAAGCAGCAAAGATTATTCCTGCTGCTTAAAATCTTCTGAGCTTCTCAAAGGAACTGGCCTTGAGTGGATTATTGCTTTTGACCATATGCCACCAGCCTTCCAATAACCTTTAGATGGACGATTTTTAGGCCAACAACCAAGGGATACTAGAGAATAGCTCATACAAAGAGCTGCTGATAGTTGAAGCTAAGAAAGATGGGGAGGGTTTCCCAGCTGTGCAGATGCCTGGTACTGGTGTGCTTCCGACCCTTCATTTCACTCAGAAGACTAACCTAATAGTAGAACGAAAACTAAAAGCATGGCTCATATTCTCATGTTCTCACTGACTTTTTTACACCCACGGAACCCCCTTTCTTTAGGATCAAGACAGACAGCTGCAGCTAGAGCTTCCTGATGTTCTTCAGAGACTATTCATGTCAGAAGCCACACCTGAATATCCTGAGAGCCAGCACAGTGATATGGAGAAAGGCATACAATGCTTGCGAGCGCAACTGAACAGACTTAAAGCTGAGGTATGGAAAGACTGCACTATAGGGATAAATCTCAGCGTGGTTGCCCTTTCTCTTCCCTTCTTCCCCTCTCTGCTGGTGACCAACACAATGGGCTCTTTGGGGAGCTTTTCACAAGCAGGAGGGGCAAGGCCGTGCATTAGGAGCCACCTTCTGGTGGGTAGGTATGACCAGAGTAGTTTACTGTCTGTAAAAACTGGCTTCTAACAAAGGTTGGTCAAGCTCCTAGGAGACCTGGGCCTCGCTGCAGCTGGCCTTTCAGTTAGAGTTCCAGTCTAGGGGAAGCATATTCTACATAATGAAGCAGCAAAGATTATTCCTGCTGCTTAAAATCTTCTGAGCTTCTCAAAAGGGCTGGCCGGGAGTGGACTGTTGCTTTTCACCATACTTCACCAGTGCTCTGGTAACCTTTATGTGGCAATTTTTAACGCCAACAACGAAGAGATACCAGAGAATAGCATTGAGGGCTTGCAGCTCTGCTTTCAGCGTGCATTCCTTGGCCGCGAGCATGTTCTCAGAAGCAGCAGGGAGATTCCAGGCCATGCTTAAGCTCTGGCAGAACGAAGTCTGGCTTCTGCTTTACAACTGCTGAAATGCCATTGGAGGCAACAATAGTTCTGCAGATTCCATTCTCCACTGCCCGCCTTTTTGCGTAGGTAGAAAGCCCCTGCCCAGTCTCTCAGGCTATGTTCCAAGAAGAGAAAAAACGTTAAGCCTTCCCTCTGTTTTAAGAAACAGAAACCCTCACAAAGAGCTGCTGATAGTTGAGGCTAAGAAAGATGGAGAGAGGTCCCCAGCTGTGCCTGGTGGTGGTGCACTTCCAATCCTTTGTTTCAGTCAGAAGACTGACCTAGTTGTAGAACCTAATGAGTAAAAGCACAGCTCATATTCCCATGTTCTCACTGACTTTGTCATGCTCGACCACTCTCTTGGTGAAGAACCTTTTCCTGATAGGTGTTTTCCTGATAGACAGCCTGAACCACCCCTGTCGCAGCCTCAGGTCCAATCGCTGGTCACCACAGACAAGAGATCGGCGCCTGGCTCTTTGCTCCCCCTCATGAGGAAGTTGTAGACCGTGATGAGATATCCCCTCAGTTTCCTCTTCTCCAGGCTGAACAATCCAAGTGACTTCAGCCACTTCTCATACGTCTTCCCCTCTCGACCCTTTACCGTCTTTGTTGCCCTCCATTGGACACTAACAGCTTTATATCTTTCTTATACTGTGGCGCGCAAAACTGCACACAGTGCTCAACATGAGGCCTCGCCAGCGCAGAGCAGAGCAGGACAATCAGTTCCCTTGACTGGCTAGCAAGGCCGTTCTTGATGTGCCCCAGGATGCGGTTGGCCTTCCTGGCCACCAAGGCACACTGCTGGCTCATGTTCAGCTTGCTGTCGATCAAAACCCCGATATGCCTTTCTGTGGGGCTGCCATCCAGCATCTTTTCCCCGGTCTGTATGTATAGCCAGGGTTGCCCCTTCCCAGGTGCATAATCCAATGCTTGCTCTTGTTGAACTTCACATTCTTGATGATTGCCCAGCTCTCTAATTTCTCCAGATCTCTCTGCAAGGCCTCACCTCTCTTGACAGTCAACAGTTCCACCTGATTTGGTATCATCCGTGAACTTGCTCAAAAGAACTTCAAGTCCTTAATCCAAGTCATTTATAAAAAAATTGAAGAGGACTGGTCCTAAAATGGAGCCTTGGGGAACTTCACTAGTAACAGATCTCCAGCCTGATTATGCAATGTATCTCTTCTGTTTTGAAAGTGTCAGTGTGAGAGATCGGAAGAGAAGAAGCTGGTCGAGTTGAAATGCCCAGTCGAAGTGCGCCTCGAGCAGGAAATGAAAAGAAACAGCGAACTGCAGAGAGAATGTCACAGGTATGGCATGTTAGCACTTTAAAGAGAGATCCCATAGAGTAGAAATCAAGCTTCATGGAGGCTGAATGTAAAAATAGGTGAGGGTAACTGTCTGTGAGCAAATTCAAGCCTCACGCTAGGTCTTACAAGGCTCTTCTGTACACGTGCCTATGGTTTTACAGAGCTGCCAAAAGAACTTCAAGTGCAGGTTGCCCTGCAATTCTCCTGGGAGGGCAGGAAGTCCCTTCTCCATTTATTCCTCCGTTCAGGTGCAAGGTGGACCCTCCAAGTGATCTGTGGCACTGAAATGCTGTTTTTTCTCATTAACTCCTGGTCTGTCAAGCGTGTTAAAGAAGAAGCAAGGCTTCTCTATGCTGTTTATGTCTGAGAATGTGAAACAGGCTGGTAGTTCCTTCACCTCCTACCTCATTGTTTTCTTGACTAATTTGCTGCACAGGTTAAGGAGGCTTCTGAACGGAGCTCTGCAGAAACTAAGAGAATATGAGGCCAGAGAAAGAGAGCCCCAGTTCACTACTGCAAGAGACATGATGAGCAGCTGCTCTGAAGGGGCCAGTGAAGCTGATAAATTAACAGCAAAGGTGAGCTCTGGATTCTGCAGGATTTTGTGGTTTCTTTTTTTGTCTGTTAATGTCCATACCTCTGTTGTTCTTTTCTATGGTCCTTCTTGTATTGTGAGATGTCTGTTCTCTACTTGATGCTCCTTCTGTTGTCATACATAGCAGGTATTGTAGAAGGAGTCAAGTGCCCTTGTGGTGGCTCATTCTTAGTCCAAAGGCTCGTAGCATTCTCGTGGCTTCACTGCCATTAGAAGAGTTCTCTTAAATGACAGGGAATGGCATTGTGTTTAGGCAGTGTAAAATGAAGATTAAGTTTCCGGGTTTTTGTTTGTTTTTATTTTTTGTTTGTGTTTGTTTTGAGGGATTTTTGTTTGTTTGTTTTCTATCTATTTATAAAAGGCAGGAACCTCCCGAGTGTATTTTTAGAAGGTGTAGAAAAGGTGTATTTCTGGGGGAGAAGAGTAAGACAGCATCGCAGCTGGCCTTTGGGACTTAATGGGACATCTGCTATATCCTCCGTATCCTTGCAACTAAACATCAGCTTTGACCTAGAGAGAAAATGCCTTCCTCCAGCAGTTCTGTCAAAGTGGCCTCCTGAGGCACTGTTTCCAAAGCTTTCAGAGTAAGGGCAGGAAGAGTATTTGTTGCTCGTGCCTAGTCCATTCTGCACTGCAGCGCTTCCCTCCACACACAATAGGCATTCTTTCTGGTGTCTGGTAGAGGTGTGTTTGATGTCCCATGAGCAGAGGAGCATTTTGGGCAAGAGCGTCCCTAGCAAAAGAACCGAGGAAGGATGGAAACTTGGGGAATCCTGTCAGCAAAGATCTTAAAGCTGTTCTTCTCTTGAAAGACGAGCCTGCCTTTACTTTGCTTTTAATACCGAGTCAGAAGGTGACAAAGACCATCTTGACGCCCTACCCCTTTATGCATTGCTCTCCACAGCTCAATGAACTTTCGCAGCAGCTGGAGATGGAGTCTGGAAAACGCAGGCAGCTAGAAGCACAAAATTGCGACCTGCAAGAAGAGCTGTCTGCTCTGCGTGGGTCTCAGGAAAAACTGGAGAAGAGCAATGGCCAGCTGCAAGAAGAGGTGGCATGCATCAAAGCTCTTCTGAAGACTTACAAGGTGGGTCACAGGCAAAAGCAACAGCATGAGACAGAGATAAGAAAGAGCCTGACAAGGAACAAGTGCTCGGACCAGAAGTCGCAGGTGATGTTTGTATTTGGGGTCTTGCCCCTCATTCTTTCTGTGAGGCGTTGTTCTCCACAGGCACAGAAGTCCCTGTGAATTGTGTATGGAGCCTTTGGAAAAGGCTTACAAGCAGAGGACTGTCTTACAGAGACAGAAGTGTCTTAGCACTAACTCTGAAGTAAGAACAGAGTGCTGAGAACTGGTGTCCTCCAGACTAAAATGAATGGTTGACCTGTGGGAGTTTCCGGCTTCTGCCTTCACTGCTGGTGGTAGTGAGGAGGCAAGTGGCCTCCCCTGAGTGAGGCTGGGCCCTTGAAACTGGCTATGCGAAAGGTAAAGGTGAGCTCTGGATTCTGCACGCTTTTGTGATTTCTTTTTTTGTCTATTCATGTCCATACCTCTGTTGTTCTTTTCTATGGTCCTTCTTGTATTGTGAGTTGTCTGTTCTCTCCTTGATGCTCCTTCTGTTGTCATACATAGCAGGTGAACGCAGAGCAGTTGTCATTGTGGGTCAAAATGAACGTGCAGAGCAGTATCTGCAAGGGCACACTGAGGGCAGGCTGCTCTGTGGAGGAAGGACGAGCTGAGAGTCACAGCAAGGATGGCGGGCTCAGTGGCTTCACAGGCCATGGCACAGGTCCACAGCATTTTCCGGGTCTGGCAGGTGGAACTCCACCTGTCTGAAGTTGGCTTTGCCCAAGATCACTTCCAGAGCCCTGTCTTAGGAGTTGAGCCAGTGATGCTTTTGTAACTTACCGCTCACCAGCAGCTGTCTCAACCCGTCTTTCCCTAGCCATGGGCACCCTGAAGTAGAGGTCCAAGAAGTGCTTTTGAGCTGCCGTGGGTGTCTTGTTCAGGTGCATGGAACCCTTGATCTAGATTTCCCCTGGTTACTGAGAGGTGCTGCTAAGGCACACGTGTGCTTTAGAAGGTATTGCAGAAGGAGTCAAGTGCCCTTGTGGTGGCTCATTCTTAGTCCAAAGGCTCGTAGCATTCTCGTGGCTTCACTGCCATTAGAAGAGTTCTCTTAAATGACAGGGAATGGCATTGTGTTTAGGCAGTGTAAAATGAAGATTAAGTTTCCGGGTTTTTGTTTGTTTTTTATTTTTTGTTTGTGTTTGTTTTGAGGGATTTTTGTTTGTTCGTTTTCTATCTATTTATAAAAGGCAGGAACCTCCCGAGTGTATTTTTAGAAGGTATAGAAAAGGTGTATTTCTGGGGGAGAAGAGTAAGACAGCATCGCAGCTGGCCTTTGGGACTTAATGGGACATCTGCTATATCCTCCGTATCCTTGCAACCAAACATCAGCTTTGACCTAGAGAGAAAATGCCTTCCTCCAGCAGTTCTGTCAAAGTGGCCTCCTGAGGCACTGTTTCCAAAGCTTTCAGAGTAAGGGCAGGAAGAGTATTTGTTGCTCGTGCCTAGTCCGTTCTGCACTGCAGCGCTTCCCCCCACACACAATAGGCATTCTTTCTGGTGTCTGGGTAGAGGTGTGTTTGATGTCCCATGAGCAGAGGAGCATTTTGGGCAAGAGCGTCCCTAGCAAAAGAACCGAGGAAGGATGGAAACTTGGGGAATCCTGTCAGCAAAGATCTTAAAGCTGTTCTTCTCTTGAAAGACGAGCCTGCCTTTACTTTGCTTTTAATACCGAGTCAGAAGGTGACAAAGACCATCTTGACGCCCTACCCCTTTATGCATTGCTCTCCACAGCTCAATGAACTTTCGCAGCAGCTGGAGATGGAGTCTGGAAAATGCAGGCAGCTAGAAGCACAAAATTGCGACCTGCAAGAAGAGCTGTCTGCTCTGCGTGGGTCTCAGGAAAAACTGGAGAAGAGCAATGGCCAGCTGCAAGAAGAGGTGGCATGCATCAAAGCTCTTCTGAAGACTTACAAGGTGGGTCACAGGCAAAAGCAACAGCATGAGACAGAGATAAGAAAGAGCCTGACAAGGAACAAGTGCTCGGACCAGAAGTCGCAGGTGATGTTTGTATTTGGGGTCTTGCCCCTCATTCTTTCTGTGAGGCGTTGTTCTCCACAGGCACAGAAGTCCCTGTGAATTGTGTATGGAGCCTTTGGAAAAGGCTTACAAGCAGAGGACTGTCTTACAGAGACAGAAGTGTCTTAGCACTGACTCTGAAGTAAGAACAGAGTGCTGAGAACTGGTGTCCTCCAGACTAAAATGAATGGTTGACCTGTGGGAGTTTCCGGCTTCTGCCTTCACTGCTGGTGGTAGTGAGGAGGCAAGTGGCCTCCCCTTAGTGAGGCTGGGCCCTTGAAACTGGGTATGTGTGACTGATGGGGGGATGGTTCTCTTCTTCTTTGTGGTGATGGAAATTTCATTATCTGCTTCAGACACGGGCAGCCTCTCCAGACATGCAAGAACTGACGAGATCCCCTCCTTGTGCTTCTCTGAGAAAGAACCTAAAGCACAGAAGCAGAGATGCTGACTCTGAAGAGGAGGATGGAGGGAGAAAGACACCACAAGAGCATACTTTTCCAGATGAGTCCATTCAGGCAAAACTGGAAAGGTACAAGCGCTACTATCTGGAGGAACAAAAGCTCAGAGAAGGTCTAGAAAATGACCTGCAAAGGTATGTCCAGACTGGGTTTTGGAGTGAAAGCAAGATGCTGCTTTTTCCTTGTACGTTCTCCTCCTAAAATCCCTCTTGTATACCTGACCAACATTACGTCAGTAAATATGCCTATAGTCACTCTCATAGTCACTCTCTGCCTGGGGCCTGCTCCTGCGGGGGCTCTCCATGGGCCGCAGCCTCCTCCAGGCCACATCCACCTGCTCCACCGGGGCTCCTCCACAGGCTGCAGCATGGAGATCCTGGACTCTTCTCACAGAGGCCAACCCTGCAGCCCGTTACAGCCAAAACCTTGCCACGTACACCCAGTACAGCGATGTAAGGCAGAAAAGAGGAACTGCATGTCCTATTGTCATGACAACAAACTAAGAATGCTTAAAGAAGTAGGAGCCTTCTAGATAGTAGAATCTGATTCTGTGAAGTCTACGGCTTTGGCTGCCATTTCAGCAGCATGTCTGAGATTTGAGATTTCCTTAGGCAGGGGAGGATATCCCTGACTCTTTATGCAGGTGATGCATCTTCCAGAAGAAGCCACATAAATACACAGCATTGGCGGTACTTTTCCACAATGGATGCAAGCTCTCCAAAAACCTCAAATCAAATGATGTTTTTGTGTTTAGATGCCATTAATCCCTTCCACTCTCAGAAGTCGAATGTTGGTCAAAGACCTGGAGAGTAGCTTTGCCAAACTGTAACCAAATATAATTCTTGCATGCATCTGACTTTTTCAGAGCTCGTCAGCGTCTAGACGAAAACAACGCTAAGCTCCACCGGAAGCACCACTGAAGCCTGCGTGGCTAAGGTCAGCATTCATAAATGTTATTCTCAACCCCTCTTAAAGCATATCTGTGAGCAAGCTTACGCTTCTGAGCCTCAAGTTAGAATCCCTTTGTGGTTCCAAAACACACCTTCTTTATGCTAAAACAACTGCTAAGCATCAGAAGAGTACACAACTGTATGGGGGCGGGCTGAAGACCTCTGGTCATTGCGGGGTGTGCAAAATACAGAGTGCCCTTCTTCTTCTGCAAAGCCGTAAGGGAAAGAGTGAAGGGAAAGAAAGGGAGAATAGACAAAATAACCGTACAAATGGTAATAGGAGAACAGGCACCAGACAAAGACATGCCGCACTGAAGGCTGCGTTAGGGCCAGGTTGCAGCAGGAAGATGTTTGCCTTTTCAAAGGCAGATCCTTTTCAACGTTTTCAAGGTGAATGCAGAAGCTGTATTTTAGGAGTAGTGTTCCAAAGAATGCCCAGTTTGAATGCTTAGAGAGTAGGGACACTTGAGGATGAAGAGGGCTGCAGAGGACTAGAGTCTAACACTGATGAGCAAGAGTCATTTGCAGGTTCCCTCACAACGTTCTGTGTGTAGCCTGTGGTATTTCCTTCACTAACTTCTGGAATACTGGTAATTGGAGGTGAAAAGGTGTTCCTGCCTTGTGCATTTTCTTCTTATTGTGTGTTTCCCTGTTTTCACAGCTGGATATCATTACTGATCAGATGAAGGCGGAGCAGACAAAGTCCCAGTCCAGAAAACAAGCCATAGTTCTACCAAGATGGAAGATGACTGCCAACACTTGCCTTCTGCCCCATAATTCGGGCAGTTTCCAGGCCGTGAGCAAAAGCAGCCATTGCCCCCACCACGCTGGCAAGAACGCAGCGGTTCTGTGCAGATAACAGCCTGCCTTTAATTCCAAGTTCTGTCGCCCGCCTTGGCATTTAATAAACCATGTCATGTAGTGTGGGTCTTTGTCTGTTCCCTTCTCCCTTACGGACTTTGCTTCTTCTCTCCCATGCCCATGTGACTGTTCCCTCTGATTCCTTCTGCTCGTCTCTCTTACTGACCAGGAGCATCCTGTGAACATCAAATGTATTATTTCCGTTGTGGGAAGCAGACCAACCCTCTTGCAGATGTGTCCTGTGAGTTACACAGTACCAAGGGAAACTCCTGGGTGAACTAGGGACAAGGGCTTGGGATGGAAAAAGGGAGAAAACACAAAGACAGAGGTGTCATTTGTCTCTTGTGGCTGGAAATGGTTCCCTTGCAAAAGGGATAGCCCACGACAAGCGGGGGACCTCAACCACACTGTCCATGAGGCTGGCAGAGAGCTTTAATGCTGCGGCCAGATTTCTGAATGCAGGGGAAATGATTTGTAGGCTTCAAACCAGCATCCTCTGAGACCCGGGCTCCCCCATATAAAGAGATCTTCTGCCACTCATCTGGCAAATTCAGGGAGGGCTGAAGGCAGAGGAAAACACCACCTGCGCACCCACTCCATCCAGCAATTGCCCCAATCCCCTGAAGTCCCTTTTGATAGTCTCCAGGCTTCTCTCAGCAGTTTCATCACTGCCACCCTGAATTCTCACTAATGGGTAATAATCGGAGGGGGGCTAACGAGGTCAGGAAGTTTCCTGGTAATGTCCTTGACCCGAGCCCCAGGTAGGCTGCAGACTTCCCTACGGGTAGGGTCGAGCTGACATATGGGGCCCTCTGTTCCCTTCAGAAGGGAGTCGCCTACAACCATTACCCTTCTTTCCTTCTTGTTGGAGGAAGTCTTGAGGCGTGGAGTCAACTTGCTGGGTCCTTGCGGCTCCCTTGACTGCCTCCAGCGGCCTCGATGCGGAAAATCGCCTGCCCGCCGCGATCCACTCTCCGCAACAGCACGCGACTGCCTTGGACTGCAAACCTCTACGGAGGGAGCAAAAGAAGGGGGCAGGGGAAGTTCTCATTCCCTGTGAAGGAGTTACTTTGCAAGACCCCTTGTTTGCCTATGGAGTGACTGTGGGACACACCTCTGTGGTGGTTTTACTCAGGTGGGCAGCTGAGCTCCATCACAACCGCTCACTCACTCCCACTCCTCAAAGGGAAAAGGGGGAGAAAATACGATGAAAAGGGCTCAAGGGTTGAGACAAGAACAGGGAGTTCACTCAACAGTTATTGTGAAGGGCAAAACAAACTCAGAGTATGGAAATTAGTAAAATCTATTGGCTGTTACTTACTAACAAACCAGAGAAGTGAGAAACAAAGGAAAGAAACCAAAGCCAACTTCGTCCCAGCCACCCTCTTCCACCTCCTCCCCCTGAGCGGCACGGGGGAATGGGGGCTGCGGTCAGTCTGAAGCCAGGGATAGAAGAATGGGGGCTTGCTTAATCATATTAATGATTAGTGATTAAAGGATTTATCTGTGAAAGCAACACAATTGACGCTCAGGACGTATGTCTTGACACTGAGCAAGGTGTTTTCCACTTTGAAATTCATCCAAATACTAGTCAAAAGACTGTGCTTATATATTGGTCAAGGCTGTGTGTGTTTAAGAACTGCTTGTGCTTTTGCAGAAGTAGATAAGGAGAATATTACTCTCCCTAGCAAAAATCATTCTAACTTTTGTATTTGTAACTTTGTTAGAATTGTCGGGTGTGATTTTTATATTTGGCACCAGTGGTATCCCACCAGTTGATCAAGTCTAACAATACAATATAAACAAGGTGCTGGTCATCACTGGTGGGACACAATCTTCGGGTGGTCACCAACGGCAAATGGCATTCTCAATACATTGTGTCACCCGATCATAGTCATATTGACCTTAGTTGGTATGAGTCTTGTATTGTATGTAATTATACTACTCTGGAACGGGAGAATGTTATACCGCATAGCCATGCTGACTTCTTTGTTGCACGTCCATGGTATGGCATTAAGTGATCAGTACCAAGTTGGGAATCTTTGCTGCGAGTAAAAGAATTTACTAATCTTCTAGAAAGGGGGGACTGAAGCCAGGGATAGAAGAACGCGGGCTTGCTTAATCGTATTAATGATTTCTAAATAAAACAATTGTAATAATTAAAGCCAGGAATGAAAGAAAGGGGGCTTGCTTAATTGCTTTAAAATAGATATTGCTGCGTGTCTTTGCTTACTGCTGTGCAAATTAATCGAAACAAGGAGTCTTGGGGCCCCTCACAGAAGATGTTTC
The DNA here is from genome assembly GCF_040182565.1 of Anser cygnoides. Classification (NCBI taxonomy): domain Eukaryota; kingdom Metazoa; phylum Chordata; class Aves; order Anseriformes; family Anatidae; genus Anser; species Anser cygnoides. Next base: position 26,560,248 of record NC_089873.1, read on the forward strand.
CTGACAAAAATGGGGAACCTGTCTCAAAAACCAGCTGAGACCGACCTTGTGGTTTGGACAAGAGCCAAGGGGCAGCTGAGTCTGTACAAAGGCACGGGGTCAACTAGTGGTGATGAAGAGGAGTTATCGGACTTCATCCCCACGACCCCCCGACGACCACCACCAGAAGGCACTGCGCAGGCGCAGATGGGAGGGGTTTATGGAAATGACTTCTTGGAGCTAATTTTAATACAAAGCGGGGATAGGTTAGGCATACGCATAAGCGTATTGGGAAACTTCATGCATATGTAACTTTTTACTGCATATAACCAAGGCAAGTTGCCGCGTTAAGGTGCGCGTGCCTTTGGGGGCTATCCCGCATGTGACCGGCGCCAAAATAAACCACATACCTGCTTTATAACTTATTTGTGTTGAGTTATAGTCTTCTTCCATGAACCAAGTCCCTGATGCTTTGTCTCCACCGCTCCTTCACGGTCACTCTCTGCCCCAGCTCCATGTGGGGTCCCTCCCATGAGATGCCATCCTTCCAGAACTGAGCAGGACTGCTGCCCACAGGCAGCAACTCTTCAAGAACTGCTCCAACGTTGGTCCGTATCATGGGGTCCATCCCCCAGAAGCAAACTGCTCCAACCTCAGTCCCCCACGGGCGGCAGCTCCCCCCAGACCCCCTGCTCCTGCGTGGGCTCCTCTCCACGGGCTGCAGCTCCGGCCCGGGGCCTGCTCCTGCGGGGGCTCTCCATGGGCCGCAGCCTCCTCCAGGCCACATCCACCTGCTCCACCGGGGGCTCCTCCACGGGCTGCAGCGTGGAGATCTGCTCCATGTGGGACCCATGGGCTGCAAGGGGACAGCCTGCTCCACCAGGGGCCTCTCCATAGGCCACAGGGGAACTTCAGCTCTGGCACCTGCAGCACCTCCTGCCCTCCTTCTGCACTGAGCTTGGTGTCTGCAGGGCTGGTTCTCACTCCTCCCTCTCCCAGCTGATGTTGTTCCACAGTTTTGTTTGTTTGTCTTCCCTTTCTTAAATATGCTTTCACAGATGCACAAACAGCAATTTTTGGCTCATCTCTGGCCAGCATCAGGTCCCTTTGGAGCCAACGGAATCTGGCCCTTATCTAACATGGGCATCTTCTGGACTCTTCTCACAGAGGCTACCCCTGCAGCGCCCTGCAAATAAAACCTTGCTATGTAAACCCAATACTCCTATAGGAAGAGATCTTCTGCCATTCCTCTGGCAAATTCGGGGAGGGCCCTCTGCACCCAGACGGTCTGGAGCACGAGGACACCTTCAGCCGCTGTCACCAACCCAGCGACAGCACTGTGGCAGCACAAGTGAAGAATGGCCCCGCAGGAGCTGGACGTTGTGGTGTTTGAAGCATGTTTGCTCATTATTTCCCATGGCTGTATTACGGCTATAACATTGGCAACGTTAATAATTTTGGGAGGCACCAGGGTGGGCACTGGAATGGCCTCTCTGGTCAGACAGAGTCAGGAGTTTACCTCCCTACGTGTGGCTGTAGATGAGGACTTAACTCGAATTGAACAGTCAATTACTGCCCTGGAAAAATCGGTACGGTCACTATCAGAAGTTGTTTTGCAAAATCGTAGAGGATTGGATCTGGTGTATTTACAACATGATGGATTATGTGCCGCCTTGAAAGAAGAATGCTGTGTATATGCAGACCACACTGGAGTAGTGAGGGATACAATGATGAAGCTCATTGAAGGCTTAGAGAAAAGAAGACGAGAAAATGAGGCTAAGCAGAATTGGTACGAATCTTGGTTTAATTATTCACCCTGGCTTACAACCTTACTGTCGACAATAGCGGGACCTTTGTTGTTACTAATATTGAGTCTAACTTTTGGACCATGTATTCTTAATCGAGTAATCACGATTGTAAAAAAACGTTTGGAGGCAGCACATCTGATGCATATCAGTGCCAAATACGAACCCATAACCACGAGTGAGGATGCTGAATCTCTAAGGCTCAGCAGTCAGGCATACCAGGAATTAATGAACAAAATAACTAACTAAAAGAAAGAGGAGGGATTGTGGTGTATGAAGCATGTTTGTTCATTATTTCCCATGGCTATATTAAGAAGGAACAAAGGGAGTCACCAGGTGGCTGTAAGGACCTTGAGGCTCCCTGCCTGTTGCTGTCTCGGACGGAAAGTTGAGAGAACTTTGTGTAAATACTATAACTGCAAAATTGATAACCCACTGTCCTATCTTAAGACAAACCAGCATGACCGGTTAAGGAGGGAAAAACACCACATACCAAGCGGAGGAAGACTACGGCCTTCATCCGTGCGACCACCAGAGGGACCGAAGACGACCCCCTAGCAACAGTCGACGCAGCTGCAGTAGCAGAAAGGGGCGCTACGTAACCCTGGAAGAACTCAGTGATATAAGGGACTGTGAAAGGGGGCGGGCACGCGCCATTTGAGGAGCATGGACTCCCCGGCCGCCCAGAGCTGTTTTGCTTGTTGATCACTTACTCAATAAACTAATTCTATCTGGCTAAAGGAGTAATTTGAGAGCAGGAGTAATAAAATATAATAATAATTTGAGGAGTAATCTGAGAGCAGTCAGACATTGGAGCTGGTTGCCCAGGGAGGTGGTGGCGTCACCGTCCCTGGAGGTGTTCAAAGAAAGGTTGGACCTGGCGCTTAGGGACGTGGGTTAGTGAGTGACATTGGTAGTAGTGTTAGTGTTGGGGAGAATCGAATGGATGTTTTATTAATGTCTCTTAGGTGATGGGTCTTAAAGTATAATTAAGCATTGCCAAATGTACTTATATTATCAATTAATCTATGTATACTGGGAAACTTAGGGAGTATACTGAACAGTCAAATGAATCTTTGAAGGGGAACCCTCGGAGGGAACAGGTACAACCTGACCTTGGATAAGGGCCTGGAAATGCTGAAATGAGTTGAAGCAGAACCAAGGAGCGGAGGGAGCATGCGTCGAGTGAGAAAGGTGAAAAGTTTAGCAGAGAGGAAGACTCCTTACTCCATCTGGACGACCACCCGGACGACCACCAGAGAGCACCACGCATGCGCAAATGGGAGGAGAGCTAATTAGAATGGAATGCGAGGCTGATGTTGCAACCTGTAATGAATATGTATACCTTACGTAATGTTGAATGTATAAATAACAGCTGGGATGTAACGGGACTTGAAGCCAGATTTGGGCACCTGCCCCGGCTTCCAGCGCTGAATAAAGCACCTTCATATAATCACTTGGTGGTTATGTGGTTGCTACGCTAACAGTAGGGTGATGGTTGGACCAGTGATCTTGAAGGTCTCTTCCAGCCTTAATGATTCTATGATTCTATGATTCTGTACCAGTGCAGAGAACAACACTATATGGGCTGCCGCAGGGAATGTTAACTCCATCCCAGACAGACCCAGTACAACTGGGGCAGGTGCCAGCTCAACCATGGCCACAGGGAAGTAATGCAGTGCCCCTGCCAGCCAGGCACGTTCTCGATGCCTCCTGAGGAGCCCTGCCCCATCGCATGGCCCGAGATCCCCATCCACGCTGCGGAAGAACGTCAACTGAGGCACAAAGAGCTCTTAAGGCAGGAGCCAGAAAGTGCCGCAGTCACTGCTGGACTGTGGGGGGGTGTGGCCCTCCAACTTAAGAGGACACTTGTGACGCCCCTGGTGATGCCCATTGTGACACAATGTGCCACCATCGCTGAGACGCAGTGTATGTGCACCCCTGCCAGCAGGAGTGCTCAGTGCTGTTGCCTCTGCTGTGGGAGCAACAGCGCTGCCCTGGCTGGGAGCCTCGGTGCGTCCCTGCCCTGCCTGGGAGCACCAGGCCACAGCCGCTGCTCGGGGCTCGGCTCCCCTGCCCCTGCGCCTGTCCGTGTCGGACCCAAGCAGGGCCCGCAGGGCTCTGGTGGCCCCAGGTGGGCTTGTGCCCACATCCTTGCTGCAGCATGCAGAGGCTCCTGGGGCTCCTCCACCGGGGCCAGGAGCATCCGATGCCCAGCAGCACTTCCCTGTCCAGAGACAGCGATGCCCACCAGCTGCCAGAGGAGGGCCTGCACGGGCTGCACCGCGCGGCCGCCCGTGGCGACCTGGCCCGGCTGAGGCGGCACTGGTGGCTGAGGAAACGAGGCAAAAACCGTCGAGACCAGGCAAAGCGGTGAGGGGCTGGGGGGTGCGCTTAAAGGCTTGGGGTGGGATCGCTCTCCCGTGGCGTGCGAGCTTCAGCCTGGTGCCGCTGCGTACGCGGCTCTGGCACCAACCCTCCTTCTGCAGCAGGTGTCAGCAAGAGCTGAGGCGATGGAGGGCTGAGGCTGGGCGTTGTCCGGCCAGGCAGCCTCTCGCCCTGAAGTCAGTGGCACTGGACATAGTCGGGAGCACATGCTCCTACCAGCCCTTGGCAAAGCCTTCAGCCCCGTGCAGAGAGACGGCTGAAGCCCAGGGCAGAGTCAGGAGCACGGCAGCAAGGGCACCGCCTCCTCTGGAACCCTGGGTCAGAGCTTATGGGTGTGACCCGTTCAGTGACAAACTGGATCTGATTGATACAGCAGTGCGCGACGGGTTAAGAAGAAGGTTACTCAGAGGCATAGAGTGGTAACCAGGCTAGAGTAAGAGAAAGTGGGAACCACTAAGGAGGAGTTGTTAGGCTCGGACGGGCCTATAGAGGGCTACGCGTGATCAAAAGGAATGCACCAACCAGAAGTCTGTAACTATGTTTGCCAGCCACGTGCAGCGCGTGGAGGGGCTCAGAAAAACTATGTAAGATCTGGCATTGGGACAATAAAGGGTCTCCATTTCTCGACTATCTTGGAGCCCGTGTCGTCATTCCCTTCAAGAGCTGATCACTGAGAGGGCTTTTCCCTCTCAGCTGGCAGAGGGGAACAATCCAGCTTTGCTTGGAATTGCTGGGGCGGCTCGAGCGCTGCTTGAAGGGTGTGCTGCCGACCGCCACTGCCCTGTCCTCTCCCTGTGGGGTTGTTTAGCAGCCGCTCGGGCATTAGCAGTTCTCTCCTGTCCTGTGGGTGATCAGCGTCAGGGCATTCACCGCCCTTCTGCCGCTCGAGTGATTGTGGAAAAACTTGGAGACTTACACTGACTTCGCACTCTTCATGGAGTTCCACAGCCTCCAAAGCTTACGTTCTGCTTGGCATTGGCAAGTGGAGACTTGTGGCCCTGCGCGTGTTCCACAGCCAGAAGTGATTTGGGGCATTGCCTGCCTGTGGAAAGCTAATTTATTTTGGTTTTAGGACACCGCTGCACCTTGCTTGTGCGAACGGCCATGCAGACGTTGTTCGATTCCTGGTGCAAGAGAAGTGCCTGCTGAACCTTTGTGACAACACTGGCAGATCGCCACTCATGATGGTATGTGGAACACGTTACTCTGCTCTAAGTGGGGTTTTATCAATTGTGCTTCAGATGACAAGTGTCTTGCCGCATTCTTCACACCGACCTGTAGAGAAACATGAAAGTTGTAATCGGCACGTAATAGGCATACACTAGCTCATCTCGGAAGACGCTCTTATCTTCCAGCACTGGGAAGCTGCTGTAGCTGTGACAGAGTGAAACACGGCACAAGTCCTTCCTTTTCTTTGTGTTGTTTGCAGGCAGTGGAGAGCCAGCATGAAGAATGCGTGGCGATTCTGCTAGAGCACCGTGCCGACCCAAACCTCAAAGTTTACAGAGGCAAGTCTGCCCTTCACCTGGCTGCCGCAGCTCCTAACACGTCTCTAGCAGAGATGTTAGTTGAGCATGGTGCACACCTTGAAGCAAAGGACTGGGTAAGTTTTGAATTTGGGCAGCACTGCTCTTTGGGAAAGGCACTTAATTCGTCTGGGTTGTTCTGACGGGCATTCTTTATCCTTTCAGGAGGGAAATACCCCGCTTCTTCTTGCCATCTCCAGCCATCATAAAGAGATGGTAAAGTTTCTTCTTCAAAAAGGAGCGAATGTGTGTGCTCAAAGTTTCTTTGGAAGGTGAGGCATTGCTCCAAAGTGCATGTGGCTCTCCTTAGCATTGTCACTGGAATGAGCAGGAGAAAGAGAGTCAGTGTTGTCCAAGAGACAATGGGCATCAAGTGAAACAAGAGGCCTTCCCACAGCTGCTTAGGAGAAACCCTCTCAGCATGAGGAAGGTTAATCAGGGGAGCAGGTGGCACCAGGGGTTTGAGCAGCCTCCATCCTTGGAGGCTTTGAAGAGCAGAGTGGAAGAAGCCTTGAGCAACGTGCTCTGGCCTCGTGGCTGAGTCTGCTCTGGGGAGGCGGTTGGCCAGGAGGCGTCTGGAGGTGTCTTCCAGCCTCAGTCCTCCAGCACTCCCCTGTGTGTGGCTTTGCTTTCCCTGTGCTTGTAGGAATCGGGGAGGGAATTGTTTGGGGAGGAAACAGGGATTAGAATAAAAACAACACAGAGCCTGCAAATGCTGCTATGTTTCATACCATCTTTTGGATGCTTTAGGACTGCTCTTATGCTTGCCGCTTCTGCTGGGGAAACGGATGTAATAGAGCTACTTCTTTCCTACGGTGCCAACGTTACTTGCAAGGATATTGTTTGCGATACGGCTGTGGATTATGCTCTCCGGTCGGGACATTTTGAGTAAGTGTTTTGTACGTCACTTTTAGAGCGGCTGAGTTGTCAGAGTGTCCGTGCTGATTTGTCACCCTTTGTGATAGATGCACAAAGGCTTAACGATATCTTCAGACCTTTCTTGAAGCTGGGCTCGGTGATGTCTTCTCATAAATCACCTTCCCAAGTCAAGAGAGGATTTGGAAGTAGAGGAGAACTTCCACCCACAAGGCTTTCTTAGAAATCCCGCTTGTGTTGCTAAGCCCAATTCCGCTCCACTGACCAGGAAAGAGGCACCTTTTCTTTCAGCGGGGATCTTACCAGTGTCCCTTTAGATAAACCCTCAAAGAGATCCCTGGTGGTGTAGCAGGTCCACCATCATGGGGAGACTGACACCGCACACAGACAGTTCTGAACTGGTTTCAAGTCAGTTGCTGTCCTAGGCAAGAGCAAGGATACTAGGCAAGGATGTTTTGGATCTGACTGCCTGTATGTTCTCTCTTTCTGCGTGTAGCCTTTGCAAGAAACTGGTAGAACATGCACGCTGTGAAAAGACGGGAGAAGCTTCTGCTGGCGCTGCACAAGACACAGCAGTCCCCAGCAGATTCTGCTCTCCGAGGACTGAGCGTTTTTTATTGAGCGCACTTGCTTTGGATGGAGAAGGTAGGATCCTGAAGTGTGGAAGAGCTGATGAGGACAACTAATGTGGCCTGATGTCAGACCGCTTCCCGTATTTGGGGGCAGGGCTTGACTGGCAGGGAAAAGCAGAGTGCCAGGAATGCTCACACTGTCTCGCTTCGTCCATCCCTTGTAGGTGCCCTGCCAGCTGTAGGAGCAGAGCAGGAGGAAGAGGCTGAATTGCCCTGGGATCGCAAGGTACTTTCTGTGAAGGACCCACTGGGCTCCCATTTGGCTCGCTTACTTTGGGGCAAGTTTACCTCTGGGCTCGCTTACCTCTGTTGCTGCCTCTGCCACTTGTTTGTGACTGGGGCCCTTGAACTACTTGTGCTCCAGCCCAGCTGTTCAGTTTGCGCTGGGTTGGTGAAACTGCTGGGAGAACTGGGTCTCGCTGCAGCTGGCCTTTCAGTTAGAGTTCCAGTCTAGGGAAAGCATGTTCTACATAATGAAGCAGCAAAGATTATTCCTGCTGCTTAAAATCTTCTGAGCTTCTCAAAGGGGCTGGCCGGGAGTGGACTGTTGCTTTTCACCATACTTCACCAGTGCTCTGGTAACCTTTATGTGGCAATTTTTAACGCCAACAACGAAGAGATACCAGAGAATAGCATTGAGGGCTTGCAGTTCTGCTTTCAGCATGCATTCCTTGGCCGCGAGCATGTTCTCAGAAGCAGCAGGGAGATTCCAGGCCATGCTTAAGCTCTGGCAGAACGAAGTCTGGCTTCTGCTTTACAACTGCTGAAATGCCATTGGAGGCAACAATAGTTCTGCAGATTCCATTCTCCACTGCCCGCCTTTTTGCGTAGGTAGAAAGCCCCTGCCCAGTCTCTCAGGCTATGTTCCAAGAAGAGAAAAAACGTTAAGCCTTCCCTCTGTTTTAAGAAACAGAAACCCTCACAAAGAGCTGCTGATAGTTGAGGCTAAGAAAGATGGAGAGAGGTCCCCAGCTGTGCCTGGTGGTGGTGCACTTCCAATCCTTTGTTTCAGTCAGAAGACTGACCTAGTTGTAGAACCTAATGAGTAAAAGCACAGCTCATATTCCCATGTTCTCACTGACTTTGTCATGCTCACGGAACCCCATTTCTTTAGGATCAAGACAGACAGCTGCAGCTTGAGCTTCCTGGTGCTCCTGAAAGTCTGTCCGTGTCAGAAGCCCCACCTGAAGCTACTGAGAGCCAGCTCAGTGACATTGAGAAAGACGCAGAGCGCTTGCGAGAGGAATTGGAGATGGTTAAAGCTAAGGTATGAAAAGGCTGCACTATAGGGATAAATCCAAGGGTGGTTGTCCTTTCTCTTCCCTTCTTCCCCCTCTCTGCTGGTGACCAACACAACGGGCCTTTTCAGCTTTAAATAAGCTGGAGGTGCAAGGCAGTGTGTAAGGAGCCACCTCGTTGCGGGTAGATAGAAGCATAGAATGATAGAATTTCTGAGTTGGTGTGGATCCACAAGAGATCTCCCCTCATTTTACTCTTCTCCAGGCTGAACAATCCAAGTGACTTCAGCCACTTCTCATACGTCTCATACGTCTTCCCCTCTCGACCCTTTACCGTCTTTGTTGCCCTCCATTGGACACTAACAGCTTTATATCTTTCTTATACTGTGGCGCGCAAAACTGCACACAGTGCTCAACATGAGGCCTCGCCAGCGCAGAGCAGAGCAGGACAATCAGTTCCCTTGACTGGCTAGCAAGGCCGTTCTTGATGTGCCCCAGGATGCGGTTGGCCTTCCTGGCCACCAAGGCACACTGCTGGCTCATGTTCAGCTTGCTGTCGATCAAAACCCCGATATGCCTTTCTGCGGGGCTGCCATCCAGCATCTTTTCCCCGGTCTGTATGTATAGCCAGGGTTGCCCCTTCCCAGGTGCATAATCCAATGCTTGCTCTTGTTGAACTTCACATTCTTGATGATTGCCCAGCTCTCTAATTTCTCCAGATCTCTCTGCAAGGCCTCACCTCTCTTGACAGTCAACAGTTCCACCTGATTTGGTATCATCCGTGAACTTGCTCAAAAGAACTTCAAGTCCTTAATCCAAGTCATTTATAAAAAAATTGAAGAGGACTGGTCCTAAAATGGAGCCTTGGGGAACTTCACTAGTAACAGATCTCCAGCCTGATTATGCAATGTATCTCTTCTGTTTTGAAAGTGTCAGTGTGAGAGATCGGAAGAGAAGAAGCTGGTCGAGTTGAAATGCCCAGTCGAAGTGCGCCTCGAGCAGGAAATGAAAAGAAACAGCGAACTGCAGAGAGAATGTCACAGGTATGGCATGTTAGAATGTGAGAGAATGTGAAACAGGCTGGTAGTTCCTTCACCTCCTACCTCATTGTTTTCTTGACTAATTTGCTGCACAGGTTAAGGAGGCTTCTGAACGGAGCTCTGCAGAAACTAAGAGAATATGAGGCCAGAGAAAGAGAGCCCCAGTTCACTACTGCAAGAGACATGATGAGCAGCTGCTCTGAAGGGGCCAGTGAAGCTGATAAATTAACAGCAAAGGTGAGCTCTGCATTCTGCAGGATTTTGTGGTTTCTTTTTTTGTCTGTTAATGTTCACACCTCTGTTGTTCTTTTCTATGCTCCTGCTTGTATTGTGAGATGTCTGTTCTCTACTTGATGCTCCTTCTGTTGTCATACATAGCAGGTATTGCAGAAAGAGTCAAGTGCCCTTGTGGTGGCTCATTCTTAGTCCAAAGGCTCGTAGCATTCTCGTGGCTTCACTGCCATTAGAAGAGTTCTCTTAAATGACAGGGAATGGCATTGTGTTTAGGCAGTGTAAAATGAAGATTAAGTTTCCGGGTTTTTGTTTGTTTTTATTTTTTGTTTGTGTTTGTTTTGAGGGATTTTTGTTGGTCTGTTTCCTATCTATTTATAAAAGGCAGGAACGTCGCGAGTGTATTTTTAGAAGGTGTAGAAAAGGTGTATTTCTGGGGGAGAAGAGTAAGACAGCATCGCAGCTGGCCTTTGGGACTTAATGGGACATCTGCTATATCCTCCGTATCCTTGCAACCAAACATCAGCTTTGACCTAGAGAGAAAATGCCTTCCTCCAGCAGTTCTGTCAAAGTGGCCTCCTGAGGCACTGTTTCCAAAGCTTTCAGAGTAAGGGCAGGAAGAGTATTTGTTGCTCGTGCCTAGTCCATTCTGCACTGTAGCGCTTCCCTCCACACACAATAGGCGTTCTTTCTGGTGTCTGGGTAGAGGTGTGTTTGATGTCCCATGAGCAGAGGAGCATTTTGGGCAAGAGCGTCCCTAGCAAAAGAACCGAGGAAGGATGGAAACTTGGGGAATCCTGTCAGCAAAGATCTTAAAGCTGTTCTTCTCTTGAAAGACGAGCCTGCCTTTACTTTGCTTTTAATACCGAGTCAGAAGGTGACAAAGACCATCTTGACGCCCTACCCCTTTATGCATTGCTCTCCACAGCTCAATGAACTTTCGCAGCAGCTGGAGATGGAGTCTGGAAAATGCAGGCAGCTAGAAGCACAAAATTGTGACCTGCAAGAAGAGCTGTCTGCTCTGCGTGGGTCTCAGGAAAAAATGGAGAAGAGCAATGGCCAGCTGCAAGAAGAGGTGGCATGCATCAAAGCTCTTCTGAAGACTTACAAGGTGGGTCACAGGCAAAAGCAACAGCATGAGACAGAGATAAGAAAGAGCCTGACAAGGAACAAGTGCTCGGACCAGAAGTCGCAGGTAATGTTTGTATTTGGGGTCTGGCCCCTCATTCTTTCTGTGAGGCGTTGTTCTCCACAGGCACAGAAGTCCCTGTGAATTGTGTATGGAGCCTTTGGAAAAGGCTTACAAGCAGAGGACTGTCTTACAGAGACAGAAGTGTCTTAGCACTAACTCTGAAGTAAGAACAGAGTGCTGAGAACTGGTGTCCTCCAGACTAAAATGAATGGTTGACCTGTGGGAGTTTCCGGCTTCTGCCTTCACTGCTGGTGGTAGTGAGGAGGCAAGTGGCCTCCCCTGAGTGAGGCTGGGCCCTTGAAACTGGCTATGCGAAAGGTAAAGGTGAGCTCTGGATTCTGCACGCTTTTGTGATTTCTTTTTTTGTCTATTCATGTCCATACCTCTGTTGTTCTTTTCTATGGTCCTTCTTGTATTGTGAGTTGTCTGTTCTCTCCTTGATGCTCTTTCTGTTGTCATACATAGCAGGTGAACGCAGAGCAGCTGTCATTGTGGGTTAAAATGAACGTGCAGAGCAGTATCTGCAAGGGCACACTGAGGGCAGGCTGCTCTGTGGAGGAAGGACGAGCTGAGAGTCACAGCAAGGATGGCGGGCTCAGTGGCTTCACAGGCCATGGCACAGGTCCACAGCATTTTCCGGGTCTGGCAGGTGGAACTCCACCTGTCTGAAGTTGGCTTTGCCCAAGATCACTTCCAGAGCCCTGTCTTAGGAGTTGAGCCAGTGATGCTTTTGTAACTTACCGCTCACCAGCAGCTGTCTCAACCCGTCTTTCCCTAGCCATGGGCACCCTGAAGTAGAGGTCCAAGAAGTGCTTTTGAGCTGCCGTGGGTGTCTTGTTCAGGTGCATGGAACCCTTGATCTAGATTTCCCCTGGTTACTGAGAGGTGCTGCTAAGGCACACGTGTGCTTTAGAAGGTATTGTGGAAGGAGTCAAGTGCCCTTTTGGTGGCTCATTCTTAGTCCAAAGGCTCGTAGCATTCTCGTGGCTTCACTGCCATTAGAAGAGTTCTCTTAAATGACAGGGAATGGCATTGTGTTTAGGCAGTGTAAAATGAAGATTAAGTTTCCGGGTTTTTGTTTGTTTTTATTTTTCGTTTGTGTTTGTTTTGAGGGATTTTTGTTTGTTCGTTTTCTATCTATTTATAAAAGGCAGGAACCTCCCGAGTGTATTTTTAGAAGGTGTAGAAAAGGTGTATTTCTGGGGGAGAAGAGTAAGACAGCATCGCAGCTGGCCTTTGGGACTTAATGGGACATCTGCTATATCCTCCGTATCCTTGCAACCAAACATCAGCTTTGACCTAGAGAGAAAATGCCTTCCTCCAGCAGTTCTGTCAAAGTGGCCTCCTGAGGCACTGTTTCCAAAGCTTTCAGAGTAAGGGCAGGAAGAGTATTTGTTGCTCGTGCCTAGTCCGTTCTGCACTGCAGCGCTTCCCCCCACACACAATAGGCATTCTTTCTGGTGTCTGGGTAGAGGTGTGTTTGATGTCCCATGAGCAGAGGAGCATTTTGGGCAAGAGCGTCCCTAGCAAAAGAACCGAGGAAGGATGGAAACTTGGGGAATCCTGTCAGCAAAGATCTTAAAGCTGTTCTTCTCTTAAAAGACGAGCCTGCCTTTACTTTGCTTTTAATACCGAGTCAGAAGGTGACAAAGACCATCTTGACGCCCTACCCCTTTATGCATTGCTCTCCACAGCTCAATGAACTTTCGCAGCAGCTGGAGATGGAGTCTGGAAAACGCAGGCAGCTAGAAGCACAAAATTGCGACCTGCAAGAAGAGCTGTCTGCTCTGCGTGGGTCTCAGGAAAAACTGGAGAAGAGCAATGGCCAGCTGCAAGAAGAGGTGGCGTGCATCAAAGCTCTTCTGAAGACTTACAAGGTGGGTCACAGGCAAAAGCAACAGCATGAGACAGAGATAAGAAAGAGCCTGACAAGGAACAAGTGCTCGGACCAGAAGTCGCAGGTGATGTTTGTATTTGGGGTCTTGCCCCTCATTCTTTCTGTGAGGCGCTGTTCTCCACAGGCACAGAAGTCCCTGTGAAATGTGTATGGAGCCTTTGGAAAAGGCTTACAAGCAGAGGACTGTCTTACAGAGACAGAAGTGTCTTAGCACTAACTCTGAAGTAAGAACAGAGTGCTGAGAACTGGTGTCCTCCAGACTAAAATGACTGGTTGACCTGTGGGAGTTTCCGGCTTCTGCCTTCACTGCTGGTGGTAGTGAGGAGGCAAGTGGCCTCCCCTTAGTGAGGCTGGGCCCTTGAAACTGGGTATGTGTGACTGATGGGGGGATGGTTCTCTTCTTCTTTGTGGTGATGGAAATTTCATTATCTGCTTCAGACACGGGCAGCCTCTCCAGACATGCAAGAACTGACGAGATCCCCTCCTTGTGCTTCTCTGAGAAAGAACCTAAAGCACAGAAGCAGAGATGCTGACTCTGAAGAGGAGGATGGAGGGAGAAAGACACCACAAGAGCACACTTTTCCAGATGAGTCCATTCAGGCAAAACTGGAAAGGTACAAGCGCTACTATCTGGAGGAACAAAAGCTCAGAGAAGGTCTAGAAAATGACCTGCAAAGGTATGTCCAGACTGGGTTTTGGAGTGAAAGCAAGATGCTGCTTTTTCCTTGTACGTTCTCCTCCTAAAATCCCTCTTGTATACCTGACCAACATTACGTCAGTAAATATGCCTATAGTCACTCTCATAGTCACTCTCTGCCTGGGGCCTGCTCCTGCGGGGGCTCTCCATGGGCCGCAGCCTCCTCCAGGCCACATCCACCTGCTCCACCGGGGGCTCCTCCACAGGCTGCAGCATGGAGATCCTGGACTCTTCTCACAGAGGCCAACCCTGCAGCCCGTTACAGCCAAAACCTTGCCACGTACACCCAGTACAGCGATGTAAGGCAGAAAAGAGGAACTGCATGTCCTATTGTCATGACAACAAACTAAGAATGCTTAAAGAAGTAGGAGCCTTCTAGATAGTAGAATCTGATTCTGTGAAGTCTACGGCTTTGCCTGCCATTTCAGCAGCATGTCTGAGATTTGAGATTTCCTTAGGCAGGGGAGGATATCCCTGACTCTTTATGCAGGTGATGCATCTTCCAGAAGAAGCCACATAAATACACAGCATTGGCGGTACTTTTCCACAATGGATACAAGCTCTCCAAAAACCTCAAATCAAATGATGTTTTTGTGTTTAGATGCCATTAATCCCTTCCACTCTCAGAAGTCGAATGTTGGTCAAAGACCTGGAGAGTAGCTTTGCCAAACTGTAACCAAATATAATTCTTGCATGCATCTGACTTTTTCAGAGCTCGTCAGCGTCTAGACGAAAACAACGCTAAGCTCCACCGGAAGCACCACTGAAGCCTGCGTGGCTAAGGTCAGCATTCATAAATGTTATTCTCAACCCCTCTTAAAGCATATCTGTGAGCAAGCTTACGCTTCTGAGCCTCAAGTTAGAATCCCTTTGTGGTTCCAAAACACACCTTCTTTATGCTAAAACAACTGCTAAGCATCAGAAGAGTACACAACTGTATTGGGGCGGGCTGAAGACCTCTGATCATTGCGGGGTGTGCAAAATACAGAGTGCCCTTCTTCTTCTGCAAAGCCGTAAGGGAAAGAGTGAAGGGAAAGAAAGGGAGAATAGACAAAATAACCGTACAAATGGTAATAGGAGAACAGGCACCAGACAAAGACATGCCGCACTGAAGGCTGCGTTAGGGCCTGGTTGCAGCAAGAAGATGTTTGCCTTTTCAAAGGCAGATCCTTTTCAACGTTTTCAAGGTGAATGCGAAAGCTGTATTTTAGGAGTAGTGTTCCAAAGAATGCCCAGTTTGAATGCTTAGAGAGTAGGGACACTTGAGGATGAAGAGGGCTGCAGAGGACTAAGTCTAACACTGATGAGCAAGAGTCATTTGCAGGTTCCCTCACAACGTTCTGTGTGTAGCCTGTGGTATTTCCTTCACTAACTTCTGGAATACTGGTAATTGGAGGTGAAAAGGTGTTCCTGCCTTGTGCATTTTCTTCTTATTGTGTGTTTCCCTGTTTTTACAGCTGGATATCATTACTGATCAGATGAAGGCGGAGCAGACAAAGTCCCAGTCCAGAAAACAAGCCATAGTTCTACCAAGATGGAAGATGACTGCCAACACTTGCCTTCTGCCCCGTAATTCGGGCAGTTTCCAGGCCGTGAGCAAAAGCAGCCATTGCCCCCACCACGCTGGCAAGAACGCAGCGGTTCTGTGCAGATAACAGCCTGCCTTTAATTCCAAGTTCTGTCGCCCGCCTTGGCATTTAATAAACCATGTCACGTAGTGTGGGTCTTTGTCTGTTCCCTTCTCCCTTACGGACTTTGCTTCTCCTCTCCCATGCCCATGTGACTGTTCCCTCTGATTCCTTCTGCTCGTCTCTCTTACTGACCAGGAGCATCCTGTGAACATCAAATGTATTTTTTCCGTTGTGGGAAGCAGACCAACTGTCCTGGTTCCAGTTAGGACAGAGTTAATTTTTCCTCATAGTAGCTGGTAGGATGCTATGTTTTGGATTAGGATGAGAAGAGCGCTGATAACATGCTGATGTTTTAATTGTTGCAGAGCAGTGTTTACACCAGGCCAAGGACTTTTCGGCTTCTCGCTCTGTCCTGCCAGCGAGCAGGCTGGGGGTGCAGCAGGAGCTGGGAGGGGACAGACCCAGGACAGCTGCACTGTGACTGCGGCACATTCTGGCTCCTGCCTTAAGAGCTCTTTGTGCCTCAGTTGACGTTCTTCCGCAGCGTGGATGGGGATCTCGGGCCATGCGATGGGGCAGGGCTCCTCAGGAGGCATCGAGAACGTGCCTGGCTGGCAGGGGCACTGCATTACTTCCCTGTGGCCATGGTTGAGCTGGCACCTGCCCCAGTTGTACTGGGTCTGTCTGGGATGGAGTTAACATTCCCTGCGGCAGCCCATATAGTGTTGTTCTCTGCACTGGTACAGAATCATAGAATCATAGAATCATTAAGGCTGGAAGAGACCTTCAAGATCACTGGTCCAACCATCACCCTACTACCAATGTCACTCACTAACCCACGTCCCTAAGCGCCAGGTCCAACCTTGCCTTGAACACCTCCAGGGACGGTGACGCCACCACCTCCCTGGGCAACCAGCTCCAATGTCTGACTGCTCTTTCTGAGAAGAAATGTCTCCTCATTTATAACCTTATCCTCCCCTGGTGCAACTTGAGGCCATTCCCTCCAATCCTGTCACTAGTTACCTGAGAGAAGAGGTGGACCCCCAGCTCCCCACACCTTCCTTTCAGGTAGTTGTAGACAGCAATAAGGTCTCCCCTGAGGTCTCTCCAGCTTTATAGCCCTTTTCTGGACACGTTCCAGGGCCTTGATGTCCTTCTTGCACTGAGGAGCCCAAAGCCGAACACAGTACTCAAGGTGCAGCCTCACCAGAGCAGAGTACAGGGGAAAAATCACCTCCCTGGTGCTGCTGGCTACACTTTTCCTGATACAAGCCAGGATGCCGTTGGCCTTCTTGGACACCTGGGCACACTGCTGGCTCACGTTCAGGCGAGCATCGACCAACACCCCCAGATCCTTTTCCTCTGCACAGCTCTTGAGCCACTCTCCCCCAAGCCTGTAGCAAGAGTCTTTTTGTAGCAAGAGTCACTGATGAGCAAGAGTCATTTGCAGGTTCCCTTTAGATGTTCTGTGTGTAGCCTGTGGAATTTCTTTCAGTAACTTCTGAAATGCTTGTAGTTGGAGGTGAAAAGGTGTTCCTGCCTTGTGCATTTTCTTCTTATTGTGTGTTTCCCTGTTTTCACAGCTGAACATTATTACTGATCAGATGAAGGTGGAGCAGACGAAGTCCCAGTCCAGAAAACAAGCCATAGTTCTACCAAGATGGCAGTAGACTGCGAGCACTTGCCTTCTGCCCCGTAATTCGGGCAGTTTCCAGGCAGTAAGCAAGAGCAGTCATTGGCCCCGCCATGCCGGCAAGAATGCGGCGGTTCTGTGCAGATAACAGCCTGCCTTTAATTCCAAGTTCTGTCACCCTCCTTGGTATTTAATAAACCATGTCATGTAGTGCAGGTCTTTGTCTTCTTCTCCCTTCCGGGCTTTGCTTCTCCCCTCCCCTACTCATTTGACCGTTCCCTCTAATTCCCGCCGCTGGCAGGGGCACAGCATTACTTCCGCATGGCTGTGGTTGATCTGGCAGCTGTCCTAGCTCACCCCCACACTCTCCCGGGCACAGGGCAGCACCGTACCCACATCCAGGGACAGGTCCCCCCTGACGTCCAGCTCCTGCGGGGCCATTCTTCACTTGTGCTGCCACAGTGCTGTCGCTGGGTTGGTGACAGCGGCTGAAGGTGTCCCCGTGCTCCAGACCGTCTGGGTGCAGAGGGCCCTCCCCGAATTTGCCAGAGGAATGGCAGAAGATCTCTTCCTATAGGAGTATTGGGTTTGCATAGCAAGGTTTTATCTGCAGGGCGCTGCAGGGGTAGCCTCTGTGAGAAGAGTCCAGAAGATGCCCCATGTTAGATAAGGGCCAGATTCCGCTGGCTCCAAAGGGACCTGATGCTGGCCAGAGATGAGCCAAAAATTGCTGTTTGTGCATCTGTGAAAGCATATTTAAGAAAGGGAAGACAAACAAACAAAACTGTGGAACAACAGCAGCTGGGATAGTAAGAAGAAAAGGTTAAAAAGTTCTACTCTGATGAAGACAACTTACTTCATCCCGACGGCCACCCGGACGACCACCAGAGAGTAATACGCAAGCGCAGAAGGACTGATAAGATAATTAGCATACAAGGCGGGGCTAGGTGGAGCTAGAAAATGAATATGCATAGCTCTGTTGTGAAACTTAATGCATATGTAATATTTTAGGAGATAAAAAAGAACTGAGTGAACAAATCGGACGAAGTTAGATTTGGGCAGGCATGCCCTTAACTTCCGGCGGCTAATAAAAGCACCTTCACATAATCACTTTGTGGATTATGTGTCTTTATGAAAGCTAACGTGCAGACACCAAGATCAGTGCAGAAGGAGGGCAGGAGGTACTCCAGGTGCCAGAGCTGAAGTTCCCCTGTGGCCTATGGAGAGGCCCCCGATGGAGCAGGCTGTCCCCCTGCAGCCCATGGGTCCCACACGGAGCAGATCTCCACGCTGCAGCCCGTGGAGGAGCCCCCGGTGGAGCAGGTGGATGTGGCCTGGAGGAGGCTGCGGCCCATGGAGAGCCCCCGCAGGAGCAGGCCCCGGGCCAGAGCTGCAGCCCGTGGAGAGGAGCCCCCGCAGGAGCAGGGGGTCTGGGGGGAGCTGCCGCCCGTGGGGGACCCGTGCTGGAGCAGTTTGCTTCTGGGGAATGGACCCCGTGGTACGGACCCACGTTTGAGCAGTTCTTGAAGAGCTGCTGCCTGTGGCAGCCCCCGCAGGCTCATTTTGGGAAGGACGGCATCCCGTGGGAGGGACCCCACATGGAGCAAAGGCAGAGAGTGACTATGCAATTATAGGCATATTTACTGACGTAATGTTGACCAGGTATACAAGAGGGATTTTAGGAGGAGAACGTACAAGGAAAAAGCAGCATCTTGCTCTCACTCCAAAACCCAGTCTGGACATACCTTTGCAGGTCATTTTCTAGAGCTCTTCTAAGCTTTTGTTCCTCCAGATAGTAGCGCATGTACCTTTCCAGTTTTGCCTGAATGGACTCATTTGGAAAAGTATGCTCTTGTGGTGTCTTTTTCCCTCCATCCTCCTCTTCAGAGTCAGCATCTCTGCTTCTGTGCTTTAGCTTCCTTCTTAGCAAAGCACAAGGAGTAGATCTCGTCAGTTCTTGCATGTCTGGGGAGGCTGCCCATGTCTGAAGCAAATAATAGAATTTCCTTTGGGAATTGAAATCAGTTCTCAACACATTACAATCCCACTTTTAGCAAACATTTTTCACTTTCTTATGGTTTATAATTTGTGAACAGTTGAAGTTTTTTTTTTTTTTATAAGCTAAAATGTAGCTAAACTTAACAAATCCAATTATGATGTACTTGGATCCACAATAACACACTTAAGAGTCCTTTTTGATAATTGTATATAGATGTAATATGCACAGGCCTGCCTGAGTTTTTTCTAAACTGTCGTTAATACAATGAATCTATGTGGTTCTGAATATGCTAGGGTCTTCTGTTACACAAAAATCTCTTACTGTATTGAAAGCAAAGAAACATTTCTTGTTCCTCACTTAGAGGAAGCTTAAAGACATCCATTCTGCTTTGTCAACAGAAAGGTAGCTGTTAATCTTGCTGAGGATTAACAGACTGTGTGCATGGGATACAGTGCCATGGTGTTAGAGTGGACTGGGAACAAGCAAAACCGCTGCTGCACTCAGCATATCCACGGGCTACACAGGGTTCTCTCTATGAGTGGCACACCAGGAGCACCACCACAGCTCCAGCTCTCCACCTAGACAGAGCTGAAGCTGTTACAGTCTCTACCTGCAGCATGCATGTAACTACCTCATTCTCTTCAAAGACCCAGGGCATGCAATGCAGAAAAACACAAACTGCCCAGATAGCTTTTCTGAGTTGTACCCCCCCCCCTATAAACGCAGGAGTTGCAAAGCAGGTGTAGCAAATCACCAGATGATGAGCAGCACATAGTTATCAGCCCAGCAAGTCTTTACTGCAGTTTTTACTTGTTGAAGTAAATACACGCTGTCATTGTGTACTGGGGGAGGATAAAGACTGGAAACAGAGAATTTGACTGCCATTATGTACCTCAGATCTACGCAAGACTGTGAGCTAAATTAGCTAGCTGTAGCGAATCACGTCAAAGGAAAGTTAGTCATTCAATGGACTAACTCAAACGCCAAAGCTTACACAACACTTAAGCCCTATTTGGAAATCTTCCTGTGGTACATGCATCTTGTACTGGGTATCAGAACAGGAATGAATCGCCTCATGCAGCTACGAATAGAAACAGCATTTACTAGATGGTGCTCAGAGAAAGCTACAGATTAGCTAAGTAGAACGCATTGAGAGGATGAAGAAATACATCATGAAATACCAGTATCTAATAAATAAATAAATATAATTATCTAAAAGAAATTAAAAACAGAAATGGATTGAAACTAATTTTAAATTTAGTATCTTCAGCATCATCCATAAAAAGAGACTAAAGACATAATATTAACAAAAAGGGGAAAAAAACACAAATACAGAAACCTGATAGTTGGTTGAGTAACAGCTTCTAGTAATTCATTTTGCAACCTTTTCAGCTAATAATGAACTGTTCCTGTTGTGCCTAAATGGCTATCTGTATTCACAGGCCCCATCAGAAGACCCTAACTTCAAAGCATAAAACTGTAAATTTCAGCCCAACTACCTACCACAGTCCTTACCCATTAGAGCTGCCTCTGCAATCAGTTTTTATTGATCCCATTCTGAAACACGCGATATTTGGCAGGGAGCATAGTGCCTCTGTCTCTGCTGGGGACTATGCTGCAAACCAGATGCTTTTATGGCTGAGCATGCTGCCACTTGAAAAAGAACTTGAGAAAAAACACTTCCTCCAGGGAAGAGCACTGGGATGGATTGTGTTTACTCTATATTACCATCTCATAAATAAAATTCTACCAATTCTTCTAAGGTATCTGGAAGAAAACAGATACACCTAGCTAAAAATGCATTTTGTTCTCCATTTCTCCATTAAATGGTTGTGCTAATTAAGGAGATGCTCTCAAAATAGCTGCTCATAGAATTATGTTTTACAAGCTGGATTTACTTGGCTGAAGTTTCAACAAAAGTTTTTTTTTTTTTTAATTATTATTATTTTAGCTCTTCCTTCTACAGATCAGGTCTGAAACAACAGAGCACTGCTAATAAGCAACTGATAGAAGTGGCTGGTACATCAACCAGTTTGGTCAAAGAGAGCAATACTGCCAGAAGCAAATACGCTTGATAAAACCGTGAAGACTCATCCTAGAAAGGAAAATTAAGGCTTTAATAGCTATACTGTTATTAGTGATGAAAGAGAAGAAAGTATTTCAGAGGGCTGTACCTCCTCCCCTGGAAGTGGTACTATACTAAATATTTTCACTGCTAACGATAAGAAAATATGCACGCTATAATTAGGTTTTGATTGCCATCTCTTCACTTTTCACACACTCAGACGCACGAAGCAGCTCGTAAGCACAGGGAGGAGTGCTGCCAGGCTTGGCCACCTTGGGTAACGTCCCCCGAGACAGATGACGTCGCACCAACCGTACCACGGCACTACTCACAACTTACACTTTCTTACTGCAAGGTTTCGCCACTCTTCCCTACCTATTACTGAAGAAGATCCCCCAACCCCCTCTCCTTACACTGTGACATGCTCATTAAGCTCATCAGCGGCCCCACAATTAACCCCCTCCGCACGCCGCTGCCGCAGCAGCCGTTGAGCGGAGCCCCCGCGGCGCTATCACAAAATGGAGGCGGCCGCGGCCGCGCTGCGCATGCGGAGAGCCGCCCCGCGGCGGGCGGGCAGGGCGCGGAGCCGGGGGAAGCGCCGCCGGTTGCCTGTCCCTAAATGCCGCCCCCCCACCTCGGCATGAAGAAGATTTTCGGCTTCGGGAGGAAGAGGAAGGGGCAGCCGCCGCCTCCCGGCGGCGCCGACGCCTCGCCCTGTCCCGCCGGTGCCTACGAGCTCCGCCAGAAGGAGCTGGGCAAGCTGCACCGCGCTGCCGCCGGCGGCGACCTGGCCCAGGTGCGGCAGGGGCTGAAGAAACACGGCATCGACGAGCGGGACAAGGCGCAGCGGTAAGGGTGGAGCGGGGCTGGGGCTGGGGCTGGGGCTGGGAGGGGGTCCTTGTAACCCCCCAGGACCCCCCCACTCTCCAGAAACACGCCCCTGGGGAACGCTGTGCTGAAGGAGAGGGGTGAAGGTAGTACAGCCAGCGTCAGTAGTGCCCTGGGGGCGGTCAGCGTAGGGTGGTGGCAGGAGGAGCAGAGGCTGGGTCACCCGGGCCTTTGGGGACAGGAGCGGCTTTGCTGGCACTGGAGGCATTGCGTTGCTGCGGTGGGCAACGCTGAGAGCTCCCATGCTCGCTGCCAGCACGCATCCTGCAGACGGTCTTCTTCCAGCAGAGACCTCTCCATTCGTTGCAGCAGGGTTATCAGGACAGGGTTTAGGAGGGCGACAACAGGGCTGCAGCTTTTCCGAAGGCTTTCTTGTTTGTGAAGCTAATGGTGGCTTCTTTAGGATCGTCACGTTTCCTAGTGCTTGGTCCTAGCAGCTTTAAGGTGATCACAGACTCCCTCAGAGTTGCATTGGTTGTGGTTATCGGTTGCCCACCTGAGGTCTGTATAGTCAGCTGCCATCATGCTGTGCCGGTTGGCTTTCAGGTGATCACAGTCAGACCTTCAGAGGTGAAGGATCCTGCGCGCTCCTATGGGAGTTTCTCCAAAAAGTGGAAATAGTCGCTCTCGAGTGACTGCTGCTGTTCCCTGTCTGTAGCAAGACATGACAGGTTCTCTGAACTTTTGTGCGATTTACTTGTCTTCATCCTTTTTGCCTTGGCAGAAGCTTTTTTTTGTATACGTGGTTCATTAGCTGCCCTGCGATGGGAAGAGAAGTATCTGCATTAAAAACTGCTGTATTTCTGCATCATGTCACGGCATTTGCGCACCTCTCCTTTTCTGTTCCCACCTAGCTCGAGAGCAGTTGTGCTCCAGTCTCTCAACAAAATACCCCAACAGTTGTTTTTTTCCAAGGTTACTTGAGGCTTCCTAAATGCAGAGAAGGATCCTACCCACAGTGATGCAGTTCAAAAAACAGTGGACTCTTTCTCTCTCATTTCTTGAGGAATTTCAGGATTTTTGTTGCACGACCTTCTTCTGTGGTTTTCCATTTGTATGATAGTTATAAATGTCAGGATGGTGACATACTACTTTCCTGTAGTCAGGATTACGGTGTTGTGTCTGTTTTGCTAGATGTTATCAGAGGTGCTTTGATGCATATGTGTGTTTCATGTTTGCAGTAGTAACCAGGCTAGCAAAAAGAAAAAGCAGGTGTTTTCAAAAAGCAAAGCAAAACATCAATATTCTTGCTATAAAACCCATCTCCTACATCTCTGATATGTTTCTGGCGTGTGAATGATCCTGTGAGAACTTAGAGGTTTACTTGCTCTAGACCTCAGATTCCCAGGCCTTGGTCTTTTGTGCTGTGTCATGGGTGCAGTTGTGCTGGAGGCAGTGACCAGAGTCTGGACACAGGAATCTGTTTGTGCAGATTCAGTTCTAAAGCGGAAAAAATGTCATCTTACTAAGCATATGTTGGGGGGGGAGGGGGTGGGGTTCCTAGCCATCTTAAGGCTTTGGGTGTGCAACTGCTGTTGCTGGCAATGGAATGAGCTTGGGTATTTGTTCTGTTTCGGTATTTTGAGACATGAAATTTGCCCTAACTGTGTACCACAGACTGAAATAATTTCTTCGTCTGTCAGTGTGAATTTAATACATTTATTTTTTAGGACACCGCTGCATCTTGCTTGCGCAAATGGACACGTGGATGTCGTTACATACCTAGTAGAAAACAAGTGTAAGCTAAATCTTTTTGACAATGATAACAGATCGCCACTGATGAAGGTATGTGGAATGTGTTATCCTACACAAAGTGGGGCTTATTGATTACGTGTTAAATGATGGCTATCTTGCTGAATTCTTTACATAAATCTGTGTAGAAACAGGTATATGATAGCTAGTCTTGGAAGAGGCTTCCCAGCATTGGGAAGTTGCAGTATTCGTTGGTAGAGTGAAACATGACTGTTGCAATTTTTTTCCTTTTTTTGTGTATTGTTTCCAGGCAGTACAATGCCAGCAAGAAAAATGTGTGGCTATTTTGCTAGAGCATGGTGCTGATCTGAACCTGGCAGATGCTAGTGGCAACACTGCCCTTCACCTGGCTGCCGCAGCTCCGAATACATCTCTAGCAGGGATGTTACTTGAGCATAATGCCCATATTGATGCTCAAAATAAGGTAAATTTTGAGATTTGTTAGGGAAGTTCTTTCAAAAAGTTGCATTAATATTTCTGTTGAAGGGTTTTTTGGTTTTGATTTTTAACTTGAATGATTTATCTGCCCTTTCAGGAGGGATATACCCCCCTTATTCTTGCTGTCTTGGAACATCATGAAGAGATGGTAGAATTTCTCCTTAAAAAAGGAGCTGATGTGCATGCTCGAGATCAGTGTGAAAGGTGAGGTGCTGGTCAAAACTCTATATGGATTGCCTTAGTTGTCTTCAGGTTGGACTGATGAGAGGCACAGGAAAATGAGCACTGAAATAGAAAGAGCCACACAGAAGGAGTTCCCTGTGTGACTGCTGGAAGCAGGTCTACAGAAGGCCTCTGTCATGGGTCATTGCATGTTTTCTGCATTGAAGATTGCAGGAAAGCATTGTTTGTGGTGGCCACCGTGGCAGAGACTTGTTAGGAGCATTGCTGTTATGAAGGAGATGCTTTTTCAAATTGAGGAATAGTTCATATGTAAGCATTGTCAATGTAGGAGCTTTGTCTGAGGATCAAACGCTTAATTTTTTTATTCCCTTTCACATTTTATTGTTGCTCTTAATAAGTAGTTAAAAAATACGTTTTCTCCTGTTCATTGTAAACTAATGGGGATTTTTTTTTTGAGAGAGAGTAAGCAAATAGGGATTAAAATAATTGCAATGTCTGTGTAAAATGATTCATTTCATATTATATTTTGGATGCTTCAGAACCCCACTTATGACTGCTGCATCTGGTGGGGAGCTTAACTTGATAAAAGTTCTTCTTCGCTATGGTGCTGATCTTTCCCATAAGGACACTAAAGGATGGACAGCTGAGGATTATGCTATTATTCATGGATATTCTAGGTAAACTTTTAACTTTATTCTTAGAATTGCTAAGTTGTCAGTTATCAATGTTGGCTTTGGACTTTTCTGCTAACAGTACCAAGGTTTAATGGTATCTTGGGATAAGTCTCACTGAGCACAGCTTCAGACAAACAAACAAACAAAACTGTGGAACAACATCAGCTGGGAGAGGGAGGAGTGAGAACCAGCCCTACAGACACCAAGCTCAGTGGACAAGGAGGGAAGGAGGTGCTCCAGGTGCCAGAGCTGAAGTTCCCCTGTGGCCTATGGAGAGGCCCCCGATGGAGCAGGCTGTTCCCCTGCAGCCCATGGGTCCCACATGGAGCAGATCTCCACGCTGCAGCCCGTGGAGGAGCCCCCAGAGGAGCAGGTGGATGTGGCCTGGAGGAGGCTGCGGCCCATGGAGAGCCCCCGCAGGAGCAGGCCCTGGGCTGGAGCTGCAGCCCGTGGAGAGGAGCCCACGCAGGAGCAGGGGTTCTCAGGGGAGCTGCCGCCCGTGGGCGACTCGTGCTGGAGCAGTTTGCTCCTGACGGACAGACCCCATGGTACGGAGCCATGTGGCAGCAGTTCTTGAAGAGTTGCTGCCTGTGGGCAGCAGTCCTGCTCAGTTCTGGAAGGATGGCATCTCATGGGAGGGACCCCACGTGGAGCTGGGGCAGAGAGTGACCGTGAAGGAGCGGTGGAGACAAAGCATCAGGGACTTGGTTCATGGAAGAAGACTATAACTCAACACAAATAAGTTATAAAGTAGGCATGTGGTTTATTTTGGCGCCGGTCACATGCGGGATAGCCCCCAAAGGCACGCGCACCTTAACGCGGCAACTTGCTTTGGTTATATGCAGTAAAAAGTTACATATGCATGAAGTTTCCCAATACGCTTATGCGTATGCCTAACTTATCCCCGCTTTGTATTAAAATTAGCTCCAAGAAGTCATTTCCATAAACTCCTCCCATCTGCACCTGCGCAGTGCCTTCTGGTGGTGGTCGTCGGGGGGTCGTGGGGATGAAGTCCGATAACTCCTCTTCATCACCACTAGTTGACCCCATGCCTTTGTACAGACTCAGCTGCCCCTTGGCTCTTGTCCAAACCACAAGGTCGGTCTCAGCTGGTTTTTGAGACAGGTTCCCCATTTTTGTCAGGAAACATCTTCTGTGAGGGGCCCCAAGACTCCTTGTTTCGATTAATTTGCACAGCAGTAAGCAAAGACACGCAGCAATATCTATTTCAAAGCGATTAAGCAAGCCCCCTTTCTTTCATTCCTGGCTTTAATAATTACAATTGTTTTATTTAGAAATCATTAATACGATCAAGCAAGCCCGCGTTCTTCTATCCCTGGCTTCAGTCCCCCCTTTCTAGAAGATTAGTAAATTCTTTTACTCGCAGCAAAGATTCCCAACTTGGTACTGATCACTTAATGCCATACCATGGACGTGCAACAAAGAAGTCAGCATGGCTATGCGGTATAACATTCTCCAGTTCCAGAGTAGTATAATTACATACAATACAAGACTCATACCAACTAAGGTCAATATGACTATGATCGGGTGACACAATGTATTGAGAATGCCATTTGCCGTTGGTGACCACCCGAAGATTGTGTCCCACCAGTGATGACCAGCACCTTGTTTATATTGTATTGTTAGACTTGATCAACTGGTGGGATACCACTGGTGCCAAATATAAAAATCACACCCGACAATTCTAACAAAGTTACAGATACAAAAGCTAGAATGATTTTTGCTAGGGAGAGTAATATTCTCCTTATCTACTTCTGCAAAAGCACAAGCAGTTCTTAAACACACACAGCCTTGACCAATATATAAGCACAGTCTTCTGACTAGTATTTGGATGAATTTCAAAGTGGAAAACACCTTGCTCAGTGTCAAGACATACGTCCTGAGCGTCAATTGTGTTGCTTTCACAGATAAATCCTTTAATCATTAATCATTAACATGATTAAGCAAGCCCCCATTCTTCTATCCCTGGCTTCAGACTGACCGCAGCCCCCATTCCCCCGTGCCGCTCAGGGGGATGAGGTGGAAGAGGGTGGGTGGGACGAAGTTGGCTTTGGTTTCTTTCCTTTGTTTCTCACTTCTCTGGCTTGTTAGTAAGTAATAGCCAATAGATTTTACTAATTTCCATACTCTGAGTTTGTTTTGCCCTTCACAATAGCTGTTGAGTGAACTCCCTGTTCTTGTCTCAACCCTTGAGCCCTTTTCATCGTATTTTCTCCCCCTTTTCCCTTTGAGGAGTGGGAGTGAGTGAGCGGTTGTGATGGAGCTCAGCTGCCCACCTGAGTAAAACCACCACAGAGGTGTGTCCCACAGTCACTCCACAGGCAAACAAGGGGTCTTGCAAAGTAACTCCTTCACAGGGAATGAGAACTTCCCCCTGCCCCCTTCTTTTGCTCCCTCCGTAGAGGTTTGCAGTCCAAGGCAGTCGAGTGCTGTTGCGGAGAGTGGATCGCGGCGGGCAGGTGATTTTCCGCATCGAGGCCGCTGGAGGCAGTCAAGGGAGCCGCAAGGACCCAGCAAGTTGACTCCACGCCTCAAGACTTCCTCCAACAAGAAGGAAAGAAGGGTAATGGTTGTAGGCGACTCCCTTCTGAAGGGAACAGAGGGCCCCATATGTCAGCTCGACCCTACCCGTAGGGAAGTCTGCAGCCTACCTGGGGCTCAGGTCAAGGACGTTACCAGGAAACTTCCTGACCTCGTTAGCCCCCCTCCGATTATTACCCATTAGTGAGAATTCAGGGTGGCAGTGATGAAATTGCTGAGAGAAGCCTGGAGACTATCAAAAGGGACTCCAGGGGATTGGGGCAATTGCTGGATGGAGTGGGTGCGCAGGTGGTGTTTTCCTCTGCCTTCAGCCCTCCCTGAATTTGCCAGAAGATCTCCTCTTTATATGGGGGAGCCCGGGTCTTCTTCCCAGGAGAACATCTTGCTCAGAGGATGATGGTTTGAAGCCTACAAATCATTTCCCCTGCATTCAGAAATCTGGCCGCAGCATTAAAGCTCTCTGCCAGCCTCATGGACACTGTGGTTGAGGTCCTCCGCTTGTCGTGGGCTATCCCTTTTGCAAGGGAACCATTTCCAGCCACAAGAGGCAAATGACACCTCTGTCTTTGTGTATTCTCCCTTTTTCCATCCCAAGCCCTTGTCCCTAGTTCACCCAGGAGTTTCCCTTGGTACTGTGTAACTCACAGGACACATCTGCAAGAGGGTTGGTCTGCTTCCCACAACGGAAAAAATACATTTGATGTTCACAGGATGCTCCTGGTCAGTAAGAGAGACGAGCAGAAGGAATCAGAGGGAACAGTCACATGGGCATGGGAGAGGAGAAGCAAAGTCCGTAAGGGAGAAGGGAACAGACAAAGACCCACACTACGTGACATGGTTTATTAAATGCCAAGGCGGGCGACAGAACTTGGAATTAAAGGCAGGCTGTTATCTGCACAGAACCGCTGCGTTCTTGCCAGCGTGGTGGGGGCAATGGCTGCTTTTGCTCACTGCCTGGAAACTGCCCGAATTACGGGGCAGAAGGCAAGTGTTGGCAGTCATCTTCCATCTTGGTAGAACTATGGCTTGTTTTCTGGACTGGGACTTTGTCTGCTCCACCTTCATCTGATCAGTAATGATATCCAGCTGTGAAAACAGGGAAACACACAATAAGAAGAAAATGCACAAGGCAGGAACACCTTTTCACCTCCAATTACCAGTATTCCAGAAGTTAGTGAAGGAAATACCACAGGCTACACACAGAACGTTGTGAGGGAACCTGCAAATGACTCTTGCTCATCAGTGTTAGACTTAGTCCTCTGCAGCCCTCTTCATCCTCAAGTGTCCCTACTCTCTAAGCATTCAAACTGGGCATTCTTTGGAACACTACTCCTAAAATACAGCTTCCGCATTCACCTTGAAAACGTTGAAAAGGATCTGCCTTTGAAAAGGCAAACATCTTCTTGCTGCAACCAGGCCCTAACGCAGCCTTCAGTGCGGCATGTCTTTGTCTGGTGCCTGTTCTCCTATTACCATTTGTACGGTTATTTTGTCTATTCTCCCTTTCTTTCCCTTCACTCTTTCCCTTACGGCTTTGCAGAAGAAGAAGGGCACTCTGTATTTTGCACACCCCCCAATGACCAGAGGTCTTCAGCCCGCCCCCATACAGTTGTGTACTCTTCTGATGCTTAGCAGTTGTTTTAGCATAAAGAAGGTGTGTTTTGGAACCACAAAGGGATTCTAACTTGAGGCTCAGAAGCGTAAGCTTGCTCACAGATATGCTTTAAGAGGGGTTGAGAATAACATTTATGAATGCTGACCTTAGCCACGCAGGCTTCAGTGGTGCTTCTGGTGGAGCTGAGCTTTGACTTCAGCTAGTTTCTGACGAGTTCTGAAAAATTCAGAGAGATTGAATCAGCAGATTCAGAGATTCTGCTCTCTAGAAGGCCCATATTATTCAAGCATTCATGTTTGCAGACAGGACAATAGGACAGGCAATTTCGCTTCTCTGCCTTATATCGCAGAGAACGTTACAATGAGGAACACATTATCAGAGTGGCCAGAAGACCACATGTTAAGACGATGCCAACTTCAAAAATGCTTTTGTAATGCCATGACCAGTGATGGTACTGCGGGAACACTGAAGCATTATGAAGGCAGTTCTAAAAAAGAGGAAGGTTTGCAGAGGAGTCTTTTATCAATATGCCTTGTTAGGCATATTTACTGACATAATGCTGACCAGACAAAAAAAAGGGATGTTAGGAAGAAAATGTACAGGGAAAAAGCAGCATCTTGCTCTCACTCCAAAAAACGTCCAGACATACCTTTTGAGGTCCTTTTGTAGGCATCTTCTGAGGTTTACTTCCTCCAGATAGTAGTACCTGTAATTTTCCAGTCTTTCCTGCATGGACTCATATGGAAAAGTATGATCTTGTGGTGTCTTTTCCCTAACATCCTCCTCTTCAGAGTCAGCATCTCTGCTTCTGTGCTTTGGGCTCTTTCCCAGCGAAGTGCAAGGAGGGGATCTTGTCAGTTCTTGCACGTCTGGAGAGGCTGCCTGTGTCTGAAGCAGATAATGAAATTTCCATCACCACAAAGAAGAAGAGAACCATCCCCCCATCAGTCACACATACCCAGTTTCAAGGGCCCAGCCTCACTAAGGGGAGGCCACTTGCCTCCTCACTACCACCAGCAGTGAAGGCAGAAGCCGGAAACTCCCACAGGTCAACCATTCATTTTAGTCTGGAGGAGAAAGTAAGCCTTTTCCAAAGGCTCCATACACAATTCACAGGGACTTCTGTGCCTGTGGAGAACAACGCCTCACAGAAAGAATGAGGGGCAAGACCCCAAATACAAACATCACCTGCGACTTCTGGTCCGAGCACTTGTTCCTTGTCAGGCTCTTTCTTATCTCTGTCTCATGCTGTTGCTTTTGCCTGTGACCCACCTTGTAAGTCTTCAGAAGAGCTTTGATGCATGCCACCTCTTCTTGCAGCTGGCCATTGCTCTTCTCCATTTTTTCCTGAGACCCACGCAGAGCAGACAGCTCTTCTTGCAGGTCGCAATTTTGTGCTTCTAGCTGCCTGCATTTTCCAGACTCCATCTCCAGCTGCTGCGAAAGTTCATTGAGCTGTGGAGAGCAATGCATAAAGGGGTAGGGCGTCAAGATGGTCTTTGTCACCTTCTGACTCGGTATTAAAAGCAAAGTAAAGGCAGGCTCGTCTTTTAAGAGAAGAACAGCTTTAAGATCTTTGCTGACAGGATTCCCCAAGTTTCCATCCTTCCTCGGTTCTTTTGCTAGGGACGCTCTTGCCCAAAATGCTCCTCTGCTCATGGGACATCAAACACACCTCTACCCAGACACCAGAAAGAATGCCTATTGTGTGTGGGGGGAAGCGCTGCAGTGCAGAACGGACTAGGCACGAGCAACAAATACTCTTCCTGCCCTTACTCTGAAAGCTTTGGAAACAGTGCCTCAGGAAGCCACTTTGACAGAACTGCTGGAGGAAGGCATTTTCTCTCTAGGTCAAAGCTGATGTTTGGTTGCAAGGATACGGAGGATACGGAGGATATAGCAGATGTCCCATTAAGTCCCAAAGGCCAGCTGCGATGCTGTCTTACTCTTCTCCCCCAGAAATACACCTTTTCTATACCTTCTAAAAATACACTCGGGAGGTTCCTGCCTTTTATAAATAGATAGAAAACGAACAAACAAAAATCCCTCAAAACAAACACAAACAAAAAATAAAAACAAACAAAAACCCGGAAACTTAATCTTCATTTTACACTGCCTAAACACAATGCCATTCCCTGTCATTTAAGAGAACTCTTCTAATGGCAGTGAAGCCACGAGAATGCTACGAGCCTTTGGACTAAGAATGAGCCACCACAAGGGCACTTGACTCCTTCTACAATACCTTCTAAAGCACACGTGTGCCTTAGCAGCACCTCTCAGTAACCAGGGGAAATGTAGATCAAGGGTTCCATGCACCTGAACAAGACACCCACGGCAGCTCAAAAGCACTTCTTGGACCTCTACTTCAGGGTGCCCATGGCTAGGGAAAGACGGGTTGAGACAGCTGCTGGTGAGCGGTAAGTTACAAAAGCATCACTGGCTCAACTCCTAAGACAGGGCTCTCGAAGTGATCTTGGGCAAAGCCAACTTCAGACAGGTGGAGTTCCACCTGCCAGACCCGGAAAATGCTGTGGACCTATGCCATGGCCTGTGAAGCCACTGAGCCCGCCATCCTTGCTGTGACTCTCGGCTCGTCCTTCCTCCACAGAGCAGCCTGCCCTCCGTGTGCCCTTGCAGATACTGCTCTGCACGTTCATTTTGACCCACAATGACAACTGCTCTGCGTTCACCTGCTATGTATGACAACAGAAGGAGCATCAAGGAGAGAACAGACAACTCACAATACAAGAAGGACCATAGAAAAGAACAACAGAGGTATGGACATGAATAGACAAAAAAAGAAATCACAAAAGCGTGCAGAATCCAGAGCTCACCTTTACCTTTCGCATAGCCAGTTTCAAGGGCCCAGCCTCACTCAGGGGAGGCCACTTGCCTCCTCACTACCACCAGCAGTGAAGGCAGAAGCCGGAAACTCCCACAGGTCAACCATTCATTTTAGTCTGGAGGACACCAGTTCTCAGCACTCTGTTCTTACTTCAGAGTCAGTGCTAAGACACTTCTGTCTCTGTAAGACAGTCCTCTGCTTGTAAGCCTTTTCCAAAGGCTCCATACACAATTCACAGGGACTTCTGTGCCTGTGGAGAACAACGCCTCACAGAAAGAATGAGGGGCAAGACCCCAAATACAAACATCACCTGCGACTTCTGGTCCGAGCACTTGTTCCTTGTCAGGCTCTTTCTTATCTCTGTCTCATGCTGTTGCTTTTGCCTGTGACCCACCTTGTAAGTCTTCAGAAGAGCTTTGATGCATGCCACCTCTTCTTGCAGCTGGCCATTGCTCTTCTCCATTTTTTCCTGAGACCCACGCAGAGCAGACAGCTCTTCTTGCAGGTCGCAATTTTGTGCTTCTAGCTGCCTGCATTTTCCAGACTCCATCTCCAGCTGCTGCGAAAGTTCATTGAGCTGTGGAGAGCAATGCATAAAGGGGTAGGGCGTCAAGATGGTCTTTGTCACCTTCTGACTCGGTATTAAAAGCAAAGTAAAGGCAGGCTCGTCTTTCAAGAGAAGAACAGCTTTAAGATCTTTGCTGACAGGATTCCCCAAGTTTCCATCCTTCCTCGGTTCTTTTGCTAGGGACGCTCTTGCCCAAAATGCTCCTCTGCTCATGGGACATCAAACACACCTCTACCCAGACACCAGAAAGAATGCCTATTGTGTGTGGGGGGAAGCGCTGCAGTGCAGAACGGACTAGGCACGAGCAACAAATACTCTTCCTGCCCTTACTCTGAAAGCTTTGGAAACAGTGCCTCAGGAGGCCACTTTGACAGAACTGCTGGAGGAAGGCATTTTCTCTCTAGGTCAAAGCTGATGTTTGGTTGCAAGGATACGGAGGATATAGCAGATGTCCCATTAAGTCCCAAACGCCAGCTGCGATGCTGTCTTACTCTTCTCCCCCAGAAATACACCTTTTCTACACCTTCTAAAAATACACTCGGGAGGTTCCTGCCTTTTATAAATAGATAGAAAACGAACAAACAAAAATCCCTCAAAACAAACACAAACAAAAAATAAAAACAAACAAAAACCCAGAAACTTAATCTTCATTTTACACTGCCTAAACACAATGCCATTCCCTGTCATTTAAGAGAACTCTTCTAATGGCAGTGAAGCCACGAGAATGCTACGAGCCTTTGGACTAAGAATGAGCCACCACAAGGGCACTTGACTCCTTCTGCAATACCTTCTAAAGCACACGTGTGCCTTAGCAGCACCTCTCAGTAACCAGGGGAAATGTAGATCAAGGGTTCCATGCACCTGAACAAGACACCCACGGCAGCTCAAAAGCACTTCTTGGACCTCTACTTCAGGGTGCCCATGGCTAGGGAAAGACGGGTTGAGACGGCTGCTGGTGAGCGGTAAGTTACAAAAGCATCACTGGCTCAACTCCTAAGACAGGGCTCTCGAAGTGATCTTGGGCAAAGCCAACTTCAGACAGGTGGAGTTCCACCTGCCAGACCCGGAAAATGCTGTGGACCTATGCCATGGCCTGTGAAGCCACTGAGCCCGCCATCCTTGCTGTGACTCTCAGCTCGTCCTTCCTCCACAGAGCAGCCTGCCCTCAGTGTGCCCTTGCAGATACTGCTCTGCACGTTCATTTTGACCCACAATGACAACTGCTCTGCGTTCACCTGCTATGTATGACAACAGAAGGAGCATCAAGGAGAGAACAGACAACTCACAATACAAGAAGGACCATAGAAAAGAACAACAGAGGTATGGACATGAATAGACAAAAAAAGAAATCACAAAAGCGTGCAGAATCCAGAGCTCACCTTTACCTTTCGCATAGCCAGTTTCAAGGGCCCAGCCTCACTCATGGGAGGCCACTTGCCTCCTCACTACCACCAGCAGTGAAGGCAGAAGCCAGAAACTCCCACAGGTCAACCATTCATTTTAGTCTGGAGGACACCAGTTCTCAGCACTCTGTTCTTACTTCAGAGTCAGTGCTAAGACACTTCTGTCTCTGTAAGACAGTCCTCTGCTTGTAAGCCTTTTCCAAAGGCTCCATACACAATTCACAGGGACTTCTGTGCCTGTGGAGAACAACGCCTCACAGAAAGAATGAGGGGCAAGACCCCAAATACAAACATCACCTGCGACTTCTGGTCCGAGCACTTGTTCCTTGTCAGGCTCTTTCTTATCTCTGTCTCATGCTGTTGCTTTTGCCTGTGACCCACCTTGTAAGTCTTCAGAAGAGCTTTGATGCATGCCACCTCTTCTTGCAGCTGGCCATTGCTCTTCTCCATTTTTTCCTGAGACCCACGCAGAGCAGACAGCTCTTCTTGCAGGTCGCAATTTTGTGCTTCTAGCTGCCTGCATTTTCCAGACTCCATCTCCAGCTGCTGCGAAAGTTCATTGAGCTGTGGAGAGCAATGCATAAAGGGGTAGGGCGTCAAGATGGTCTTTGTCACCTTCTGACTCGGTATTAAAAGCAAAGTAAAGGCAGGCTCGTCTTTCAAGAGAAGAACAGCTTTAAGATCTTTGCTGACAGGATTCCCCAAGTTTCCATCCTTCCTCGGTTCTTTTGCTAGGGACGCTCTTGCCCAAAATGCTCCTCTGCTCATGGGACATCAAACACACCTCTACCCAGAACAGCTTTAAGATCTTTGCTGACAGGATTCCCCAAGTTTCCATCCTTCCTCGGTTCTTTTGCTAGGGACGCTCTTGCCCAAAATGCTCCTCTGCTCATGGGACATCAAACACACCTCTACCCAGACACCAGAAAGAATGCCTATTGTGTGTGGGGGGAAGCGCTGCAGTGCAGAACGGACTAGGCACGAGCAACAAATACTCTTCCTGCCCTTACTCTGAAAGCTTTGGAAACAGTGCCTCAGGAGGCCACTTTGACAGAACTGCTGGAGGAACGCATTTTCTCTCTAGGTCAAAGCTGATGTTTGGTTGCAAGGATACGGAGGATATAGCAGATGTCCCATTAAGTCCCAAACGCCAGCTGCGATGCTGTCTTACTCTTCTCCCCCAGAAATACACCTTTTCTACACCTTCTAAAAATACACTCGGGAGGTTCCTGCCTTTTATAAATAGATAGAAAACGAACAAACAAAAATCCCTCAAAACAAACACAAACAAAAAATAAAAACAAACAAAAACCCAGAAACTTAATCTTCATTTTACACTGCCTAACACAATGCCATTCCCTGTCAAAAGAACTCTTCTAATGGCAGTGAAGCCACGAAATGCTAAGCCTTTGGACTACCAACAAGGGCACTTGAAAACCTTCTAAAGCACACGTGTGCCTTAGCAAAGTAACCAAAATCAGATCAAGGGTTCCATGCACCTGAAACTTAATCTTCATTTTACACTGCCTAAACACAATGCCATTCCCTGTCATTTAAGAGAACTCTTCTAATGGCAGTGAAGCCACGAGAATGCTACGAGCCTTTGGACTAAGAATGAGCCACCACAAGGGCACTTGACTCCTTCTACAATACCTTCTAAAGCACACGTGTGCCTTAGCAGCACCTCTCAGTAACCAGGGGAAATCTAGATCAAGGGTTCCATGCACCTGAACAAGACACCCACGGCAGCTCAAAAGCACTTCTTGGACCTCTACTTCAGGGTGCCCATGGCTAGGGAAAGACGGGTTGAGACGGCTGCTGGTGAGCGGTAAGTTACAAAAGCATCACTGGCTCAACTCCTAAGACAGGGCTCTGGAAGTGATCTTGGGCAAAGCCAACTTCAGACAGGTGGAGTTCCACCTGCCAGACCCGGAAAATGCTGTGGACCTGTGCCATGGCCTGTGAAGCCACTGAGCCCGCCATCCTTGCTGTGACTCTCAGCTCGTCCTTCCTCCACAGAGCAGCCTGCCCTCAGTGTGCCCTTGCAGATACTGCTCTGCACGTTCATTTTGACCCACAATGACAACTGCTCTGCGTTCACCTGCTATGTATGACAACAGAAGGAGCATCAAGGAGAGAACAGACAACTCACAATACAAGAAGGACCATAGAAAAGAACAACAGAGGTATGGACATGAATAGACAAAAAAAGAAATCACAAAAGCGTGCAGAATCCAGAGCTCACCTTTACCTTTCGCATAGCCAGTTTCAAGGGCCCAGCCTCACTCAGGGGAGGCCACTTGCCTCCTCACTACCACCAGCAGTGAAGGCAGAAGCCGGAAACTCCCACAGGTCAACCATTCATTTTAGTCTGGAGGACACCAGTTCTCAGCACTCTGTTCTTACTTCAGAGTCAGTGCTAAGACACTTCTGTCTCTGTAAGACAGTCCTCTGCTTGTAAGCCTTTTCCAAAGGCTCCATACACAATTCACAGGGACTTCTGTGCCTGTGGAGAACAACGCCTCACAGAAAGAATGAGGGGCAAGACCCCAAATACAAACATCACCTGCGACTTCTGGTCCGAGCACTTGTTCCTTGTCAGGCTCTTTCTTATCTCTGTCTCATGCTGTTGCTTTTGCCTGTGACCCACCTTGTAAGTCTTCAGAAGAGCTTTGATGCATGCCACCTCTTCTTGCAGCTGGCCATTGCTCTTCTCCATTTTTTCCTGAGACCCACGCAGAGCAGACAGCTCTTCTTGCAGGTCGCAATTTTGTGCTTCTAGCTGCCTGCATTTTCCAGACTCCATCTCCAGCTGCTGCGAAAGTTCATTGAGCTGTGGAGAGCAATGCATAAAGGGGTAGGGCGTCAAGATGGTCTTTGTCACCTTCTGACTCGGTATTAAAAGCAAAGTAAAGGCAGGCTCGTCTTTCAAGAGAAGAACAGCTTTAAGATCTTTGCTGACAGGATTCCCCAAGTTTCCATCCTTCCTCGGTTCTTTTGCTAGGGACGCTCTTGCCCAAAATGCTCCTCTGCTCATGGGACATCAAACACACCTCTACCCAGACACCAGAAAGAATGCCTATTGTGTGTGGGGGGAAGCGCTGCAGTGCAGAACGGACTAGGCACGAGCAACAAATACTCTTCCTGCCCTTACTCTGAAAGCTTTGGAAACGGTGCCTCAGGAGGCCACTTTGACAGAACTGCTGGAGGAAGGCATTTTCTCTCTAGGTCAAAGCTGATGTTTGGTTGCAAGGATACGGAGGATATAGCAGATGTCCCATTAAGTCCCAAACGCCAGCTGCGATGCTGTCTTACTCTTCTCCCCCAGAAATACACCTTTTCTATACCTTCTAAAAATACACTCGGGAGGTTCCTGCCTTTTATAAATAGATAGAAAACGAACAAACAAAAATCCCTCAAAACAAACACAAACAAAAAATAAAAACAAACAAAAACCCGGAAACTTAATCTTCATTTTACACTGCCTAAACACAATGCCATTCCCTGTCATTTAAGAGAACTCTTCTAATGGCAGTGAAGCCACGAGAATGCTACGAGCCTTTGGACTAAGAATGAGCCACCACAAGGGCACTTGACTCCTTCTACAATACCTTCTAAAGCACACGTGTGCCTTAGCAGCACCTCTCAGTAACCAGGGGAAATCTAGATCAAGGGTTCCATGCACCTGAACAAGACACCCACGGCAGCTCAAAAGCACTTCTTGGACCTCTACTTCAGGGTGCCCATGGCTAGGGAAAGACGGGTTGAGACAGCTGCTGGTGAGCGGTAAGTTACAAAAGCATCACTGGCTCAACTCCTAAGACAGGGCTCTCGAAGTGATCTTGGGCAAAGCCAACTTCAGACAGGTGGAGTTCCACCTGCCAGACCCGGAAAATGCTGTGGACCTATGCCATGGCCTGTGAAGCCACTGAGCCCGCCATCCTTGCTGTGACTCTCAGCTCGTCCTTCCTCCACAGAGCAGCCTGCCCTCAGTGTGCCCTTGCAGATACTGCTCTGCACGTTCATTTTGACCCACAATGACAACTGCTCTGCGTTCACCTGCTATGTATGACAACAGAAGGAGCATCAAGGAGAGAACAGACAACTCACAATACAAGAAGGACCATAGAAAAGAACAACAGAGGTATGGACATGAATAGACAAAAAAAGAAATCACAAAAGCGTGCAGAATCCAGAGCTCACCTTTACCTTTCGCATAGCCAGTTTCAAGGGCCCAGCCTCACTCAGGGGAGGCCACTTGCCTCCTCACTACCACCAGCAGTGAAGGCAGAAGCCGGAAACTCCCACAGGTCAACCATTCATTTTAGTCTGGAGGACACCAGTTCTCAGCACTCTGTTCTTACTTCAGAGTCAGTGCTAAGACACTTCTGTCTCTGTAAGACAGTCCTCTGCTTGTAAGCCTTTTCCAAAGGCTCCATACACAATTCACAGGGACTTCTGTGCCTGTGGAGAACAACGCCTCACAGAAAGAATGAGGGGCAAGACCCCAAATACAAACATCACCTGCGACTTCTGGTCCGAGCACTTGTTCCTTGTCAGGCTCTTTCTTATCTCTGTCTCATGCTGTTGCTTTTGCCTGTGACCCACCTTGTAAGTCTTCAGAAGAGCTTTGATGCATGCCACCTCTTCTTGCAGCTGGCCATTGCTCTTCTCCATTTTTTCCTGAGACCCACGCAGAGCAGACAGCTCTTCTTGCAGGTCGCAATCTTGTGCTTCTAGCTGCCTGCGTTTTCCAGACTCCATCTCCAGCTGCTGCGAAAGTTCATTGAGCTGTGGAGAGCAATGCATAAAGGGGTAGGGCGTCAAGATGGTCTTTGTCACCTTCTGACTCGGTATTAAAAGCAAAGTAAAGGCAGGCTCGTCTTTCAAGAGAAGAACAGCTTTAAGATCTTTGCTGACAGGATTCCCCAAGTTTCCATCCTTCCTCGGTTCTTTTGCTAGGGACGCTCTTGCCCAAAATGCTCCTCTGCTCATGGGACATCAAACACACCTCTACCCAGACACCAGAAAGAATGCCTATTGTGTGTGGGGGGAAGCGCTGCAGTGCAGAACGGACTAGGCACGAGCAACAAATACTCTTCCTGCCCTTACTCTGAAAGCTTTGGAAACAGTGCCTCAGGAGGCCACTTTGACAGAACTGCTGGAGGAAGGCATTTTCTCTCTAGGTCAAAGCTGATGTTTGGTTGCAAGGATACGGAGGATATAGCAGATGTCCCATTAAGTCCCAAACGCCAGCTGCGATGCTGTCTTACTCTTCTCCCCCAGAAATACACCTTTTCTACACCTTCTAAAAATACACTCGGGAGGTTCCTGCCTTTTATAAATAGATAGAAAACGAACAAACAAAAATCCCTCAAAACAAACACAAACAAAAAATAAAAACAAACAAAAACCCGGAAACTTAATCTTCATTTTACACTGCCTAAACACAATGCCATTCCCTGTCATTTAAGAGAACTCTTCTAATGGCAGTGAAGCCACGAGAATGCTACGAGCCTTTGGACTAAGAATGAGCCACCACAAGGGCACTTGACTCCTTCTACAATACCTTCTAAAGCACACGTGTGCCTTAGCAGCACCTCTCAGTAACCAGGGGAAATCTAGATCAAGGGTTCCATGCACCTGAACAAGACACCCACGGCAGCTCAAAAGCACTTCTTGGACCTCTACTTCAGGGTGCCCATGGCTAGGGAAAGACGGGTTGAGACGGCTGCTGGTGAGCGGTAAGTTACAAAAGCATCACTGGCTCAACTCCTAAGACAGGGCTCTCGAAGTGATCTTGGGCAAAGCCAACTTCAGACAGGTGGAGTTCCACCTGCCAGACCCGGAAAATGCTGTGGACCTGTGCCATGGCCTGTGAAGCCACTGAGCCCGCCATCCTTGCTGTGACTCTCAGCTCGTCCTTCCTCCACAGAGCAGCCTGCCCTCAGTGTGCCCTTGCAGATACTGCTCTGCACGTTCATTTTGACCCACAATGACAACTGCTCTGCGTTCACCTGCTATGTATGACAACAGAAGGAGCATCAAGGAGAGAACAGACAACTCACAATACAAGAAGGACCATAGAAAAGAACAACAGAGGTATGGACATGAATAGACAAAAAAAGAAATCACAAAAGCGTGCAGAATCCAGAGCTCACCTTTACCTTTCGCATAGCCAGTTTCAAGGGCCCAGCCTCACTCATGGGAGGCCACTTGCCTCCTCACTACCACCAGCAGTGAAGGCAGAAGCCGGAAACTCCCACAGGTCAACCATTCATTTTAGTCTGGAGGACACCAGTTCTCAGCACTCTGTTCTTACTTCAGAGTTAGTGCTAAGACACTTCTGTCTCTGTAAGACAGTCCTCTGCTTGTAAGCCTTTTCCAAAGGCTCCATACACAATTCACAGGGACTTCTGTGCCTGTGGAGAACAACGCCTCACAGAAAGAATGAGGGGCAAGACCCCAAATACAAACATCACCTGCGACTTCTGGTCCGAGCACTTGTTCCTTGTCAGGCTCTTTCTTATCTCTGTCTCATGCTGTTGCTTTTGCCTGTGACCCACCTTGTAAGTCTTCAGAAGAGCTTTGATGCATGCCACCTCTTCTTGCAGCTGGCCATTGCTCTTCTCCATTTTTTCCTGAGACCCACGCAGAGCAGACAGCTCTTCTTGCAGGTC
Source organism: Anser cygnoides (assembly GCF_040182565.1). Taxonomy (NCBI): domain Eukaryota; kingdom Metazoa; phylum Chordata; class Aves; order Anseriformes; family Anatidae; genus Anser; species Anser cygnoides. The sequence goes on from NC_089873.1 coordinate 26,600,685, forward strand.
ACAATTTTGTGCTTCTAGCTGCCTGCGTTTTCCAGACTCCATCTCCAGCTGCTGCGAAAGTTCATTGAGCTGTGGAGAGCAATGCATAAAGGAGTAGGGCGTCAAGATGGTCTTTGTCACCTTCTGACTCGGTATTAAAAGCAAAGTAAAGGCAGGCTCGTCTTTTAAGAGAAGAACAGCTTTAAGATCTTTGCTGACAGGATTCCCCAAGTTTCCATCCTTCCTCGGTTCTTTTGCTAGGGACGCTCTTGCCCAAAATGCTCCTCTGCTCATGGGACATCAAACACACCTCTACCCAGACACCAGAAAGAATGCCTATTGTGTGTGGGGGGAAGCGCTGCAGTGCAGAACGGACTAGGCACGAGCAACAAATACTCTTCCTGCCCTTACTCTGAAAGCTTTGGAAACAGTGCCTCAGGAGGCCACTTTGACAGAACTGCTGGAGGAACGCATTTTCTCTCTAGGTCAAAGCTGATGTTTGGTTGCAAGGATACGGAGGATATAGCAGATGTCCCATTAAGTCCCAAACGCCAGCTGCGATGCTGTCTTACTCTTCTCCCCCAGAAATACACCTTTTCTATACCTTCTAAAAATACACTCGGGAGGTTCCTGCCTTTTATAAATAGATAGAAAACGAACAAACACAAATCCCTCAAAACAAACACAAACAAAAAATAAAAACAAACAAAAACCCGGAAACTTAATCTTCATTTTACACTGCCTAAACACAATGCCATTCCCTGTCATTTAAGAGAACTCTTCTAATGGCAGTGAAGCCACGAGAATGCTACGAGCCTTTGGACTAAGAATGAGCCACCACAAGGGCACTTGACTCCTTCTACAATACCTGCTATGTATGACAACAGAAGGAGCATCAAGTAGAGAACAGACATCTCACAATACAAGAAGGAGCATAGAAAAGAACAACAGAGGTATGGACATTAACAGACAAAAAAAGAAACCACAAAATCCTGCAGAATCCAGAGCTCACCTTTGCTGTTAATTTATCAGCTTCACTGGCCCCTTCAGAGCAGCTGCTCGTCATGTCTCTTGCAGTATTAATCATGAGCTTTCTTTCTCTGGCCTCAGATTCTCTTAGTTTCTGCAGAGCTCCGTTCAGAAGCCTCCTTAACCTGTGCAGCAAATTAGTCAAGAAAACATTGAGGTAGGAGGTGAAGGAACTACCAGCCTGTTTCACATTCTCAGACATAAACAGCATAGAGAAGCCTTGCTTCTTCTTTAACACGCTTGACAGACCAGGAGTTACTGAGAAAAAAGAGCATTCCAGTGCCGCAGATCACTTGGAGGGTCCACCTTGCACCTGAACGGAGGAATAAATGGAGAAGGGACTTCCTGCCCTCCCAGGAGAATTGCAGGGCAACCTGCACTTGAAGTTCTTTTGGCAGCTCTGTAAAACCATAGGCACGTGTACAGAAGAGCCTTGTAAGACCTAGCGTGAGGCTTGAATTTGCTCACAGACAGTTACCCTCACCTATTTTTACATTCAGCCTCCATGAAGCTTGATTTCTACTCTATGGGATCTCTTTTTAAAGTGCTAACAAGCCATACCTGAGACATTCTCTCCGCAGTTCGCTGTTGCTTTTCATTTCCTGCTCGAGGCGCACTTCGACTGGGCATTTCAACTCGACCAGCTTCTCTTCTGTTCTCTGACACTGATGCTTTCAAAACAGAAACGATACATGGTAGAACCAGCACAGGGACAGCATCTACATGTGGTATGTGCAGATAGCCTAGGCAGAACTCGGTAGCAGTACTGGGGAAGCAGGAGTAGCAGGGCTTCCCCTTCCCTTGAACGTGCCCTGCCATAAAAGCAGGAGGGTTTCCCATGGCTCCCCTGGTCTTTTCACCCACTACCTGCCCAGCAGGTATTCAAAGACTAAAATAGTCATTCACAGAAAGCATTCCCATACCTGCTGGTGTGGATGCCCGTCTGCGGTTGTCTGTGCTGACTGAAAGGCAGTTACCAAGTCCTCCGGGTGATTACGAGCCTACAGAAGCACAAAAAGAAGCGAAAAGTCATGCTGCGTGCAACTTTCCTGCCTCACACCTCTCTGCCGCTCTTCCCCTCCTGCCAGTCTCAGTAGAGTACAGGGCTCATGTTCACCTCCCTCCTCCCCAGGCAGACAAGAAGAATCATTTGCTTCACAGAGGCCACAGATGAAAGCCCCTCCTTTGCGCCAAGAGGAACTGCTTTATTAGCGACAGCGCGGCATGTCAGGTCGGGGCTGTGCAGCATTGTGCAAACTTGACTACCACCTCTCACGCAGGAGGAATATCTCAAGTGCAGCCTGCGATCTTCAATATCACCACTGGTCTAAAGCAGAAAATACCTAGACCAGTGCATTCCAGTGAACCCTTATTTTTCTAGTGCTAAGAACTTCCTGGTGTTGTAGGACTTGCCGTAGTATCATGGGAAAACTCTCAAAACCAGAAAGCTGGGGAACAGACCGGCAGGATTTTCAGAGCAGCTTACAGTCAGCACAGCTGGTCAAGAACTCAGCTCCCCTAAGCTTGGCAGAAAAATCTCATCTTACTTTGTCCCCACAGAACTACTTAGCTAGGCGCAGGAGCTCACAGGGAAGAGGGAAGTTTATCACTGACTTACTGAGGCAGAGGCTTGCTGGTGTCTCTGAAGGGCTTCAATCAGTCTGCTTTGTTGCTGGATTGTGGCTTCCAATCTGTCACTTCCAGCTTTGAGTCTGAAAGAGAAATACAGGCCTTATTGGGGAACTCCACAAGAGCACACAGTTGGAAAGAACAGTGTGCAAGAACATAAGCTAAAGCAAAGGCTTCTTTCCAAATCCTGTATTAACTTTCTGTGATGTGACGAGGCAATTCCCCTGCGTTCACAGAGTCCCAGAAAGCAGCGTCTCGCCCCTCTGTCTTACTACCCTGCCTACCCTTGCATGCGTTCTTCCAGCTTTTGGAGAGCTCCAGTTCCAAAGGATGGCTCCAGAAAGCCTTGCACTTTCTGGGAAGAAGCTGCTGCTTCTCTCTTCTTATCCTCCAGTACAGTCTCCAGGTATTTTACCCAGACCTCAGACTCAATACACGCTTGTTCCGATGCCTCCACCTGCAAAACCAAAGGAAGAATCAATCCATGGTGGTCAGCCTAGTCTTTAGGGAGGGAAATTGACTGCTTCCACTCTCAAACCCCCATGCATGTTACTTCACTGCATTTTGTACTAACCCCTCTCCTATAGCTCTGTAGATTTTCTACAGAATTTCCTGAACGCTGGCACAAAACTCAGCCTGCTTTGTCTGCGACTCTGGCACAGACACTGCCAATGCTGGTCCCAACACAGAGACATGAAAAAAAATTTACAACCGTTGTCAGAGCACACCCAAGTGGTGCCGCACCCTCTGTGTCTCAGAGCACACCCAAGTTTTGAGAAAGCGCAAACTGCTCTGGTCAAACCTACCCCCTGGAAGGTGCCTCCTAACGCACTGCTTTGTCCCTCCAGCTTGTGAAAAGCTCCCCAAAGGGCCCGTTGTGTTGGTCACCAGCAGAGAGGGGGAAGAGAAAGGACAACCACCCTTGGATTTATCCCTATAGTGCTGCCTTTCCATACCTTAGCTTTAACCATCTCCAATTCCTCTTGCAAGCGCTCTACGTCTTTCTCAGTGTCACTGAGCTGGCTCTCAGTAGCTTCAGGTGGGGCTTCTGACACGGACAGACTTTCAGGAGCACCAGGAAGCTCAAGCTGCAGCTGTCTGTCTTGATCCTAAAGAAATGGGGTTCCGTGAGCATGACAAAGTCAGTGAGAACATGGGAATATGAGCTGTGCTTTTACTCATTAGGTTCTACAACTAGGTCAGTCTTCTGACTGAAACAAAGGATTGGAAGTGCACCACCACCAGGCACAGCTGGGGACCTCTCTCCATCTTTCTTAGCCTCAACTATCAGCAGCTCTTTGTGAGGGTTTCTGTTTCTTAAAACAGAGGGAAGGCTTAACGTTTTTTCTCTTCTTGGAACATAGCCTGAGAGACTGGGCAGGGGCTTTCTACCTACGCAAAAAGGCGGGCAGTGGAGAATGGAATCTGCAGAACTATTGTTGCCTCCAATGGCATTTCAGCAGTTGTAAAGCAGAAGCCAGACTTCGTTCTGCCAGAGCTTAAGCATGGCCTGGAATCTCCCTGCTGCTTCTGAGAACATGCTCGCGGCCAAGGAATGCACGCTGAAAGCAGAGCTGCAAGCCCTCAATGCTATTCTCTGGTATCTCTTCGTTGTTGGCGTTAAAAATTGCCACATAAAGGTTACCGGAGCACTGGTGAAGTATGGTGAAAAGCAACAGTCCACTCCCGGCCAGCCCCTTTGAGAAGCTCAGAAGATTTTAAGCAGCAGGAATAATCTTTGCTGCTTCATTATGTAGAACATGCTTTCCCTAGACTGGAACTCTAACTGAAAGGCCAGCTGCAGCGAGACCCAGTTCTCCTAGCAGTTTCACCAACTCAGTGCAAACTGAACAGCTGGGCTGGAGCACAAGTAGTTCAAGGGCCCCAGTCACAAACAAGTGGCAGAGGCAGCAACAGAGGTAAGCGAGCCCAGAGGTAAACTTGCCCCAAAGTAAGCGAGCCAAATGGGAGCCCAGTGGGTCCTTCACAGAAAGTACCTTGCGATCCCAGGGCAATTCAGCCTCTTCCTCCTGCTCTGCTCCTACAGCTGGCAGGGCACCTACAAGGGATGGACGAAGCGAGACAGTGTGAGCATTCCTGGCACTCTGCTTTTCCCTGCCAGTCAAGCCCTGCCCCCAAATACGGGAAGCGGTCTGACATCAGGCCACATTAGTTGTCCTCATCAGCTCTTCCACACTTCAGGATCCTACCTTCTCCATCCAAAGCAAGTGTGGCCAGTGCAAAGTGCTCAGTCCTCGGAGAGCAGAATCTGCTGGGGACTGTTGTGTCTTGTGCAGCGCCAGCAGAAGCTTCTCCCGTCTTTTTACTGCCTGCGCATTCTGCCAGTTTCTTGCAAAGGCTACACGCAGAAAGAGAGAACATACAGGCAGTCAGATCCAAAACATCCTTGCCTAGTATCCTTGCTCTTGCGTAGGACAGCAACTGACTTGGAACCAGTTCAGAACTGTCTGTGTGCGGTGTCAGTCTCCCCATGATGGTGGACCTGCTACACCACCAGGGATCTCTTTGAGAGTTTATCTAAAGGGACACTGGTAAGATCCCCACTGAAAGAAAAGGTGCCTCTTTCCTGGTCAGTGGAGCGGAACTGGGCTTAGCAACACAAGCGGGATTTCTAAGAAAGCCTTGTGGGTGGAAGTTCTCCTCTACTTCCAAATCCTCTCTTGACTTGGGAAGGTGATTTATGAGAAGACATCACCGAGCCCAGCTTCAAGAAAGGTCTGAAGATATCGTTAAGCCTTTGTGCATCTATCACAAAGGGTGACAAATCAGCACGGACACTGTGACAACTCAGCCGCTCTAACAGTGACGTAACACTGAAAGAAAAAGTGCCTCTTTCCTTTTCAGTGGTGTGGAACTGGGTGTAGTAACACAAGCAGGATTTCTAATTTTCATTTCATTAAAACTTCTGCAGCTACCGCAGAGCGTGACAAATCAGCACAGACACTCTGACAACTCAGCCGCTCTAACAGCGACATACAAAACACTCACCCAACGTGTCCTGACTGGAGAGCATAATCCACAGCCGTGTAGCCAGCGATATCTTTGCAAGTAACGTTGGCACCGTAGGAAAGAAGTAGCTCTATTACATCCGTTTCCCCAGCAGAAGCGGCAAGCATAAGAGCAGTCCTAAAGCATCCAAAAGATGGTATGAAACATAGCAGCATTTGCAGGCTCTGTGTTGTTGTTATTCTAATCCCTGTTTCCTCCCCAAACAATTCCCTCCCCGATTCCTACAAGCACAGGGAAAGCAAAGCCACACACAGGGGAGTGCTGGAGGACTGAGGCTGGAAGGCACCTCCAGACAGCTCCTGGCCAACCGCCTCCCCAGAGCAGACTCAGCCACGAGGCCAGAGCACGTTGCTCAAGGCTTCTTCCACTCTGCTCTTCAAAGCCTCCAAGGATGGAGGCCGCTCAAACCCCTGGTGCCACCTGCTCCCCTGATTAACCTTCCTCATGCTGAGAGGGTTTCTCCTAAGCAGCTGTGGGAAGGCCTCTTGTTTCACTTGGTGCCCATTGTCCCTTGGACAACACTGACTCTCTTTCTCCTGTTCATTCCAGTGACAATGCTAAGGAGAGCCACATGCACTTTGGAGCCATGCCTCACCTTCCAAAGAAACTTTGAGCACACACATTCGCTCCTTTTTGAAGAAGAAACTTTACCATCTCTTTATGATGGCTGGAGATGGCAAGAAGAAGCGGGGTATTTCCCTCCTGAAAGGATAAAGAATGCCCGTCAGAACAACCCAGACGAATTAAGTGCCTTTCCCAAAGAGCAGTGCTGCCCAAATTCAAAACTTACCCAGTCCTTTGCTTCAAGGTGTGCACCATGCTCAACTAACATCTCTGCTAGAGATGTGTTAGGAGCTGCGGCAGCCAGGTGAAGGGCAGACTTGCCTCTGTAAACTTTGAGGTTTGGGTCGGCACGGTGCTCTAGCAGAATCGCCACGCATTCTTCATGCTGGCTCTCCACTGCCTGCAAACAACACAAAGAAAAGGAAGGACTTGTGCCATGTTTCACTCTGTCACAGCTACAGCAGCTTCCCAGTGCTGGAAGATAAGAGCGTCTTCCGAGATGAGCTAGTGTACGCCTATTACGTGCCGATTACAACTTTCATGTTTCTCTACAGGTCGGTGTGAAGAATGCGGCAAGACACTTGTCATTGGAAGCACAATTGATAAAGCCCCACTTAGAGCAGAGTAACGTGTTCCACATACCATCATGAGTGGCGATCTGCCAGTGTTGTCACAAAGGTTCAGCAGGCACTTCTCTTGCACCAGGAATCGAACAACGTCTGCATGGCCGTTCGCACAAGCAAGGTGCAGCGGTGTCCTAAAACCAAAATAAATTAGCTTTCCACAGGCAGGCAATGCCCCAAATCACTTCTGGCTGTGGAACACGCGCAGGGCCACAAGTCTCCACTTGCCAATGCCAAGCAGAATGTAAGCTTTGGAGGCTGTGGAACTCCATGAAGAGTGCGAAGTCAGTGTAAGTCTCCAAGTTTTTCCACAATCACTCAAGCGGCAGAAGGGCGGTGAATGCCCTGACGCTGATCACCCACAGGACAGGAGAGAACTGCTAATGCCCGAGCGGCTGCTAAACAACCCCACAGGGAGAGGACAGGGCAGTGGCGGTCGGCAGCACACCCTTCAAGCAGCGCTCGAGCCGCCCCAGCAATTCCAAGCAAAGCTGGATTGTTCCCCTCTGCCAGCTGAGAGGGAAAAGCCCTCTCAGTGACCAGCTCTTGAAGGGAATGACGACACGGGCTCCAAGATAGTCGAGAAATGGAGACCCTTTATTGTCCCAATGCCAGATCTTACATAGTTTTTCTGAGCCCCTCCACGCGCTGCACGTGGCTGGCAAACATAGTTACAGACTTCTGGTTGGTGCATTCCTTTTGATCACGCGTAGCCCTCTATAGGCCCGTCCGAGCCTAACAACTCCTCCTTAGTGGTTCCCACTTTCTCTTACTCTAGCCTGGTTACCACTCTATGCCTCTGAGTAACCTTCTTCTTAACCCGTCGCGCACTGCTGTATCAATCAGATCCAGTTTGTCACTGAACGGGTCACACCCATAAGCTCTGACCCAGGGTTCCAGAGGAGGCGGTGCCCTTGCTGCCGTGCTCCTGACTCTGCCCTGGGCTTCAGCCGTCTCTCTGCACGGGGCTGAAGGCTTTGCCAAGGGCTGGTAGGAGCATGTGCTCCCGACTATGTCCAGTGCCAGTGACTTCAGGGCGAGAGGCTGCCTGGCCGGACAACGCCCAGCCTCAGCCCTCCATCGCCTCAGCTCTTGCTGACACCTGCTGCAGAAGGAGGGTTGGTGCCAGAGCCGCGTACGCAGCGGCACCAGGCTGAAGCTCGCACGCCACGGGAGAGCGATCCCACCCCAAGCCTTTAAGCGCACCCCCCAGCCCCTCACCGCTTTGCCTGGTCTCGACGGTTTTTGCCTCGTTTCTTCAGCCACCAGTGCCGCCTCAGCCGGGCCAGGTCGCCACGGGCGGCCGCGCGGTGCAGCCCGTGCAGGCCCTCTTCTGGCAGCTGGTGGGCATCGCTGTCTCTGGACAGGGAAGTGCTGCTGGGCATCGGATGCTCCTGGCCCCGGTGGAGGAGCCCCAGGAGCCTCTGCATGCTGCAGCAAGGATGTGGGCACAAGCCCACCTGGGGCCACCAGAGCCCTGCGGGCCCTGCTTGGGTCCGACACGGACAGGCGCAGGGGCAGGGGAGCCGAGCCCCGAGCAGCGGCTGTGGCCTGGTGCTCCCAGGCAGGGCAGGGACGCACCGAGGCTCCCAGCCAGGGCAGCGCTGTTGCTCCCACAGCAGAGGCAACAGCACTGAGCACTCCTGCTGGCAGGGGTGCACATACACTGCGTCTCAGCGATGGTGGCACATTGTGTCACAATGGGCATCACCAGGGGCGTCACAAGTGTCCTCTTAAGTTGGAGGGCCACACCCCCCCACAGTCCAGCAGTGACTGCGGCACTTTCTGGCTCCTGCCTTAAGAGCTCTTTGTGCCTCAGTTGACGTTCTTCCGCAGCGTGGATGGGGATCTCGGGCCATGCGATGGGGCAGGGCTCCTCAGGAGGCATCGAGAACGTGCCTGGCTGGCAGGGGCACTGCATTACTTCCCTGTGGCCATGGTTGAGCTGGCACCTGCCCCAGTTGTACTGGGTCTGTCTGGGATGGAGTTAACATTCCCTGCGGCAGCCCATATAGTGTTGTTCTCTGCACTGGTACAGAATCATAGAATCATAGAATCATTAAGGCTGGAAGAGACCTTCAAGATCACTGGTCCAACCATCACCCTACTGTTAGCGTAGCAACCACATAACCACCAAGTGATTATATGAAGGTGCTTTATTCAGCGCTGGAAGCCGGGGCAGGTGCCCAAATCTGGCTTCAAGTCCCGTTACATCCCAGCTGTTATTTATACATTCAACATTACGTAAGGTATACATATTCATTACAGGTTGCAACATCAGCCTCGCATTCCATTCTAATTAGCTCTCCTCCCATTTGCGCATGCGTGGTGCTCTCTGGTGGTCGTCCGGGTGGTCGTCCAGATGGAGTAAGGAGTCTTCCTCTCTGCTAAACTTTTCACCTTTCTCACTCGACGCATGCTCCCTCCGCTCCTTGGTTCTGCTTCAACTCATTTCAGCATTTCCAGGCCCTTATCCAAGGTCAGGTTGTACCTGTTCCCTCCGAGGGTTCCCCTTCAAAGATTCATTTGACTGTTCAGTATACTCCCTAAGTTTCCCAGTATACATAGATTAATTGATAATATAAGTACATTTGGCAATGCTTAATTATACTTTAAGACCCATCACCTAAGAGACATTAATAAAACATCCATTCGATTCTCCCCAACACTAACACTACTACCAATGTCACTCACTAACCCACGTCCCTAAGCGCCAGGTCCAACCTTTCTTTGAACACCTCCAGGGACGGTGACGCCACCACCTCCCTGGGCAACCAGCTCCAATGTCTGACTGCTCTTTCTGAGAAGAAATGTCTCCTCATTTATAACCTTATCCTCCCCTGGTGCAAATTGAGGCCATTCCCTCCAATCCTGTCACTAGTTACCTGAGAGAAGAGGTGGACCCCCAGCTCGCCACACCTTCCTTTCAGGTAGTTGTAGACAGCAATAAGGTCTCCCCTGAGGTCTCTCCAGCTTTATAGCCCTTTTCTGGACACGTTCCAGGGCCTTGATGTCCTTCTTGCACTGAGGAGCCCAAAGCTGAACACAGTACTCAAGGTACAGCCTCACCAGAGCAGAGTACAGGGGAAAAATCACCTCCCTGGTGCTGCTGGCTACACTTTTCCTGATACAAGCCAGGATGCCGTTGGCCTTCTTGGACACCTGGGCACACTGCTGGCTCACGTTCAGGCGAGCATCGACCAACACCCCCAGATCCTTTTCCTCTGCACAGCTCTTGAGCCACTCTCCCCCAAGCCTGTAGCAAGAGTCTTTTTGTAGCAAGAGTCACTGATGAGCAAGAGTCATTTGCAGGTTCCCTTTAGATGTTCTGTGTGTAGCCTGTGGTATTTCCTTCACTAACTTCTGAAATGCTTGTAGTTGGAGGTGAAAACGTGTTCCTTCCTTAAGCATTCCCCTCTTATTGTGCGTTTCCCTGTTTTCACAGCTGAACATTATTACTGATCAGATGAAGGTGGAGCAGACGAAGTCCCAGTCCAGAAAACAAGCCATAGTTCTACCAAGATGGCAGTAGACTGCGAGCACTTGCCTTCTGCCCCGTAATTCGGGCAGTTTCCAGGCAGTGAGCAAGAGCAGCCATTGGCCCCGCCATGCCGGCAAGAATGCGGCGGTTCTGTGCACATAACAGCCTGCCTTTAATTCCAAGTTCTGTCACCCTCCTTGGTATTTAATAAACCATGTCATGTAGTGCAGGTCTTTGTCTTCTTCTCCCTTCCGGGCTTTGCTTCTCCCCTCCCCTACTCATTTGACCGTTCCCTCTAATTCCCGCCGCTGGCAGGGGCACAGCATTACTTCCGCATGGCTGTGGTTGATCTGGCAGCTGTCCTAGCTCACCCCCACACTCTCCCGGGCACAGGGCAGCACCGTACCCACATCCAGGGACAGGTCCCCCCTGACATCCAGCTCCTGCGGGGCCATTCTTCACTTGTGCTGCCACAGTGCTGTCGCTGGGTTGGTGACAGCGGCTGAAGGTGTCCCCGTGCTCCAGACCGTCTGGGTGCAGAGGGCCCTCCCCGAATTTGCCAGAGGAATGGCAGAAGATCTCTTCCTATAGGAGTATTGGGTTTGCATAGCAAGGTTTTATCTGCAGGGCACTGCAGGGGTAGCCTCTGAAACACGCGATATTTGGCAGGGAGCATAGTGCCTCTGTCTCTGCTGGGGACTATGCTGCAAACCAGATGCTTTTATGGCTGAGCATGCTGCCACTTGAAAAAGAACTTGAGAAAAAACACTTCCTCCAGGGAAGAGCACTGGGATGGATTGTGTTTACTCTATATTACCATCTCATAAATAAAATTCTACCAATTCTTCTAAGGTATCTGGAAGAAAACAGATACACCTAGCTAAAAATGCATTTTGTTCTCCATTTCTCCATTAAATGGTTGTGCTAATTAAGGAGATGCTCTCAAAATAGCTGCTCATAGAATTATGTTTTACAAGCTGGATTTACTTGGCTGAAGTTTCAACAAAAGTTTTTTTTTTTTTTTAATTATTATTATTTTAGCTCTTCCTTCTACAGATCAGGTCTGAAACAACAGAGCACTGCTAATAAGCAACTGATAGAAGTGGCTGGTACATCAACCAGTTTGGTCAAAGAGAGCAATACTGCCAGAAGCAAATACGCTTGATAAAACCGTGAAGACTCATCCTAGAAAGGAAAATTAAGGCTTTAATAGCTATACTGTTATTAGTGATGAAAGAGAAGAAAGTATTTCAGAGGGCTGTATCTCCTCCCCTGGAAGTGGTACTATACTAAATATTTTCACTGCTAACGATAAGAAAATATGCACGCTATAATTAGGTTTTGATTGCCATCTCTTCACTTTTCACAAACTCAGACGCACGAAGCAGCTCGTAAGCACAGGGAGGAGTGCTGCCAGGCTTGGCCACCTTGGGTAACGTCCCCCGAGACAGATGACGTCGCACCAACCGTACCACGGCACTACTGATTAGGGAAGCTGAGGCGATTCCAGATAAGAAAGGGTTAAGAATGAAACAATTAAAGGAGAACAGAACATTAGGTGTAGGGCAGGAAGCAGATGTACGGACAATGTATCTCAAAATAGGACATACGGGCAATATATCTCGAACAAGACATTGGAATCCAAGATAAGAAAATAATGAGCAGAAGATTCGAAGAAAAAACAGTCCTTGCGGTTAGGAAGAAAGCTAATTCAGCAGAATCCTGACCAAGGGTGAAAAGTACACTGTGAGGAAGACTTATGGCCTTCCTCTCTGAGACCACCGACCACAGCTCGACGACCCCTGCCCAAGACCACTGAGAGGATCTGCGCAGGCGCAGGACACAAAAAAACTGATTAGCATGAGAAGCGAGAGTAGGCGGGGTTAGATAATGAATATGTATAGACGTTAATAAAATATTAATCACTGTGATGTATAAATTTGGGACGGCTTTTCACTTCGGGATGCACGATAGGCGGAAAGATCCCCCGTGCATCCGGCGCCGTCAATAAAGAATAAATCACTTAAAGAAATTGGATTTATGATCTTTGAATCAATCTGGCACCCCAGATGGGACTTCTTCTCTGTCGGACCGCAGGACCCGCTGGGAACAGGACTCCCTAGGGTACCCCCGGGATTTCCCGGAGGGACTCCTCGACTCAACGGATCACTGCGGAGGCAGACACGGACCCCATCATTGTAAGTGATTATATTCTTTATTTTGGTTTATTTGGTTGACCGGTCAATTGGGGTCGTCTGTAAGTCGGAAAGTAAAAGTTTTCTGCAGGACGGCATTTGGTTTTTTGGAAAGCACTCAGTTGCTGTTGGGAAACAAATAACCTTTGCATGCGAGGTTAGTATTACGTTGTGTTTACATGTGGAACTTGACCTTGGCTATTGTCTTTGGGATTTTGATTATACTCTTTATAACGTTACTAGGATCTTGGTGTTATTGTGGAAAGCTGCCGGCTTGTATTGTGTAACAAGAAACATTCTGAACTGTAACATGGGGGGGCAGCAGAGTAGTGGGATTCCGAAGAAAAGCCCGTTGGGATGTATCTTGAGTCATTGGAAAAAATATAGGGGGATCCCCCGGTAGAACTGAAAATAAGAAAACGTTGATAAAATATTGTACTCAATGGTGGCCACTTTATAAGTTGGATTGTGAGGGAAATGGCCACTGAATGGAACCTTAAATTATAATACTTTACTACAGTTAATGTTGTTTCTAAGGAGAGAAGGAAAGTGGGATGAGGTGTCATACGCAGATATGTTTTTCACTTTGAGAAACCACCCGGAATGGCAGAAGGAGTGTGGAATTAACTTAGCCCCACAGGATCCTTTGATCCTGGCAATAGAAAAGGATATGAAGAAGGAAGGGGCAGGAAAAATGAAAAGATGTTGTTCAGCGTGCAGTATCGGGCAGAGATGTTTGAAATTGAATGAGTCAGAGGAGAGAATGGAGGATTATGTCCTCCCGCCCCAGATAATAGAACGAGGCGTGGGGGCGAGCTCAGGAAACGGCAGAATAGATAAGAAAAATGAGAGTTGGGGGAATGGAGACTTTACCCCGATCACGGCTCGAACCCGAAGTAAGGTCGGGCCCGTTATTCAAGCCCCGTTACGACAGGCTATGGGGGCTAACGGACCAGCTCGGATAAAAGTACCTTTCACAACTGCTGAGTTAGATTCATGGAAGGAAGCTGTGAAAGGATACCGGGATGATCCAGAATCAGTGGCCCGGAGGTTTGAGCTGATTGGAAAGAATTTAGATCCCGATTGGAAAGATATAGAGATAATGCTGGCAGCATTATCGGAAACGGAAAAGCAACTGGTAATTAAGAATGCACAAACTCAAGTACAGACCCAGGTAACGTCAGGAGTTTTACCTGGAACTGTGGAGGTATATGTGCCCAGAGTGGACCCAAACTGGGACTATAATGATGAGGGTGATTATAGGTTATTAAAAAGATATCAGGAATGGATTAGGATCGCCTTGGAAAGTGCGATACCAAAGTCTGTAAACTGGTCTAGGTTATATACCATAAAACAGGGGCAAACTGAGACCCCGTCAGAATTTCTCGATTGACTAAGGACAGCAATGCAAAAATTTACAACGATAGACCCCTCTTCTGAGGAAGGTAAAGTCCAGCTAGTATCATTGTTCTTGGGTCAGTCTGCGGACGATATAAGGCGGAAGCTTCAGAAAATGAAAGAGCCGGATGTGAGAGATTTAGAAAGGCTGGTGGAAGAGGCATGGAGGGTATTTAGGAATCGAGAAGGGAATGAGAAACAAAGGCTGGGTAGGGCTATTGCTGCGGCAACTGTTGCAGCCTTACAGAGGCAAGAAGAACCTTTTCGGGGAAAAGGAAGAGGGAATGGGATAAGGGGAAGGTCAGTAAAGCCTCCCCTGAGACCGAATCAGTGTGCATATTGTAGGGAAGTGGGTCATTGGAAAAGGGAATGTCCGAAACAACGGGAGAAGAACAGGTTGATGGTAGCTAGTGTATCTCCCGACCAATGAAGTGGACCGGGGGATTCTACCCTAGCAGATCCGCTGGTTAAAATTAAGCTAGGGAAATCAGGACAGGAAGTGGAGTTTTTAATTGACACAGGAGCGACTTATTCTGTGTTAAACCAGAAATTGATACCAGAGGATGAGGATTTTGTGACGGTGATAGGAGCTACAGGCCAGCACGAGAAAGCCTTTTTCCTAAGGCCTTTAAAATATAAGTTAGGGAAACAGATGGGAATACATAGGTTTTTATATTTACCAGGATCCCCGAAGTCTTTGCTGGGGCGAGATTTACTAGAACAATTAGAAGCGGAAATTGTCTTTGAAAAAGGGAAGGTGGGGTTAAAGGTGAGAGAAGAAAAGCTGATAACCGCGCTAAGCTTAACGCTGATACAAGCAGACCCCATCGGTAAAGTACCTTCGGAGATTTTAGACCAAGTTTACCCAGGAGTCTGGGCTACTGACATCCCTGGGCGAGCCAAAAATGCAGCCCCAATAGTGGTGAGATTAAAGCCAGGGGAAAGGCCAGTTAAGATTAAGCAATATCCCCTAAGATTAGAAGACAGGAAAGGAATTAAGGGGATAGTGGATAAGTTTTTAAAACATGGACTGCTGGTTGAGTGTGAATCTGAATATAATACTCCTATACTACCAATTAAGAAGCCAGATGGGAAGAACTATAGATTAGTGCAGGATTTAAGAGCTATAAATAAGATCACTGAAGATATACACCCTGTGGTAGCCAACCCGTACACATTACTGACTAAATTAAAAGATAATTTAGTTTGGTTTACCGTACTGGATTTAAAAGATGCCCTCTTCTGCCTGACTTTAGCCCCAGAAAGTCAGAAGCTTTTTGCTTTTGAATGGGAAAATCCAGACTCAGGACGAAAGGCTCAATTGACCTGGACTGTATTGCCGCAGGGATTCAAAAACAGCCCCACGATTTTTGGGAATCAACTAGCAAAAGAGCTTGAGGTTTGGGAGGCCCCAAACACCGAAGGAGTTCTGCTGCAATACGTTGATGACCTTTTGATAGCCACTGAGAATAGGAGCAGCTGCATGCAATGGACGATAAGTCTCCTTAATTTTCTGGGTTTGAATGGGTATCGAGTCTCTCAACAGAAGGCTCAGCTGATTCAGTCACGTGTAACTTACTTGGGGTTTGAGATTTCAGGGGGACAAAGGGAGTTAGGAACAGAACGGAAAGAAACTATCTGCCGTACCCCAGAACCACAGACCATTAAGGAATTACGAACTTTTCTAGGGATGACAGGTTGGTGCCGTCTATGGATTAATAATTATGGACTAATTGTAAAACCCCTATATGACCTCATCAAGAATAACCAATCAAAATTGGTCTGGACGGGGGAAGCACGGGCTGCCTTTAAGAAGCTTAAATTGGAGTTAATGCGAGCACCAGCTTTGGGTCTACCGGACTTGTCCAAACCCTTTTGGTTGTACTCCTATGAGAGACAAGGGATGGCTCTGGGGGTGCTGGCACAGAAGCTGGGCCCCTACAGGAGAGCTGTGGCCTACTTCTCTAAACAACTGGATGAAGTAAGTAAAGGTTGGCCGGGTTGCCTTCGAGCGGTGGCCGCTGTCATCATGAATATACAGGAGGCTCGGAAGTTCACTATGGGACAGAAGATAACCGTGCTGGTATCACACACTGTCTCGGCAGTCTTGGAGCAGAAAGGGGCACACTGGTTATCCCCTCAAAGATTTTTAAAATACCAAGCAATACTGGTGGAGCAAGATGACGTAGAAATTGTGGTTACTAACATTGTGAACCCAGCTTCTTTCCTTAGTAACGCTCCTGACGAGCCAGTGGTCCACGATTGTATCGAAACTATGGAAACTGTGTATTCTAGCCGACCAGATCTCAAGGAGGAGCCCTTGGAAGACGCGGACGAATCATGGTATATTGATGGAAGCAGCTTTGTGAAACAAGGACAACGCAAAGCAGGGTATGCGGTGACGACCACTCAACAGGTAATTGAGTCGAAACCATTACCCCCTGGGACGTCTGCTCAGAAAGCAGAAATAATTGCCCTTACGCGGGCATTGGAACTAGCAGCAGGAAAGAAAGTAAATATCTGGACAGACTCTAAGTATGCATTTGGTGTGGTGCATGCACATGGGGCTATCTGGAAGGAACGAGGATTATTAACGGCCCAAGGAAAACAAATAAAATATGCTGAGGAGATTTTGAAGTTGTTGGAAGCGGTAAAGCACCCAGAGAAGGTGGCTGTTATACATTGCCGGGGACACCAAAAAGGAACCGCTGACTTCGAGGTAGGGAACCGATTGGCTGACCAAGAAGCAAAAAGGGTGGCCGGATTGGCTGAGGCAGAAGCGCTCACTTTAATACCAGACGGTAAAATACAAACTTTAGGTGAAGGACAGGAACCTAGGTACACACAGGAAGATCAAAAGTTAATTGGGGACCTGGGAGGAAAAGCAAGGAGTGATGGATGGGTATACCTGAAAGATAATAGGGTTGTACTACCCTCTAATTTAATATGGCCTATGGTCATGGCAGAACATAATAAGACTCATTGGGGAGCAGACACCTTATATAAAAATCTGAGTCGAGTCTTGGTGGGAAGAAATCTGTATACTACGGTAAAACAAGTAACCCAGCAATGCAGTATTTGTTTGCATCATAACCCTAATACAGAAAATAGGGTAAAGTTCGGAATAATCAGTAAAGGAAACTATCCAGGACAACAATGGCAGATAGATTTTTCAGAACTGCCAAGAAAAGGGGGGTATCGATACTTGTTGGTTTTGACAGATACTTTTTCCGGGTGGCCAGAGGCTTTTCCCTGTCGAACCAACAAGGCAAGAGAAGTGGTTAAGGTTTTACTGAATGAGATAATACCGCGTTTCGGAATTCCGGCAGCAATGTCCTCGGATAGAGGCTCTCATTTTTGTGCGCAAATAGTTCAAGAAGTAAGTAAGGTCTTAGGGGTAGACTGGCAACTCCATACCCCTTACAGACCACAGGCAAGCGGACAAGTGGAAAAGATGAATCATCTAATCAAACAACAAATAGCCAAAATAGGACAAGAGACTAATTTATCATGGCCTCAGTCTCTCCCTTTGGCTTTACTTAGAATTAGAGTAAAACCACGGACAAAGGAAAATCTAAGCCCTTTTGAAATATTATACGGAAGACCCTATCAGTTTTTGTTCAGCGGGGAGGACCTGACGCAACTGGGGTCGGGATACTTGGGTAATTATTTAATAGGACTCCAAAAACAGTTGGATCAAATATCTAAAGTTGTCTCAGGAACCAGGGCTAGAGGGCTGGACCAACCAATCCACCCCTTTAAACCTGGGGATTATGTGTATGTAAAAGCATTTGCAGGTCGCCCTTTGGAAGAAAAGTGGACGGGACCATACCAGGTGCTGCTGACAACACATACCGCCATCAAGATTAAGGAGCAAACGGCCTGGATCCGTTATTCGAGAGTGAAGAAAGCTCCAAAAGCCCCCTGGAAAGTAACGCTGGGTGACGGTGAACTGAAACTAAAGTTCAGTCAAGCGAAATGAAGACACTATGGTCAGGAGTATTTAGTAATGTAGTTAGCAGAAATTTAGCTAACAGAATTGTTTTATTTCTGTGGCTTATAGTTGTAATTGTGATTCAAGAATTGGAAGGTGCTTCTATGATGATAGAGAATGGTGGGTGGCCTTGGTCTGAAGCCGTAACCACGGAGGATAAGAGCATTAATGGAAAGTTAGCTGTTGTGGTTATTTGGCGAACAAATGGTGATCATTTACATGCATTATCAGAATGGCAAAATTTAGGGGAAGGGTAGGGTGGATACACCAAAGAACTGTAGGGGACGAAATTGAAATAGGGTGCCGAATGATTAATGGAACAGCCCACGAGAAAGCAACGGGGATTTTAGTAAAACCGACTTCCAAAAGTGGCCAACAAGAAGGTTGTATCCGCCCAGGTAAATTAGATTGTTGGTATAATTTTATATTAACACAGACTGTAGCAGTTAACTGTTTTTGGACTAATAATGGTCAAAAGCTCGAGATCAAGGAAGGCAAGAGCCTCATGATAAATTTTCTGTATAAGATTAGTAAGGATAACATTTCATGGGGCTTTGAGGAAATATGGAATAAGTTAACTTCATGGTTACCCAACTTTCAATAGTTAGAACAAGTTTTTACTGATCTGGTTATGTTATTGGTAGTAGGAATATTTGTATGTATGTCACTGCGATACTGCTAATGATAAGGGCATGCAATGCAAAAGAATTTGCATGGGGAAAAGAAAAGGGGGGATTGATTAGGGAAGCTGAGGCGATTCCAGATAAGAAAGGGTTAAGAATGAAACTATTAAAGGAGAACAGAACATTAGGTGTAGGGCAGGAAGCAGATGTATGGACAATGTATCTCAAAATAGGACATACGGGCAATATATCTCGAACAAGACATTGGAATCCAAGATAAGAAAATAATGAGCAGAAGATTCGAAGAAAAAACAGTCCTTGCGGTTAGGAAGAAAGCTAATTCAGCAGAATCCTGACCAAGGGTGAAAAGTACACTGTGAGGAAGACTTATGGCCTTCCTCTCTGAGACCACCGACCACAGCTCGACGACCCCTGCCCAAGACCACTGAGAGGATCTGCGCAGGCGCAGGACACAAAAAAACTGATTAGCATGAGAAGCGAGAGTAGGCGGGGTTAGATAATGAATATGTATAGGCGTTAATAAAATATTAATCACTGTGATGTATAAATTTGGGACGGCTTTTCACTTCGGGATGCACGATAGGCGGAAAGATCCCCCGTGCATCCGGCGCCGTCAATAAAGAATAAATCACTTAAAGAAATTGGATTTATGATCTTTGAATCACTACTCACAACTTACACTTTCTTACTGCAAGGTTTCGCCACTCTTCCCTACCTATTACTGAAGAAGATCCCCCAACCCCCTCTCCTTACACTGTGACATGCTCATTAAGCTCATCAGCGGCCCCACAATTAACCCCCTCCGCACGCCGCTGCCGCAGCAGCCGTTGAGCGGAGCCCCCGCGGCGCTATCACAAAATGGAGGCGGCCGCGGCCGGGCTGCGCATGCGGAGAGCCGCCCCGCGGCGGGTGGGCAGGGCGCGGAGCCGGGGGAAGCGCCGCCGGTTGCCTGTCCCTAAATGCCGCCCCCCCACCTCGGCATGAAGAAGATTTTCGGCTTCGGGAGGAAGAGGAAGGGGCAGCCGCCGCCTCCCGGCGGCGGACAGGTCCCCCCTGACATCCAGCTCCTGCGGGGCCATTCTTCACTTGTGCTGCCACAGTGCTGTCGCTGGGTTGGTGACAGTGGCTGAAGGTGTCCTCGTGCTCCAGACCGTCTGGGTGCAGAGGGCCCTCCCCGAATTTGCCAGAGGAATGGCAGAAGATCTCTTCCTATAGGAGTATTGGGTTTACATAGCAAGGTTTTATTTGCAGGGCGCTGCAGGGGTAGCCTCTGTGAGAAGAGTCCAGAAGATGCCCATGTTAGATAAGGGCCAGATTCCGTTGGCTCCAAAGGGACCTGATGCTGGCCAGAGATGAGCCAAAAATTGCTGTTTGTGCATCTGTGAAAGCATATTTAAGAAAGGGAAGACAAACAAACAAAACTGTGGAACAACATCAGCTGGGAGAGGGAGGAGTGAGAACCAGCCCTACAGACACCAAGCTCAGTGGACAAGGAGGGAAGGAGGTGCTCCAGGTGCCAGAGCTGAAGTTCCCCTGTGGCCTATGGAGAGGCCCCCGATGGAGCAGGCTGTTCCCCTGCAGCCCATGGGTCCCACATGGAGCAGATCTCCACGCTGCAGCCCGTGGAGGAGCCCCCGGTGGAGCAGGTGGATGTGGCCTGGAGGAGGCTGCGGCCCATGGAGAGCCCCCGCAGGAGCAGGCCCCGGGCCGGAGCTGCAGCCCGTGGAGAGGAGCCCACGCAGGAGCAGGGGGTCTGGGGGGAGCTGCCGCCCGTGGGGGACCCGTGCTGGAGCAGTTTGCTCCTGGGGGATGGACCCCATGGTACGGAGCCATGTGGGAGCAGTTCTTGAAGAGTTGCTGCCTGTGGGCAGCAGTCCTGCTCAGTTCTGGAAGGATGGCATCTCATGGGAGGGACCCCACGTGGAGCTGGGGCAGAGAGTGACCGTGAAGGAGCGGTGGAGACAAAGCATCAGGGACTTGGTTCATGGAAGAAGACTATAACTCAACACAAATAAGTTATAAAGTAGGCATGTGGTTTATTTTGGCGCCGGTCACATGCAGGATAGCCCCCAAAGGCACGCGCACCTTAACGCGGCAACTTGCTTTGGTTATATGCAGTAAAAAGTTACATATGCATGAAGTTTCCCAATACGCTTATGCGTATGCCTAACCTATCCCCGCTTTGTATTAAAATTAGCTCCAAGAAGTCATTTCCATAAACTCCTCCCATCTGCGCCTGCGCAGTGCCTTCTGGTGGTGGTCGTCGGGGGGTCGTGGGAATGAAGTCCGATAACTCCTCTTCATCACCACTAGTTGACCCCGTGCCTTTGTACAGACTCAGCTGCCCCTTGGCTCTTGTCCAAACCACAAGGTCGGTCTCAGCTGGTTTTTGAGACAGGTTCCCCATTTTTGTCAGGAAACATCTTCTGTGAGGGGCCCCAAGACTCCTTGTTTCGATTAATTTGCACAGCAGTAAGCAAAGACACGCAGCAATATCTATTTTAAAGCGATTAAGCAAGCCCCCTTTCTTTCATTCCTGCCTTTAATAATTACAATTGTTTTATTTAGAAATCATTAATACGATCAAGCAAGCCCCCGATCTTCTATCCCTGGCTTCAGTCCCCCCTTTCTAGAAGATTAGTAAATTCTTTTACTCGCAGCAAAGATTCCCAACTTGGTACTGATCACTTAATGCCATACCATGGACGTGCAACAAAGAAGTCAGCATGGCTATGCGGTATAACATTCTCCAGTTCCAGAGTAGTATAATTACATACAATACAAGACTCATACCAACTAAGGTCAATATGACTATGATCGGGTGACACAATGTATTGAGAATGCCATTTGCCGTTGGTGACCACCCGAAGATTGTGTCCCACCAGTGATGACCAGCACCTTGTTTATATTGTATTGTTAGACTTGATCAACTGGTGGGATACCACTGGTGCCAAATATAAAAATCACACCCGACAATTCTAACAAAGTTACAGATACAAAAGTTAGAATGATTTTTGCTAGGGAGAGTAATATTCTCCTTATCTACTTCTGCAAAAGCACAAGCAGTTCTTAAACACACACAGCCTTGACCAATATATAAGCACAGTCTTTTGACTAGTATTTGGATGAATTTCAAAGTGGAAAACACCTTGCTCAGTGTCAAGACATACGTCCTGAGCGTCAAGTGTGTTGCTTTCACAGATAAATCCTTTAATCATTAATCATTAACATGATTAAGCAAGCCCCCATTCTTCTATCCCTGGCTTCAGACTGACCGCAGCCCCCATTCCCCCGTGCCGCTCAGGGGGAGGAGGTGGAAGAGGGTGGGTGGGACGAAGTTGGCTTTGGTTTCTTTCCTTTGTTTCTCACTTCTCTGGCTTGTTAGTAAGTAATAGCCAATAGATTTTACTAATTTCCATACTCTGAGTTTGTTTTGCCCTTCACAATAATTGTTGAGTGAACTCCCTGTTCTTGTCTCAACCCTTGAGCCCTTTTCATCGTATTTTCTCCCCCTTTTCCCTTTGAGGAGTGCGAGTGAGTGAGCGGTTGTGATGGAGCTCAGCTGCCCACCTGAGTAAAACCACCACAGAGGTGTGTCCCACAGTCACTCCACAGGCAAACAAGGGGTCTTGCGAAGTAACTCCTTCACAGGGAATGAGAACTTCCCCCTGCCCCCTTCTTTTGCTCCCTCCGTAGAGGTTTGCAGTCCAAGGCAGTCGCGTGCTGTTGCGGAGAGTGGATCGCGGCGGGCAGGCGATTTTCCGCATCGAGGCCGCTGGAGGCAGTCAAGGGAGCCGCAAGGACCCAGCAAGTTGACTCCACGCCTCAAGACTTCCTCCAACAAGAAGGAAAGAAGGGTAATGGTTGTAGGCGACTCCCTTCTGAAGGGAACAGAGGGCCCCATATGTCAGCTCGACCCTACCCGTAGGGAAGTCTGCAGCCTACCTGGGGCTCGGGTCAAGGACATTACCAGGAAACTTCCTGACCTCGTTAGCCCCCCTCCGATTATTACCCATTAGTGGGAATTCAGGGTGGCAGTGATGAAATTGCTGAGAGAAGCCTGGAGACTATCAAAAGGGACTCCAGGGGATTGGGGCAATTGCTGGATGGAGTGGGTGCGCAGGTGGTGTTTTCCTCTGCCTTCAGCCCTCCCTGAATTTGCCAGATGAGTGGCAGAAGATCTCTTTATATGGGGGAGCCCGGGTCTTCTTCCCAGGAGAACACCTTGCTCAGAGGATGCTGGTTTGAAGCCTACAAATCATTTCCCCTGCATTCAGAAATCTGGCCGCAGCATTAAAGCTCTCTGCCAGCCTCATGGACAGTGTGGTTGAGGTCCCCCGCTTGTCGTGGGCTATCCCTTTTGCAAGGGAACCATTTCCAGCCACAAGAGGCAAATGACACCTCTGTCTTTGTGTATTCTCCCTTTTTCCATCCCAAGCCCTTGTCCCTAGTTCACCCAGGAGTTTCCCTTGGTACTGTGTAACTCACAGGACACATCTGCAAGAGGGTTGGTCTGCTTCCCACAACGGAAATAATACATTTGATGTTCACAGGATGCTCCTGGTCAGTAAGAGAGACGAGCAGAAGGAATCAGAGGGAACAGTCACATGGGCATGGGAGAGGAGAAGCAAAGTCCGTAAGGGAGAAGGGAACAGACAAAGACCCACACTACGTGACATGGTTTATTAAATGCCAAGGCGGGCGACAGAACTTGGAATTAAAGGCAGGCTGTTATCTGCACAGAACCGCTGCGTTCTTGCCAGCGTGGTGGGGGCAATGGCTGCTTTTGCTCATGGCCTGGAAACTGCCCGAATTACGGGGCAGAAGGCAAGTGTTGGCAGTCATCTTCCATCTTGGTAGAACTATGGCTTGTTTTCTGGACTGGGACTTTGTCTGCTCCGCCTTCATCTGATCAGTAATGATATCCAACTGTGAAAACAGGGAAACACACAATAAGAAGAAAATGCACAAGGCAGGAACACCTTTTCACCTCCAATTACCAGTATTCCAGAAGTTAGTGAAGGAAATACCACAGGCTACACACAGAACGTTGTGAGGGAACCTGCAAATGACTCTTGCTCATCAGTGTTAGACTCTAGTCCTCTGCAGCCCTCTTCATCCTCAAGTGTCCCTACTCTCTAAGCATTCAAACTGGGCATTCTTTGGAACACTACTCCTAAAATACAGCTTCCGCATTCACCTTGAAAACGTTGAAAAGGATCTGCCTTTGAAAAGGCAAACATCTTCTTGCTGCAACCAGGCCCTAACGCAGCCTTCAGTGCGGCATGTCTTTGTCTGGTGCCTGTTCTCCTATTACCATTTGTACGGTTATTTTGTCTATTCTCCCTTTCTTTCCCTTCACTCTTTCCCTTACGGCTTTGCAGAAGAAGAAGGGCACTCTGTATTTTGCACACCCCGCAATGACCAGAGGTCTTCAGCCCGCCCCCATACAGTTGTGTACTCTTCTGATGCTTAGCAGTTGTTTTAGCATAAAGAAGGTGTGTTTTGGAACCACAAAGGGATTCTAACTTGAGGCTCAGAAGCATAAGCTTGCTCACAGATATGCTTTAAGAGGGGTTGAGAATAACATTTATGAATGCTGACCTTAGCCACGCAGGCTTCAGTGGTGCTTCTGGTGGAGCTGAGCTTTGACTTCAGCTAGTTTCTGACGAGTTCTGAAAAATTCAGAGAGATTGAATCAGCAGATTCAGAGATTCTGCTCTCTAGAAGGCCCATATTATTCAAGCATTCATGTTTGCAGACAGGACAATAGGACAGGCAATTTCGCTTCTCTGCCTTATATCGCAGAGAACGTTACAATGAGGAACACATTATCAGAGTGGCCAGAAGACCACATGTTAAGACGATGCCAACTTCAAAAATGCTTTTGTAATGCCACGACCAGTGATGGCACTGCGGGAACACTGAAGCATTATGAAGGCAGTTCTAAAAAAGAGGAAGGTTTGCAGAGGAGTCTTTTATCAATATGCCTTTTTAGGCATATTTACTGACATAATGCTGACCAGACAAAAAAAAGGGATGTTGGGAAGAAAACGTACAGGGAAAAAGCAGCATCTTGCTCTCACTCCAAAAAACGTCCAGACATACCTTTTGAGGTCCTTTTGTAGGCATCTTCTGAGGTTTACTTCCTCCAGATAGTAGTACCTGTAATTTTCCAGTCTTTCCTGCATGGACTCATATGGAAAAGTATGATCTTGTGGTGTCTTTTCCCTAACATCCTCCTCTTCAGAGTCAGCATCTCTGCTTCTGTGCTTTGGGCTCTTTCCCAGCGAAGTGCAAGGAGGGGATCTTGTCAGTTCTTGCACGTCTGGAGAGGCTGCCTGTGTCTGAAGCAGATAATGAAATTTCCATCACCACAAAGAAGAAGAGAACCATCCCCCCATCAGTCACACATACCCAGTTTCAAGGGCCCAGCCTCACTCAGGGGAGGCCACTTGCCTCCTCACTACCACCAGCAGTGAAGGCAGAAGCTGGAAACTCCCACAGGTCAACCATTCATTTTAGTCTGGAGGAGAAAGTAAGCCTTTTCCAAAGGCTCCATACACAATTCACAGGGACTTCTGTGCCTGTGGAGAACAACGCCTCACAGAAAGAATGAGGGGCAAGACACCAAATACAAACATCACCTGCGACTTCTGGTCCGAGCACTTGTTCCTTGTCAGGCTCTTTCTTATCTCTGTCTCATGCTGTTGCTTTTGCCTGTGACCCACCTTGTAAGTCTTCAGAAGAGCTTTGATGCATGCCACCTCTTCTTGCAGCTGGCCATTGCTCTTCTCCATTTTTTCCTGAGACCCACGCAGAGCAGACAGCTCTTCTTGCAGGTCGCAATTTTGTGCTTCTAGCTGCCTGCATTTTCCAGACTCCATCTCCAGCTGCTGCGAAAGTTCATTGAGCTGTGGAGAGCAATGCATAAAGGGGTAGGGCGTCAAGATGGTCTTTGTCACCTTCTGACTCGGTATTAAAAGCAAAGTAAAGGCAGGCTCGTCTTTTAAGAGAAGAACAGCTTTAAGATCTTTGCTGACAGGATTCCCCAAGTTTCCATCCTTCCTCGGTTCTTTTGCTAGGGACGCTCTTGCCCAAAATGCTCCTCTGCTCATGGGACATCAAACACACCTCTACCCAGACACCAGAAAGAATGCCTATTGTGTGTGGGGGGAAGCGCTGCAGTGCAGAACGGACTAGGCACGAGCAGCAAATACTCTTCCTGCCCTTACTCTGAAAGCTTTGGAAACAGTGCCTCAGGAGGCCACTTTGACAGAACTGCTGGAGGAAGGCATTTTCTCTCTAGGTCAAAGCTGATGTTTGGTTGCAAGGATACGGAGGATATAGCAGATGTCCCATTAAGTCCCAAAGGCCAGCTGCGATGCTGTCTTACTCTTCTCCCCCAGAAATACACCTTTTCTATACCTTCTAAAAATACACTCGGGAGGTTCCTGCCTTTTATAAATAGATAGAAAACGAACAAACAAAAATCCCTCAAAACAAACACAAACAAAAAATAAAAACAAACAAAAACCCGGAAACTTAATCTTCATTTTACACTGCCTAAACACAATGCCATTCCCTGTCATTTAAGAGAACTCTTCTAATGGCAGTGAAGCCACGAGAATGCTACGAGCCTTTGGACTAAGAATGAGCCACCACAAGGGCACTTGACTCCTTCTACAATACGTTCTAAAGCACACGTGTGCCTTAGCAGCACCTCTCAGTAACCAGGGGAAATGTAGATCAAGGGTCCCATGCACCTGAACAAGACACCCACGGCAGCTCAAAAGCACTTCTTGGACCTCTACTTCAGGGTGCCCATGGCTAGGGAAAGACGGGTTGAGACAGCTGCTGGTGAGCGGTAAGTTACAAAAGCATCACTGGCTCAACTCCTAAGACAGGGCTCTCGAAGTGATCTTGGGCAAAGCCAACTTCAGACAGGTGGAGTTCCACCTGCCAGACCCGGAAAATGCTGTGGACCTATGCCATGGCCTGTGAAGCCACTGAGCCCGCCATCCTTGCTGTGACTCTCAGCTCGTCCTTCCTCCACAGAGCAGCCTGCCCTCAGTGTGCCCTTGCAGATACTGCTCTGCACGTTCATTTTGACCCACAATGACAACTGCTCTGCGTTCACCTGCTATGTATGACAACAGAAGGAGCATCAAGGAGAGAACAGACAACTCACAATACAAGAAGGACCATAGAAAAGAACAACAGAGGTATGGACATGAATAGACAAAAAAAGAAATCACAAAAGCGTGCAGAATCCAGAGCTCACCTTTACCTTTCGCATAGCCAGTTTCAAGGGCCCAGCCTCACTCAGGGGAGGCCACTTGCCTCCTCACTACCACCAGCAGTGAAGGCAGAAGCCGGAAACTCCCACAGGTCAACCATTCATTTTAGTCTGGAGGACACCAGTTCTCAGCACTCTGTTCTTACTTCAGAGTCAGTGCTAAGACACTTCTGTCTCTGTAAGACAGTCCTCTGCTTGTAAGCCTTTTCCAAAGGCTCCATACACAATTCACAGGGACTTCTGTGCCTGTGGAGAACAACGCCTCACAGAAAGAATGAGGGGCCAGACACCAAATACAAACATCACCTGCGACTTCTGGTCCGAGCACTTGTTCCTTGTCAGGCTCTTTCTTATCTCTGTCTCATGCTGTTGCTTTTGCCTGTGACCCACCTTGTAAGTCTTCAGAAGAGCTTTGATGCATGCCACCTCTTCTTGCAGCTGGCCATTGCTCTTCTCCATTTTTTCCTCAGACCCACGCAGAGCAGACAGCTCTTCTTGCAGGTCGCAATCTTGTGCTTCTAGCTGCCTGCGTTTTCCAGACTCCATCTCCAGCTGCTGCGAAAGTTCATTGAGCTGTGGAGAGCAATGCATAAAGGGGTAGGGCGTCAAGATGGTCTTTGTCACCTTCTGACTCGGTATTAAAAGCAAAGTAAAGGCAGGCTCGTCTTTTAAGAGAAGAACAGCTTTAAGATCTTTGCTAACAGGATTCCCCAAGTTTCCATCCTTCCTCGGTTCTTTTGCTAGGGACGCTCTTGCCCAAAATGCTCCTCTGCTCATGGGACATCAAACACACCTCTACCCAGACACCAGAAAGAATGCCTATTGTGTGTGGGGGGAAGCGCTGCAGTGCAGAACGGACTAGGCACGAGCAACAAATACTCTTCCTGCCCTTACTCTGAAAGCTTTGGAAACAGTGCCTCAGGAGGCCACTTTGACAGAACTGCTGGAGGAACGCATTTTCTCTCTAGGTCAAAGCTGATGTTTGGTTGCAAGGATACGGAGGATATAGCAGATGTCCCATTAAGTCCCAAAGGCCAGCTGCGATGCTGTCTTACTCTTCTCCCCCAGAAATACACCTTTTCTATACCTTCTAAAAATACACTCGGGAGGTTCCTGCCTTTTATAAATAGATAGAAAACGAACAAACAAAAATCCCTCAAAACAAACACAAACAAAAAATAAAAACAAACAAAAACCCGGAAACTTAATCTTCATTTTACACTGCCTAAACACAATGCCATTCCCTGTCATTTAAGAGAACTCTTCTAATGGCAGTGAAGCCACGAGAATGCTACGAGCCTTTGGACTAAGAATGAGCCACCACAAGGGCACTTGACTCCTTCTACAATACCTGCTATGTATGACAACAGAAGGAGCATGAAGGAGAGAACAGACGTCTCACAATACAAGAAGGAGCATAGAAAAGAACAACAGAGGTGTGAACATTAACAGACAAAAAAAGAAACCACAAAATCCTGCAGAATCTGGAGCTCACCTTTGCTGTTAATTTATCAGCTTCACTGGCCCCTTCAGAGCAGCTGCTCGTCATGTCTCTTGCAGTATTAATCATGAGCTTTCTTTCTCTGGCCTCAGATTCTCTTAGTTTCTGCAGAGCTCCGTTCAGAAGCCTCCTTAACCTGTGCAGCAAATTAGTCAAGAAAACATTGAGGTAGGAGGTGAAGGAACTACCAGCCTGTTTCACATTCTCAGACATAAACAGCATAGAGAAGCCTTGCTTCTTCTTTAACACGCTTGACAGACCAGGAGTTACTGAGAAAAAACAGCATTCCAGTGCCGCAGATCACTTGGAGGGTCCACCTTGCACCTGAACGGAGGAATAAATGGAGAAGGGACTTCCTGCCCTCCCAGGAGAATTGCAGGGCAACCTGCACTTGAAGTTCTTTTGGCAGCTCTGTAAAACCATAGGCACGTGTACAGAAGAGCCTTGTAAGACCTAGCGTGAGGCTTGAATTTGCTCACAGACAGTTACCCTCACCTATTTTTACATTCAGCCTCCATGAAGCTTGATTTCTACTCTATGGGATCTCTCTTTAAAGTGCTAACAAGCCATACCTGAGACATTCTCTCCGCAGTTCGCTGTTGCTTTTCATTTCCTGCTCGAGGCGCACTTCGACTGGGCATTTCAACTCGACCAGCTTCTCTTCTGTTCTCTGACACTGATGCTTTCAAAACAGAAACGATACATGGTAGAACCAGCACAGGGACAGCATCTACATGTGGTATGTGCAGATAGCCTAGGCAGAACTCGGTAGCAGTACTGGGGAAGCAGGAGTAGCAGGGCTTCCCCTTCCCTTGAACGTGCCCTGCCATAAAAGCAGGAGGGTTTCCCATGGCTCCCCTGGTCTTTTCACCCACTACCTGCCCAGCAGGTATTCAAAGACTAAAATAGTCATTCACAGAAAGCATTCCCATACATACCTGCTGGTGTGGATGCCCGTCTGCGGTTGTCTGTGCTGACTGAAAGGCAGTTACCAAGTCCTCCGGGTGATTACGAGCCTACAGAAGCACAAAAAGAAGCGAAAAGTCATGCTGCGTGCAACTTTCCTGCCTCACACCTCTCTGCCGCTCTTCCCCTCCTGCCAGTCTCAGTAGAGTACAGGGCTCATGTTCACCTCCCTCCTCCCCAGGCAGACAAGAAGAATCATTTGCTTCACAGAGGCCACAGATAAAAGCCCCTCCTTTACGCCAAGAGGAACTGCTTTATTAGCGACAGCGCGGCATGTCAGGTCGGGGCTGTGCAGCATTGTGCAAACTTGACTACCACCTCTCACGCAGGAGGTATATCTCAAGTGCAGCCTGCGATCTTCAATATCACCACTGGTCTAAAGCAGAAAATACCTAGACCAGTGCATTCCAGTGAACCCTTATTTTTTCTAGTGCTAAGAACTTCCTGGTGCTGTAGGACTTGCCGTAGTATCATGGGAAAACTCTCAAAACCAGAAAGCTGGGGAACAGACCGGCAGGATTTTCAGAGCAGCTTACAGTCAGCACAGCTGGTCAAGAACTCAGCTCCCCTAAGCTTGGCAGAAAAATCTCATCTTACTTTGTCCCCACAGAACTACTTAGCTAGGCGCAGGAGCTCACAGGGAAGAGGGAAGTTTATCACTGACTTACTGAGGCAGAGGCTTGCTGGTGTCTCTGAAGGGCTTCAATCAGTCTGCTTTGTTGCTGGATTGTGGCTTCCAATCTGTCACTTCCAGCTTTGAGTCTGAAAGAGAAATACAGGCCTTATTGGGGAACTCCACAAGAGCACACAGTTGGAAAGAACAGTGTGCAAGAACATAAGCTAAAGCAAAGGCTTCTTTCCAAATCCTGTATTAACTTTCTGTGATGTGACGAGGCAATTCCCCTGCGTTCACAGAGTCCCAGAAAGCAGCGTCTCGCCCCTCTGTCTTACTACCCTGCCTACCCTTGCATGCGTTCTTCCAGCTTTTGGAGAGCTCCAGTTCCAAAGGATGGCTCCAGAAAGCCTTGCACTTTCTGGGAAGAAGCTGCTGCTTCTCTCTTCTTATCCTCCAGTACAGTCTCCAGGTATTTTACCCAGACCTCAGACTCAATACACGCTTGTTCCGATGCCTCCACCTGCAAAACCAAAGGAAGAATCAATCCATGGTGGTCAGCCTAGTCTTTAGGGAGGGAAATTGACTGCTTCCACTCTCAAACCCCCATGCATGTTACTTCACTGCATTTTGTACTAACCCCTCTCCTATAGCTCTGTAGATTTTCTACAGAATTTCCTGAACGCTGGCACAAAACTCAGCCTGCTTTGTCTGCGACTCTGGCACAGACACTGCCAATGCTGGTCCCAACACAGAGACATGAAAAAAAATTTACAACCGTTGTCAGAGCACACCCAAGTGGTGCCGCACCCTCTGTGTCTCAGAGCACACCCAAGTTTTGAGAAAGCGCAAACTGCTCTGGTCAAAGCTACCCCCTGGAAGGTGCCTCCTAACGCACTGCTTTGTCCCTCCAGCTTGTGAAAAGCTCCCCAAAGGGCCCGTTGTGTTGGTCACCAGCAGAGAGGGGGAAGAAGGGAAGAGAAAGGACAACCACCCTTGGATTTATCCCTATAGTGCTGCCTTTCCATACCTTAGCTTTAACCATCTCCAATTCCTCTTGCAAGCGCTCTACGTCTTTCTCAGTGTCACTGAGCTGGCTCTCAGTAGCTTCAGGTGGGGCTTCTGACACGGACAGACTTTCAGGAGCACCAGGAAGCTCAAGCTGCAGCTGTCTGTCTTGATCCTAAAGAAATGGGGTTCCGTGAGCATGACAAAGTCAGTGAGAACATGGGAATATGAGCTGTGCTTTTACTCATTAGGTTCTACAACTAGGTCAGTCTTCTGACTGAAACAAAGGATTGGAAGTGCACCACCACCAGGCACAGCTGGGGACCTCTCTCCATCTTTCTTAGCCTCAACTATCAGCAGCTCTTTGTGAGGGTTTCTGTTTCTTAAAACAGAGGGAAGGCTTAACGTTTTTTCTCTTCTTGGAACATAGCCTGAGAGACTGGGCAGGGGCTTTCTACCTACGCAAAAAGGCGGGCAGTGGAGAATGGAATCTGCAGAACTATTGTTGCCTCCAATGGCATTTCAGCAGTTGTAAAGCAGAAGCCAGACTTCGTTCTGCCAGAGCTTAAGCATGGCCTGGAATCTCCCTGCTGCTTCTGAGAACATGCTCGCGGCCAAGGAATGCACGCTGAAAGCAGAGCTGCAAGCCCTCAATGCTATTCTCTGGTATCTCTTCGTTGTTGGCGTTAAGAATTGCCACATAAAGGTTACCGGAGCACTGGTGAAGTATGGTGAAAAGCAACAGTCCACTCCCGGCCAGCCCCTTTGAGAAGCTCAGAAGATTTTAAGCAGCAGGAATAATCTTTGCTGCTTCATTATGTAGAACATGCTTTCCCTAGACTGGAACTCTAACTGAAAGGCCAGCTGCAGCGAGACCCAGTTCTCCCAGCAGTTTCACCAACCCAGCGCAAACTGAACAGCTGGGCTGGAGCACAAGTAGTTCAAGGGCCCCAGTCACAAACAAGTGGCAGAGGCAGCAACAGAGGTAAGCGAGCCCAGAGGTAAACTTGCCCCAAAGTAAGCGAGCCAAATGGGAGCCCAGTGGGTCCTTCACAGAAAGTACCTTGCGATCCCAGGGCAATTCAGCCTCTTCCTCCTGCTCTGCTCCTACAGCTGGCAGGGCACCTACAAGGGATGGACGAAGCGAGACAGTGTGAGCATTCCTGGCACTCTGCTTTTCCCTGCCAGTCAAGCCCTGCCCCCAAATACGGGAAGCGGTCTGACATCAGGCCACATTAGTTGTCCTCATCAGCTCTTCCACACTTCAGGATCCTACCTTCTCCATCCAAAGCAAGTGTGGCCAGTGCAAAGCGCTCAGTCCTCGGAGAGCAGAATCTGCTGGGGACTGCTGTGTCTTGTGCAGCGCCAGCAGAAGCTTCTCCCGTCTTTTCACAGCGTGCATGTTCTACCAGTTTCTTGCAAAGGCTACACGCAGATAGAGAGAACATACAGGCAGTCAGATCCAAAACATCCTTGCCTAGTATCCTTGCTCTTGCCTAGGACAGCAACTGACTTGGAACCAGTTCAGAACTGTCTGTGTGCGGTGTCAGTCTCCCCATGATGGTGGACCTGCTACACCACCAGGGATCTCTTTGAGGGTTTATCTAAAGGGACACTGGTAAGATCCCCACTGAAAGAAAAGGTGCCTCTTTCCTGGTCAGTGGAGCGGAACTGGGCTTAGCAACACAAGCGGGATTTCTAAGAAAGCCTTGTGGGTGGAAGTTCTCCTCTACTTCCAAATCCTCTCTTGACTTGGGAAGGTGATTTATGAGAAGACATCACCGAGCCCAGCTTCAAGAAAGGTCTGAAGATATCGTTAAGCCTTTGTGCATCTATCACAAAGGGTGACAAATCAGCACGGACACTCTGACAACTCAGCCGCTCTAACAGTGACGTACAAAACACTCACTCAGAATGTCCCGACCGGAGAGCATAATCCACAGCCGTATCGCAAGCAATGTTGGCACCGTAGGAAAGAAGTAGCTCTATTACATCCGTTTCCCCAGCAGAAGCGGCAAGCGTAAGAGCAGTCCTAAAGCATCCAAAAGGTGGTATGAAACATAGCAGCATTTGCAGGCTCTGTGTTGTTGTTATTCTAATCCCTGTTTCCTCCCCAAACAATTCCCTCCCCGATTCCTACAAGCACAGGGAAAGCAAAGCCACACACAGGGGAGTGCTGGAGGACTGAGGCTGGAAGGCACCTCCAGACAGCTCCTGGCCAGCCGCCTCCCCAGAGCAGACTCAGCCACGAGGCCAGAGCACGTTGCTCAAGGCTTCTTCCACTCTGCTCTTCAAAGCCTCATAGGATGGAGGCTGCTCAAACCCCTGGTGCCACCTGCTCCCCTGATTAACCTTCCTCATGCTGAGAGGGTTTCTCCTAAGCAGCTGTGGGAAGGCCTCTTGTTTCACTTGATGCCCATTGTCTCTTGGACAACACTGACTCTCCTTCTCCTGTTCATTCCAGTGACAATGCTAAGGAGAGCCACATGCACTTTGGAGCAATGCCTCACCTTCCAAAGAAATTTCGAGCACACACATTCGCTCCTTTTTGAAGAAGAAACTTTACCATCTCTTTATGATGGCTGGAGATGGCAAGAAGAAGCGGGGTATTTCTCTCCTGAAAGGATAAAGAATCCCCGTCAGAACAACCCAGACGAATTAAGTGCCTTTCCCAAAGAGCAGTGCTGCCCAGATTCAAAACTTACACAGTCCTTTGCTTCAAGGTGTGCACCATGCTCAACTAACATCTCTGCTACAGACGTGTTAGGAGCTGCGGCAGCCAGGTGAAGGGCAGACTTGCCTCTGTAACCTTCCAGGTTTGGGTCGGCACGGTGCTCTAGCAGAATCGCCACGCATTCTTCATGCTGGCTCTCCACTGCCTGCAAACAACACAAAGAAAAGGAAGGACTTGTGCCGTGTTTCACTCTGTCACAGCTACAGCAGCTTCCCAGTGCTGGAAGATAAGAGCGTCTTCCGAGATGAGCTAGTGTATGCCTATTACGTGCCGATTACAACTTTCATGTTTCTCTACAGGTCGGTGTGAAGAATGCGGCAAGACACTTGTCATTGGAAGCACAATTGATAAAGCCCCACTTAGAGCAGAGTAACGTGTTCCACATACCATCATGAGTGGCGATCTGCCAGTGTTGTCACAAAGGTTCAGCAGGCACTTCTCTTGCACCAGGAATCGAACAACGTCTGCATGGCCGTTCGCACAAGCAAGGTGCAGCGGTGTCCTAAAACCAAAATAAATTAGCTTTCCACAGGCAGGCAATGCCCCAAATCACTTCTGGCTGTGGAACACGCGCAGGGCCACAAGTCTCCACTTGCCAATGCCAAGCAGAACGTAAGCTTTGGAGGCTGTGGAACTCCATGAAGAGTGCGAAGTCAGTGTAAGTCTCCAAGTTTTTCCACAATCACTCGAGCGGCAGAAGGGCGGTGAATGCCCTGACGCTGATCACCCACAGGACAGGAGAGAACTGCTAATGCCCGAGCGGCTGCTAAACAACCCCACAGGGAGAGGACAGGGCAGTGGCGGTCGGCAGCACACCCTTCAAGCAGCGCTCGAGCCGCCCCAGCAATTCCAAGCAAAGCTGGATTTTTCCCCTCTGCCAGCTGAGAGGGAAAAGCCCTCTCAGTGATCAGCTCTTGAAGGGAATGACGACACGGGCTCCAAGATAGTCGAGAAATGGAGACCCTTTATTGTCCCAATGCCAGATCTTACATAGTTTTTCTGAGCCCCTCCACGCGCTGCACGTGGCTGGCAAACATAGTTACAGACTTCTGGTTGGTGCATTCCTTTTGATCACGCGTAGCCCTCTATAGGCCCGTCCAAGCCTAACAACTCCTCCTTAGTGGTTCCCACTTTCTCTTACTCTAGCCTGGTTACCACTCTATGCCTCTGAGTAACCTTCTTCTTAACCCGTCGCGCACTGCTGTATCAATCAGATCCAGTTTGTCACTGAACGGGTCACACCCATAAGCTCTGACCCAGGGTTCCAGAGGAGGCGGTGCCCTTGCTGCCGTGCTCCTGACTCTGCCCTGGGCTTCAGCCGTCTCTCTGCACGGGGCTGAAGGCTTTGCCAAGGGCTGGTAGGAGCATGTGCTCCCGACTATGTCCAGTGCCAGTGACTTCAGGGCGAGAGGCTGCCTGGCCGGACAACGCCCAGCCTCAGCCCTCCATCGCCTCAGCTCTTGCTGACACCTGCTGCAGAAGGAGGGTTGGTGCCAGAGCCGCGTACGCAGCGGCACCAGGCTGAAGCTCGCACGCCACGGGAGAGCGATCCCACCCCAAGCCTTTAAGCGCACCCCCCAGCCCCTCACCGCTTTGCCTGGTCTCGACGGTTTTTGCCTCGTTTCCTCAGCCACCAGTGCCGCCTCAGCCGGGCCAGGTCGCCACGGGCGGCCGCGCGGTGCAGCCCGTGCAGGCCCTCCTCTGGCAGCTGGTGGGCATCGCTGTCTCTGGACAGGGAAGTGCTGCTGGGCATCGGATGCTCCTGGCCCCGGTGGAGGAGCCCCAGGAGCCTCTGCATGCTGCAGCAAGGATGTGGGCACAAGCCCACCTGGGGCCACCAGAGCCCTGCGGGCCCTGCTTGGGTCCGACACGGACAGGCGCAGGGGCAGGGGAGCCGAGCCCCGAGCAGCGGCTGTGGCCTGGTGCTCCCAGGCAGGGCAGGGACGCACCGAGGCTCCCAGCCAGGGCAGCGCTGTTGCTCCCACAGCAGAGGCAACAGCACTGAGCACTCCTGCTGGCAGGGGTGCACATACACTGCGTCTCAGCGATGGTGGCACATTGTGTCACAATGGGCATCACCAGGGGCGTCACAAGTGTCCTCTTAAGTTGGAGGGCCACACCCCCCCACAGTCCAGCAGTGACTGCGGCACTTTCTGGCTCCTGCCTTAAGAGCTCTTTGTGCCTCAGTTGACGTTCTTCCGCAGCGTGGATGGGGATCTCGGGCCATGCGATGGGGCAGGGCTCCTCAGGAGGCATCGAGAACGTGCCTGGCTGGCAGGGGCACTGCATTACTTCCCTGTGGCCATGGTTGAGCTGGCACCTGCCCCAGTTGTACTGGGTCTGTCTGGGATGGAGTTAACATTCCCTGCGGCAGCCCATATAGTGTTGTTCTCTGCACTGGTACAGAATCATAGAATCATAGAATCATTAAGGCTGGAAGAGACCTTCAAGATCACTGGTCCAACCATCACCCTACTACCAATGTCACTCACTAACCCACGTCCCTAAGCGCCAGGTCCAACCTTGCCTTGAACACCTCCAGGGACGGTGACGCCACCACCTCCCTGGGCAACCAGCTCCAATGTCTGACTGCTCTTTCTGAGAAGAAATGTCTCCTCATTTATAACCTTATCCTCCCCTGGTGCAACTTGAGGCCATTCCCTCCAATCCTGTCACTAGTTACCTGAGAGAAGAGGTGGACCCCCAGCTCCCCACACCTTCCTTTCAGGTAGTTGTAGACAGCAATAAGGTCTCCCCTGAGGTCTCTCCAGCTTTATAGCCCTTTTCTGGACACGTTCCAGGGCCTTGATGTCCTTCTTGCACTGAGGAGCCCAAAGCTGAACACAGTACTCAAGGTGCAGCCTCACCAGAGCAGAGTACAGGGGAAAAATCACCTCCCTGGTGCTGCTGGCTACACTTTTCCTGATACAAGCCAGGATGCCGTTGGCCTTCTTGGACACCTGGGCACACTGCTGGCTCACGTTCAGGCGAGCATCGACCAACACCCCCAGATCCTTTTCCTCTGCACAGCTCTTGAGCCACTCTCCCCCAAGCCTGTAGCAAGAGTCTTTTTGTAGCAAGAGTCACTGATGAGCAAGAGTCATTTGCAGGTTCCCTTTAGATGTTCTGTGTGTAGCCTGTGGTATTTCCTTCACTAACTTCTGAAATGCTTGTAGTTGGAGGTGAAAACGTGTTCCTTCCTTAAGCATTCCCCTCTTATTGTGCGTTTCCCTATTTTCACAGCTGAACATTATTACTGATCAGATGAAGGTGGAGCAGACGAAGTCCCAGTCCAGAAAACAAGCCACAGTTCTACCAAGATGGCAGTAGACTGCGAGCACTTGCCTTCTGCCCCGTAATTCGGGCAGTTTCCAGGCAGTGAGCAAGAGCAGTCATTGGCCCCGCCATGCCGGCATGAATGCGGCGGTTCTGTGCAGATAACAGCCTGCCTTTAATTCCAAGTTCTGTCACCCTCCTTGGTATTTAATAAACCATGTCATGTAGTGCAGGTCTTTGTCTTCTTCTCCCTTCCGGGCTTTGCTTCTCCCCTCGGGGCTTTGCTTCTCCCCTCCCCTACTCATTTGACCGTTCCCTCTAATTCCCGCCGCTGGCAGGGGCACAGCATTACTTCCGCATGGCTGTGGTTGATCTGGCAGCTGTCCTAGCTCACCCCCACACTCTCCCGGGCACAGGGCAGCACTGTACCCACATCCAGGGACAGGTCCCCCCTGACGTCCAGCTCCTGCGGGGCCATTCTTCACTTGTGCTGCCACAGTGCTGTCGCTGGGTTGGTGACAGCGGCTGAAGGTGTCCCCGTGCTCCAGACCGTCTGGGTGCAGAGGGCCCTCCCCGAATTTGCCAGAGGAATGGCAGAAGATCTCTTCCTATAGGAGTATTGGGTTTACATAGCAAGGTTTTATCTGCAGGGCACTGCAGGGGTAGCCTCTGTGAGAAGAGTCCAGAAGATGCCCATGTTAGATAAGGGCCAGATTCCGCTGGCTCCAAAGGGACCTGATGCTGGCCAGAGATGAGCCAAAAATTGCTGTTTGTGCATCTGTGAAAGCATATTTAAGAAAGGGAAGACAAACAAACAAACAAAACTGTGGAACAACATCAGCTGGGAGAGGGAGGAGTGAGAACCAGCCCTGCAGACACCAAGCTCAGTGCAGAAGGAGGGCAGGAGGTGCTGCAGGTGCCAGAGCTGAAGTTCCCCTGCGGCCTGTGGAGAGAGGCCCCCGATGGAGCAGGCTGTTCCCCTGCAGCCCATGGGTCCCACACGGAGCAGATCTCCACGCTGCAGCCCGTGGAGGAGCCCCCGGTGGAGCAGGTGGATGTGGCCTGGAGGAGGCTGCGGCCCATGGAGAGCCCCCGCAGGAGCAGGCCCCGGGCCGGAGCTGCAGCCCGTGGAGAGGAGCCCACGCAGGAGCAGGGGTTCTGGGGGGAGCTGCCGCCCGTGTGGGACTCGTGCTGGAGCAGTTTGCTCCTGACGGACGGACCCCATGGTACGGAGCCATGTGGGAGCAGTTCTTGAAGAGTTGCTGCCTGTGGGCAGCAGTCCTGCTCAGTTCTGGAAGGATGGCATCTCATGGGAGGGACCCCACGTGGAGCTGGGGCAGAGAGTGACCGTGAAGGAGCGGTGGAGACAAAGCATCAGGGACTTGGTTCATGGAAGAAGACTATAACTCAACACAAATAAGTTATAAAGTAGGTATGTGGTTTATCTTGGCGCCGGTCACATGCGGGATAGCCCCCAAAGGCACGCGCACCTTAACGCGGCAACTTGCTTTGGTTATATGCAGTAAAAAGTTACATATGCATGAAGTTTCCCAATACGCTTATGCGTATGCCTAACCTATCCCCGCTTTGTATTAAAATTAGCTCCAAGAAGTCATTTCCATAAACCCCTCCCATCTGCGCCTGCGCAGTGCCTTCTGGTGGTGGTCGTCGGGGGGTCGTGGGGATGAAGTCCGATAACTCCTCTTCATCACCACTAGTTGACCCCGTGCCTTTGTACAGACTCAGCTGCCCCTTGGCTCTTGTCCAAACCACAAGGTCGGTCTCAGCTGGTTTTTGAGACAGGTTCCCCATTTTTGTCAGGAAACATCTTCTGTGAGGGGCCCCAAGACTCCTTGTTTCGATTAATTTGCACAGCAGTAAGCAAAGACACGCAGCATTATCTATTTTAAAGCAATTAAGCAAGCCCCCTTTCTTTCATTCCTGGCTTTAATAATTACAATTGTTTTATTTAGAAATCATTAATACGATCAAGCAAGCCCCCGATCTTCTATCCCTGGCTTCAGTCCCCCCTTTCTAGAAGATTAGTAAATTCTTTTACTCGCAGCAAAGATTCCCAACTTGGTACTGATCACTTAATGCCATACCATGGA
Organism: Anser cygnoides; assembly: GCF_040182565.1. Taxonomy (NCBI): domain Eukaryota; kingdom Metazoa; phylum Chordata; class Aves; order Anseriformes; family Anatidae; genus Anser; species Anser cygnoides. Next base: position 26,639,759 of record NC_089873.1, read on the forward strand.
CGTGCAACAAAGAAGTCAGCATGGCTATGCGGTATAACATTCTCCAGTTCCAGAGTAGTATAATTACATACAATACAAGACTCATACCAACTAAGGTCAATATGACTATGATCGGGTGACACAATGTATTGAGAATGCCATTTGCCGTTGGTGACCACCCGAAGATTGTGTCTCACCAGTGATGACCAGCACCTTGTTTATATTGTATTGTTAGACTTGATCAACTGGTGGGATACCACTGGTGCCAAATATAAAAATCACACCCGACAATTCTAACAAAGTTACAGATACAAAAGCTAGAATGATTTTTGCTAGGGAGAGTAATATTCTCCTTATCTACTTCTGCAAAAGCACAAGCAGTTCTTAAACACACACAGCCTTGACCAATATATAAGCACAGTCTTTTGACTAGTATTTGGATGAATTTCAAAGTGGAAAACACCTTGCTCAGTGTCAAGACATACGTCCTGAGCGTCAATTGTGTTGCTTTCACAGATAAATCCTTTAATCATTAATCATTAATATGATTAAGCAAGCCCCCATTCTTCTATCCCTGGCTTCAGACTGACCGCAGCCCCCATTCCCCCGTGCCGCTCAGGGGGAGGAGGTGGAAGAGGGTGGGTGGGACGAAGTTGGCTTTGGTTTCTTTCCTTTGTTTCTCACTTCTCTGGCTTGTTACTAAGTAACAGCCAATAGATTTTACTAATTTCCATACTCTGAGTTTGTTTTGCCCTTCACAATAGCTGTTGAGTGAACTCCCTGTTCTTGTCTCAACCCTTGAGCCCTTTTCATCGTATTTTCTCCCCCTTTTCCCTTTGAGGAGTGGGAGTGAGTGAGCGGTTGTGATGGAGCTCAGCTGCCCACCTGAGTAAAACCACCACAGAGGTGTGTCCCACAGTCACTCCATAGGCAAACAAGGGGTCTTGCAAAGTAACTCCTTCACAGGGAATGAGAACTTCCCCCTGCCCCCTTCTTTTGCTCCCTCCGTAGAGGTTTGCAGTCCAAGGCAGTCGCGTGCTGTTGCGGAGAGTGGATCGCGGCGGGCAGGCGATTTTCCGCATCGAGGCCGCTGGAGGCAGTCAAGGGAGCCGCAAGGACCCAGCAAGTTGACTCCACGCCTCAAGACTTCCTCCAACAAGAAGGAAAGAAGGGTAATGGTTGTAGGCGACTCCCTTCTGAAGGGAACAGAGGGCCCCATATGTCAGCTCGACCCTACCCGTAGGGAAGTCTGCAGCCTACCTGGGGCTCGGGTCAAGGACATTACCAGGAAACTTCCTGACCTCGTTAGCCCCCCTCCGATTATTACCCATTAGTGAGAATTCAGGGTGGCAGTGATGAAATTGCTGAGAGAAGCCTGGAGACTATCAAAAGGGACTTCAGGGGATTGGGGCAATTGCTGGATGGAGTGGGTGCGCAGGTGGTGTTTTCCTCTGCCTTCAGCCCTCCCTGAATTTGCCAGATGAGTGGCAGAAGATCTCTTTATATGGGAGAGCCCGGGTCTCAGAGGTTGCTGGTTTGAAGCCTACAAATCATTTCCCCTGCATTCAGAAATCTGGCCGCAGCATTAAAGCTCTCTGCCAGCCTCATGGACAGTGTGGTTGAGGTCCCCCGCTTGTCGTGGGCTATCCCTTTTGCAAGGGAATCATTTCCAGCCACAAGAGGCAAATGACACCTCTGTCTTTGTGTATTCTCCCTTTTTCCATCCCAAGCCCTTGTCCCTAGTTCACCCAGGAGTTTCCCTTGGTACTGTGTAACTCACAGGACACATCTGCAAGAGGGTTGGTCTGCTTCCCACAACGGAAATAATACATTTGATGTTCACAGGATGCTCCTGGTCAGTAAGAGAGACGAGCAGAAGGAATCAGAGGGAACAGTCACATGGGCATGGGAGAGGAGAAGCAAAGTCCGTAAGGGAGAAGGGAACAGACAAAGACCCACACTACATGACATGGTTTATTAAATGCCAAGGCGGGCGACAGAACTTGGAATTAAAGGCAGGCTGTTATCTGCACAGAACCGCTGCGTTCTTGCCAGCGTGGTGGGGGCAATGGCTGCTTTTGCTCACGGCCTGGAAACTGCCCAAATTAGGGGGCAGAAGGCAAGTGTTGGCAGTCATCTTCCATCTTGGTAGAACTATGGCTTGTTTTCTGGACTGGGACTTTGTCTGCTCCACCTTCATCTGATCAGTAATGATATCCAGCTGTGAAAACAGGGAAACACACAATAAGAAGAAAATGCACAAGGCAGGAACACCTTTTCACCTCCAATTACCAGTATTCCAGAAGTTAGTGAAGGAAATACCACAGGCTACACACAGAACGTTGTGAGGGAACCTGCAAATGACTCTTGCTCATCAGTGTTAGACTTAGTCCTCTGCAGCCCTCTTCATCCTCAAGTGTCCCTACTCTCTAAGCATTCAAACTGGGCATTCTTTGGAACACTACTCCTAAAATACAGCTTCCGCATTCACCTTGAAAACGTTGAAAAGGATCTGCCTTTGAAAAGGCAAACATCTTCTTGCTGCAACCAGGCCCTAACGCAGCCTTCAGTGCGGCATGTCTTTGTCTGGTGCCTGTTCTCCTATTACCATTTGTACGGTTATTTTGTCTATTCTCCCTTTCTTTCCCTTCACTCTTTCCCTTACGGCTTTGCAGAAGAAGAAGGGCACTCTGTATTTTGCACACCCCCCAATGACCAGAGGTCTTCAGCCCGCCCCCATACAGTTGTGTACTCTTCTGATGCTTAGCAGTTGTTTTAGCATAAAGAAGGTGTGTTTTGGAACCACAAAGGGATTCTAACTTGAGGCTCAGAAGCGTAAGCTTGCTCACAGATATGCTTTAAGAGGGGTTGAGAATAACATTTATGAATGCTGACCTGAGCCACGCAGGCTTCAGTGGTGCTTCTGGTGGAGCTGAGCTTTGACTTCAGCTAGTCTCTGACGAGTTCTGAAAAATTCAGAGAGATTGAATCAGCAGATTCAGAGATTCTGCTCTCTAGAAGGCCCATATTATTCAAGCATTCATGTTTGCAGACAGGACAATAGGACAGGCAATTTCGCTTCTCTGCCTTATATCGCAGAGAACGTTACAATGAGGAACACATTATCAGAGTGGCCAGAAGACCACATGTTAAGACAATGCCAACTTCAAAAATGCTTTTGTAATGCCACGACCAGTGATGGTACTGCGGGAACACTGAAGCATTATGAAGGCAGTTCTAAAAAAGAGGAAGGTTTGCAGAGGAGTCTTTTATCAATATGCCTTGTTAGGCATATTTACTGACATAATGCTGACCAGACAAAAAAAAGGGATGTTAGGAAGAAAATGTACAGGGAAAAAGCAGCATCTTGCTCTCACTCCAAAAAACGTCCAGACATACCTTTTGAGGTCCTTTTGTAGGCATCTTCTGAGGTTTACTTCCTCCAGATAGTAGTACCTGTAATTTTCCAGTCTTTCCTGCATGGACTCATATGGAAAAGTATGATCTTGTGGTGTCTTTTCCCTAACATCCTCCTCTTCAGAGTCAGCATCTCTGCTTCTGTGCTTTGGGCTCTTTCCCAGCGAAGTGCAAGGAGGGGATCTTGTCAGTTCTTGCACGTCTGGAGAGGCTGCCTGTGTCTGAAGCAGATAATGAAATTTCCATCACCACAAAGAAGAAGAGAACCATCCCCCCATCAGTCACACATACCCAGTTTCAAGGGCCCAGCCTCACTAAGGGGAGGCCACTTGCCTCCTCACTACCACCAGCAGTGAAGGCAGAAGCCGGAAACTCCCACAGGTCAACCATTCATTTTAGTCTGGAGGACACCAGTTCTCAGCACTCTGTTCTTACTTCAGAGTCAGTGCTAAGACACTTCTGTCTCTGTAAGACAGTCCTCTGCTTGTAAGCCTTTTCCAAAGGCTCCATACACAATTCACAGGGACTTCTGTGCCTGTGGAGAACAACGCCTCACAGAAAGAATGAGGGGCAAGACCCCAAATACAAACATCACCTGCGACTTCTGGTCCGAGCACTTGTTCCTTGTCAGGCTCTTTCTTATCTCTGTCTCATGCTGTTGCTTTTGCCTGTGACCCACCTTGTAAGTCTTCAGAAGAGCTTTGATGCATGCCACCTCTTCTTGCAGCTGGCCATTGCTCTTCTCCATTTTTTCCTGAGACCCACGCAGAGCAGACAGCTCTTCTTGCAGGTCGCAATTTTGTGCTTCTAGCTGCCTGCATTTTCCAGACTCCATCTCCAGCTGCTGCGAAAGTTCATTGAGCTGTGGAGAGCAATGCATAAAGGGGTAGGGCGTCAAGATGGTCTTTGTCACCTTCTGACTCGGTATTAAAAGCAAAGTAAAGGCAGGCTCGTCTTTTAAGAGAAGAACAGCTTTAAGATCTTTGCTGACAGGATTCCCCAAGTTTCCATCCTTCCTCGGTTCTTTTGCTAGGGACGCTCTTGCCCAAAATGCTCCTCTGCTCATGGGACATCAAACACACCTCTACCCAGACACCAGAAAGAATGCCTATTGTGTGTGGGGGGAAGCGCTGCAGTGCAGAACGGAGTAGGCACGAGCAACAAACACTCTTCCTGCCCTTACTCTGAAAGCTTTGGAAACAGTGCCTCAGGAGGCCACTTTGACAGAACTGCTGGAGGAACGCATTTTCTCCCTAGGTCAAAGCTGATGTTTGGTTGCAAGGATACGGAGGATATAGCAGATGTCCCATTAAGTCCCAAAGGCCAGCTGCGATGCTGTCTTACTCTTCTCCCCCAGAAATACACCTTTTCTATACCTTCTAAAAATACACTCGGGAGGTTCCTGCCTTTTATAAATAGATAGAAAACGAACAAACAAAAATCCCTCAAAACAAACACAAACAAAAAATAAAAACAAACAAAAACCCGGAAACTTAATCTTCATTTTACACTGCCTAAACACAATGCCATTCCCTGTCATTTAAGAGAACTCTTCTAATGGCAGTGAAGCCACGAGAATGCTACGAGCCTTTGGACTAAGAATGAGCCACCACAAGGGCACTTGACTCCTTCTACAATACCTTCTAAAGCACACGTGTGCCTTAGCAGCACCTCTCAGTAACCAGGGGAAATCTAGATCAAGGGTTCCATGCACCTGAACAAGACACCCACGGCAGCTCAAAAGCACTTCTTGGACCTCTACTTCAGGGTGCCCATGGCTAGGGAAAGACGGGTTGAGACAGCTGCTGGTGAGCGGTAAGTTACAAAAGCATCACTGGCTCAACTCCTAAGACAGGGCTCTCGAAGTGATCTTGGGCAAAGCCAACTTCAGACAGGTGGAGTTCCACCTGCCAGACCCGGAAAATGCTGTGGACCTGTGCCATGGCCTGTGAAGCCACTGAGCCCGCCATCCTTGCTGTGACTCTCAGCTCGTCCTTCCTCCACAGAGCAGCCTGCCCTCAGTGTGCCCTTGCAGATACTGCTCTGCACGTTCATTTTGACCCACAATGACAACTGCTCTGCGTTCACCTGCTATGTATGACAACAGAAGGAGCATCAAGGAGAGAACAGACAACTCACAATACAAGAAGGACCATAGAAAAGAACAACAGAGGTATGGACATGAATAGACAAAAAAAGAAATCACAAAAGCGTGCAGAATCCAGAGCTCACCTTTACCTTTCGCATAGCCAGTTTCAAGGGCCCAGCCTCACTAAGGGGAGGCCACTTGCCTCCTCACTACCACCAGCAGTGAAGGCAGAAGCCGGAAACTCCCACAGGTCAACCATTCATTTTAGTCTGGAGGACACCAGTTCTCAGCACTCTGTTCTTACTTCAGAGTCAGTGCTAAGACACTTCTGTCTCTGTAAGACAGTCCTCTGCTTGTAAGCCTTTTCCAAAGGCTCCATACACAATTCACAGGGACTTCTGTGCCTGTGGAGAACAACGCCTCACAGAAAGAATGAGGGGCAAGACCCCAAATACAAACATCACCTGCGACTTCTGGTCCGAGCACTTGTTCCTTGTCAGGCTCTTTCTTATCTCTGTCTCATGCTGTTGCTTTTGCCTGTGACCCACCTTGTAAGTCTTCAGAAGAGCTTTGATGCATGCCACCTCTTCTTGCAGCTGGCCATTGCTCTTCTCCATTTTTTCCTGAGACCCACGCAGAGCAGACAGCTCTTCTTGCAGGTCACAATTTTGTGCTTCTAGCTGCCTGCATTTTCCAGACTCCATCTCCAGCTGCTGCGAAAGTTCATTGAGCTGTGGAGAGCAATGCATAAAGGAGTAGGGCGTCAAGATGGTCTTTGTCACCTTCTGACTCGGTATTAAAAGCAAAGTAAAGGCAGGCTCGTCTTTTAAGAGAAGAACAGCTTTAAGATCTTTGCTGACAGGATTCCCCAAGTTTCCATCCTTCCTCGGTTCTTTTGCTAGGGACGCTCTTGCCCAAAATGCTCCTCTGCTCATGGGACATCAAACACACCTCTACCCAGACACCAGAAAGAATGCCTATTGTGTGTGGGGGGAAGCGCTGCAGTGCAGAACGGACTAGGCACGAGCAACAAATACTCTTCCTGCCCTTACTCTGAAAGCTTTGGAAACAGTGCCTCAGGAGGCCACTTTGACAGAACTGCTGGAGGAACGCATTTTCTCTCTAGGTCAAAGCTGATGTTTGGTTGCAAGGATACGGAGGATATAGCAGATGTCGCATTAAGTCCCAAAGGCCAGCTGCGATGCTGTCTTACTCTTCTCCCCCAGAAATACACCTTTTCTATACCTTCTAAAAATACACTCGGGAGGTTCCTGCCTTTTATAAATAGATAGAAAACGAACAAACAAAAATCCCTCAAAACAAACACAAACGAATAATAAAAACAAACAAAAACCCGGAAACTTAATCTTCATTTTACACTGCCTAAACACAATGCCATTCCCTGTCATTTAAGAGAACTCTTCTAATGGCAGTGAAGCCACGAGAATGCTACGAGCCTTTGGACTAAGAATGAGCCACCACAAGGGCACTTGACTCCTTCTACAATACCTGCTATGTATGACAACAGAAGGAGCATGAAGGAGAGAACAGACGTCTCACAATACAAGAAGGAGCATAGAAAAGAACAACAGAGGTGTGAACATTAACAGACAAAAAAAGAAACCACAAAATCCTGCAGAATCTGGAGCTCACCTTTGCTGTTAATTTATCAGCTTCACTGGCCCCTTCAGAGCAGCTGCTCGTCATGTCTCTTGCAGTATTAATCATGAGCTTTCTTTCTCTGGCCTCAGATTCTCTTAGTTTCTGCAGAGCTCCGTTCAGAAGCCTCCTTAACCTGTGCAGCAAATTAGTCAAGAAAACATTGAGGTAGGAGGTGAAGGAACTACCAGCCTGTTTCACATTCTCAGACATAAACAGCATAGAGAAGCCTTGCTTCTTCTTTAACACGCTTGACAGACCAGGAGTTACTGAGAAAAACCAGCATTCCAGTGCCGCAGATCACTTGGAGGGTCCACCTTGCACCTGAACGGAGGAATAAATGGAGAAGGGACTTCCTGCCCTCCCAGGAGAATTGCAGGGCAACCTGCACTTGAAGTTCTTTTGGCAGCTCTGTAAAACCATAGGCACGTGTACAGAAGAGCCTTGTAAGACCTAGCGTGAGGCTTGAATTTGCTCACAGACAGTTACCCTCACCTATTTTTACATTCAGCCTCCATGAAGCTTGATTTCTACTCTATGGGATCTCTCTTTAAAGTGCTAACAAGCCATACCTGAGACATTCTCTCCGCAGTTCGCTGTTGCTTTTCATTTCCTGCTCGAGGCGCACTTCGACTGGGCATTTCAACTCGACCAGCTTCTCTTCTGTTCTCTGACACTGATGCTTTCAAAACAGAAACGATACATGGTAGAACCAGCACAGGGACAGCATCTACATGTGGTATGTGCAGATAGCCTAGGCAGAACTCGGTAGCAGTACTGGGGAAGCAGGAGTAGCAGGGCTTCCCCTTCCCTTGAACGTGCCCTGCCATAAAAGCAGGAGGGTTTCCCATGGCTCCCCTGGTCTTTTCACCCACTACCTGCCCAGCAGGTATTCAAAGACTAAAATAGTCATTCACAGAAAGCATTCCCATACATACCTGCTGGTGTGGATGCCCGTCTGCGGTTGTCTGTGCTGACTGAAAGGCAGTTACCAAGTCCTCCGGGTGATTACGAGCCTACAGAAGCACAAAAAGAAGCGAAAAGTCATGCTGCGTGCAACTTTCCTGCCTCACACCTCTCTGCCGCTCTTCCCCTCCTGCCAGTCTCAGTAGAGTACAGGGCTCATGTTCACCTCCCTCCTCCCCAGGCAGACAAGAAGAATCATTTGCTTCACAGAGGCCACAGATAAAAGCCCCTCCTTTACGCCAAGAGGAACTGCTTTATTAGCGACAGCGCGGCATGTCAGGTCGGGGCTGTGCAGCATTGTGCAAACTTGACTACCACCTCTCACGCAGGAGGTATATCTCAAGTGCAGCCTGCGATCTTCAATATCACCACTGGTCTAAAGCAGAAAATACCTAGACCAGTGCATTCCAGTGAACCCTTATTTTTTCTAGTGCTAAGAACTTCCTGGTGCTGTAGGACTTGCCGTAGTATCATGGGAAAACTCTCAAAACCAGAAAGCTGGGGAACAGACCGGCAGGATTTTCAGAGCAGCTTACAGTCAGCACAGCTGGTCAAGAACTCAGCTCCCCTAAGCTTGGCAGAAAAATCTCATCTTACTTTGTCCCCACAGAACTACTTAGCTAGGCGCAGGAGCTCACAGGGAAGAGGGAAGTTTATCACTGACTTACTGAGGCAGAGGCTTGCTGGTGTCTCTGAAGGGCTTCAATCAGTCTGCTTTGTTGCTGGATTGTGGCTTCCAATCTGTCACTTCCAGCTTTGAGTCTGAAAGAGAAATACAGGCCTTATTGGGGAACTCCACAAGAGCACACAGTTGGAAAGAACAGTGTGCAAGAACATAAGCTAAAGCAAAGGCTTCTTTCCAAATCCTGTATTAACTTTCTGTGATGTGACGAGGCAATTCCCCTGCGTTCACAGAGTCCCAGAAAGCAGCGTCTCGCCCCTCTGTCTTACTACCCTGCCTACCCTTGCATGCGTTCTTCCAGCTTTTGGAGAGCTCCAGTTCCAAAGGATGGCTCCAGAAAGCCTTGCACTTTCTGGGAAGAAGCTGCTGCTTCTCTCTTCTTATCCTCCAGTACAGTCTCCAGGTATTTTACCCAGACCTCAGACTCAATACACGCTTGTTCCGATGCCTCCACCTGCAAAACCAAAGGAAGAATCAATCCATGGTGGTCAGCCTAGTCTTTAGGGAGGGAAATTGACTGCTTCCACTCTCAAACCCCCATGCATGTTACTTCACTGCATTTTGTACTAACCCCTCTCCTATAGCTCTGTAGATTTTCTACAGAATTTCCTGAACGCTGGCACAAAACTCAGCCTGCTTTGTCTGCGACTCTGGCACAGACACTGCCAATGCTGGTCCCAACACAGAGACATGAAAAAAAATTTACAACCGTTGTCAGAGCACACCCAAGTGGTGCCGCACCCTCTGTGTCTCAGAGCACACCCAAGTTTTGAGAAAGCGCAAACTGCTCTGGTCAAACCTACCCCCTGGAAGGTGCCTCCTAACGCACTGCTTTGTCCCTCCAGCTTGTGAAAAGCTCCCCAAAGGGCCCGTTGTGTTGGTCACCAGCAGAGAGGGGGAAGAAGGGAAGAGAAAGGACAACCACCCTTGGATTTATCCCTATAGTGCTGCCTTTCCATACCTTAGCTTTAACCATCTCCAATTCCTCTTGCAAGCGCTCTACGTCTTTCTCAGTGTCACTGAGCTGGCTCTCAGTAGCTTCAGGTGGGGCTTCTGACACGGACAGACTTTCAGGAGCACCAGGAAGCTCAAGCTGCAGCTGTCTGTCTTGATCCTAAAGAAATGGGGTTCCGTGAGCATGACAAAGTCAGTGAGAACATGGGAATATGAGCTGTGCTTTTACTCATTAGGTTCTACAACTAGGTCAGTCTTCTGACTGAAACAAAGGATTGGAAGTGCACCACCACCAGGCACAGCTGGGGACCTCTCTCCATCTTTCTTAGCCTCAACTATCAGCAGCTCTTTGTGAGGGTTTCTGTTTCTTAAAACAGAGGGAAGGCTTAACGTTTTTTCTCTTCTTGGAACATAGCCTGAGAGACTGGGCAGGGGCTTTCTACCTACGCAAAAAGGCGGGCAGTGGAGAATGGAATCTGCAGAACTATTGTTGCCTCCAATGGCATTTCAGCAGTTGTAAAGCAGAAGCCAGACTTCGTTCTGCCAGAGCTTAAGCATGGCCTGGAATCTCCCTGCTGCTTCTGAGAACATGCTCGCGGCCAAGGAATGCACGCTGAAAGCAGAGCTGCAAGCCCTCAATGCTATTCTCTGGTATCTCTTCGTTGTTGGCGTTAAGAATTGCCACATAAAGGTTACCGGAGCACTGGTGAAGTATGGTGAAAAGCAACAGTCCACTCCCGGCCAGCCCCTTTGAGAAGCTCAGAAGATTTTAAGCAGCAGGAATAATCTTTGCTGCTTCATTATGTAGAACATGCTTTCCCTAGACTGGAACTCTAACTGAAAGGCCAGCTGCAGCGAGACCCAGTTCTCCCAGCAGTTTCACCAACCCAGCGCAAACTGAACAGCTGGGCTGGAGCACAAGTAGTTCAAGGGCCCCAGTCACAAACAAGTGGCAGAGGCAGCAACAGAGGTAAGCGAGCCCAGAGGTAAACTTGCCCCAAAGTAAGCGAGCCAAATGGGAGCCCAGTGGGTCCTTCACAGAAAGTACCTTGCGATCCCAGGGCAATTCAGCCTCTTCCTCCTGCTCTGCTCCTACAGCTGGCAGGGCACCTACAAGGGATGGACGAAGCGAGACAGTGTGAGCATTCCTGGCACTCTGCTTTTCCCTGCCAGTCAAGCCCTGCCCCCAAATACGGGAAGCGGTCTGACATCAGGCCACATTAGTTGTCCTCATCAGCTCTTCCACACTTCAGGATCCTACCTTCTCCATCCAAAGCAAGTGTGGCCAGTGCAAAGCGCTCAGTCCTCGGAGAGCAGAATCTGCTGGGGACTGCTGTGTCTTGTGCAGCGCCAGCAGAAGCTTCTCCCGTCTTTTCACAGCGTGCATGTTCTACCAGTTTCTTGCAAAGGCTACACGCAGATAGAGAGAACATACAGGCAGTCAGATCCAAAACATCCTTGCCTAGTATCCTTGCTCTTGCCTAGGACAGCAACTGACTTGGAACCAGTTCAGAACTGTCTGTGTGCGGTGTCAGTCTCCCCATGATGGTGGACCTGCTACACCACCAGGGATCTCTTTGAGGGTTTATCTAAAGGGACACTGGTAAGATCCCCACTGAAAGAAAAGGTGCCTCTTTCCTGGTCAGTGGAGCGGAACTGGGCTTAGCAACACAAGCGGGATTTCTAAGAAAGCCTTGTGGGTGGAAGTTCTCCTCTACTTCCAAATCCTCTCTTGACTTGGGAAGGTGATTTATGAGAAGACATCACCGAGCCCAGCTTCAAGAAAGGTCTGAAGATATCGTTAAGCCTTTGTGCATCTATCACAAAGGGTGACAAATCAGCACGGACACTCTGACAACTCAGCCGCTCTAACAGTGACGTACAAAACACTCACTCAGAATGTCCCGACCGGAGAGCATAATCCACAGCCGTATCGCAAGCAATGTTGGCACCGTAGGAAAGAAGTAGCTCTATTACATCCGTTTCCCCAGCAGAAGCGGCAAGCGTAAGAGCAGTCCTAAAGCATCCAAAAGGTGGTATGAAACATAGCAGCATTTGCAGGCTCTGTGTTGTTGTTATTCTAATCCCTGTTTCCTCCCCAAACAATTCCCTCCCCGATTCCTACAAGCACAGGGAAAGCAAAGCCACACACAGGGGAGTGCTGGAGGACTGAGGCTGGAAGGCACCTCCAGACAGCTCCTGGCCAGCCGCCTCCCCAGAGCAGACTCAGCCACGAGGCCAGAGCACGTTGCTCAAGGCTTCTTCCACTCTGCTCTTCAAAGCCTCATAGGATGGAGGCTGCTCAAACCCCTGGTGCCACCTGCTCCCCTGATTAACCTTCCTCATGCTGAGAGGGTTTCTCCTAAGCAGCTGTGGGAAGGCCTCTTGTTTCACTTGATGCCCATTGTCTCTTGGACAACACTGACTCTCCTTCTCCTGTTCATTCCAGTGACAATGCTAAGGAGAGCCACATGCACTTTGGAGCAATGCCTCACCTTCCAAAGAAATTTCGAGCACACACATTCGCTCCTTTTTGAAGAAGAAACTTTACCATCTCTTTATGATGGCTGGAGATGGCAAGAAGAAGCGGGGTATTTCTCTCCTGAAAGGATAAAGAATCCCCGTCAGAACAACCCAGACGAATTAAGTGCCTTTCCCAAAGAGCAGTGCTGCCCAGATTCAAAACTTACACAGTCCTTTGCTTCAAGGTGTGCACCATGCTCAACTAACATCTCTGCTACAGACGTGTTAGGAGCTGCGGCAGCCAGGTGAAGGGCAGACTTGCCTCTGTAACCTTCCAGGTTTGGGTCGGCACGGTGCTCTAGCAGAATCGCCACGCATTCTTCATGCTGGCTCTCCACTGCCTGCAAACAACACAAAGAAAAGGAAGGACTTGTGCCGTGTTTCACTCTGTCACAGCTACAGCAGCTTCCCAGTGCTGGAAGATAAGAGCGTCTTCCGAGATGAGCTAGTGTATGCCTATTACGTGCCGATTACAACTTTCATGTTTCTCTACAGGTCGGTGTGAAGAATGCGGCAAGACACTTGTCATTGGAAGCACAATTGATAAAGCCCCACTTAGAGCAGAGTAACGTGTTCCACATACCATCATGAGTGGCGATCTGCCAGTGTTGTCACAAAGGTTCAGCAGGCACTTCTCTTGCACCAGGAATCGAACAACGTCTGCATGGCCGTTCGCACAAGCAAGGTGCAGCGGTGTCCTAAAACCAAAATAAATTAGCTTTCCACAGGCAGGCAATGCCCCAAATCACTTCTGGCTGTGGAACACGCGCAGGGCCACAAGTCTCCACTTGCCAATGCCAAGCAGAACGTAAGCTTTGGAGGCTGTGGAACTCCATGAAGAGTGCGAAGTCAGTGTAAGTCTCCAAGTTTTTCCACAATCACTCGAGCGGCAGAAGGGCGGTGAATGCCCTGACGCTGATCACCCACAGGACAGGAGAGAACTGCTAATGCCCGAGCGGCTGCTAAACAACCCCACAGGGAGAGGACAGGGCAGTGGCGGTCGGCAGCACACCCTTCAAGCAGCGCTCGAGCCGCCCCAGCAATTCCAAGCAAAGCTGGATTGTTCCCCTCTGCCAGCTGAGAGGGAAAAGCCCTCTCAGTGATCAGCTCTTGAAGGGAATGACGACACGGGCTCCAAGATAGTCGAGAAATGGAGACCCTTTATTGTCCCAATGCCAGATCTTACATAGTTTTTCTGAGCCCCTCCACGCGCTGCACGTGGCTGGCAAACATAGTTACAGACTTCTGGTTGGTGCATTCCTTTTGATCACGCGTAGCCCTCTATAGGCCCGTCCAAGCCTAACAACTCCTCCTTAGTGGTTCCCACTTTCTCTTACTCTAGCCTGGTTACCACTCTATGCCTCTGAGTAACCTTCTTCTTAACCCGTCGCGCACTGCTGTATCAATCAGATCCAGTTTGTCACTGAACGGGTCACACCCATAAGCTCTGACCCAGGGTTCCAGAGGAGGCGGTGCCCTTGCTGCCGTGCTCCTGACTCTGCCCTGGGCTTCAGCCGTCTCTCTGCACGGGGCTGAAGGCTTTGCCAAGGGCTGGTAGGAGCATGTGCTCCCGACTATGTCCAGTGCCAGTGACTTCAGGGCGAGAGGCTGCCTGGCCGGACAACGCCCAGCCTCAGCCCTCCATCGCCTCAGCTCTTGCTGACACCTGCTGCAGAAGGAGGGTTGGTGCCAGAGCCGCGTACGCAGCGGCACCAGGCTGAAGCTCGCACGCCACGGGAGAGCGATCCCACCCCAAGCCTTTAAGCGCACCCCCCAGCCCCTCACCGCTTTGCCTGGTCTCGACGGTTTTTGCCTCGTTTCCTCAGCCACCAGTGCCGCCTCAGCCGGGCCAGGTCGCCACGGGCGGCCGCGCGGTGCAGCCCGTGCAGGCCCTCCTCTGGCAGCTGGTGGGCATCGCTGTCTCTGGACAGGGAAGTGCTGCTGGGCATCGGATGCTCCTGGCCCCGGTGGAGGAGCCCCAGGAGCCTCTGCATGCTGCAGCAAGGATGTGGGCACAAGCCCACCTGGGGCCACCAGAGCCCTGCGGGCCCTGCTTGGGTCCGACACGGACAGGCGCAGGGGCAGGGGAGCCGAGCCCCGAGCAGCGGCTGTGGCCTGGTGCTCCCAGGCAGGGCAGGGACGCACCGAGGCTCCCAGCCAGGGCAGCGCTGTTGCTCCCACAGCAGAGGCAACAGCACTGAGCACTCCTGCTGGCAGGGGTGCACATACACTGCGTCTCAGCGATGGTGGCACATTGTGTCACAATGGGCATCACCAGGGGCGTCACAAGTGTCCTCTTAAGTTGGAGGGCCACACCCCCCCACAGTCCAGCAGTGACTGCGGCACTTTCTGGCTCCTGCCTTAAGAGCTCTTTGTGCCTCAGTTGACGTTCTTCCGCAGCGTGGATGGGGATCTCGGGCCATGCGATGGGGCAGGGCTCCTCAGGAGGCATCGAGAACGTGCCTGGCTGGCAGGGGCACTGCATTACTTCCCTGTGGCCATGGTTGAGCTGGCACCTGCCCCAGTTGTACTGGGTCTGTCTGGGATGGAGTTAACATTCCCTGCGGCAGCCCATATAGTGTTGTTCTCTGCACTGGTACAGAATCATAGAATCATAGAATCATTAAGGCTGGAAGAGACCTTCAAGATCACTGGTCCAACCATCACCCTACTACCAATGTCACTCACTAACCCACGTCCCTAAGCGCCAGGTCCAACCTTGCCTTGAACACCTCCAGGGACGGTGACGCCACCACCTCCCTGGGCAACCAGCTCCAATGTCTGACTGCTCTTTCTGAGAAGAAATGTCTCCTCATTTATAACCTTATCCTCCCCTGGTGCAACTTGAGGCCATTCCCTCCAATCCTGTCACTAGTTACCTGAGAGAAGAGGTGGACCCCCAGCTCCCCACACCTTCCTTTCAGGTAGTTGTAGACAGCAATAAGGTCTCCCCTGAGGTCTCTCCAGCTTTATAGCCCTTTTCTGGACACGTTCCAGGGCCTTGATGTCCTTCTTGCACTGAGGAGCCCAAAGCTGAACACAGTACTCAAGGTGCAGCCTCACCAGAGCAGAGTACAGGGGAAAAATCACCTCCCTGGTGCTGCTGGCTACACTTTTCCTGATACAAGCCAGGATGCCGTTGGCCTTCTTGGACACCTGGGCACACTGCTGGCTCACGTTCAGGCGAGCATCGACCAACACCCCCAGATCCTTTTCCTCTGCACAGCTCTTGAGCCACTCTCCCCCAAGCCTGTAGCAAGAGTCTTTTTGTAGCAAGAGTCACTGATGAGCAAGAGTCATTTGCAGGTTCCCTTTAGATGTTCTGTGTGTAGCCTGTGGTATTTCCTTCACTAACTTCTGAAATGCTTGTAGTTGGAGGTGAAAACGTGTTCCTTCCTTAAGCATTCCCCTCTTATTGTGCGTTTCCCTATTTTCACAGCTGAACATTATTACTGATCAGATGAAGGTGGAGCAGACGAAGTCCCAGTCCAGAAAACAAGCCACAGTTCTACCAAGATGGCAGTAGACTGCGAGCACTTGCCTTCTGCCCCGTAATTCGGGCAGTTTCCAGGCAGTGAGCAAGAGCAGTCATTGGCCCCGCCATGCCGGCATGAATGCGGCGGTTCTGTGCAGATAACAGCCTGCCTTTAATTCCAAGTTCTGTCACCCTCCTTGGTATTTAATAAACCATGTCATGTAGTGCAGGTCTTTGTCTTCTTCTCCCTTCCGGGCTTTGCTTCTCCCCTCGGGGCTTTGCTTCTCCCCTCCCCTACTCATTTGACCGTTCCCTCTAATTCCCGCCGCTGGCAGGGGCACAGCATTACTTCCGCATGGCTGTGGTTGATCTGGCAGCTGTCCTAGCTCACCCCCACACTCTCCCGGGCACAGGGCAGCACTGTACCCACATCCAGGGACAGGTCCCCCCTGACGTCCAGCTCCTGCGGGGCCATTCTTCACTTGTGCTGCCACAGTGCTGTCGCTGGGTTGGTGACAGCGGCTGAAGGTGTCCCCGTGCTCCAGACCGTCTGGGTGCAGAGGGCCCTCCCCGAATTTGCCAGAGGAATGGCAGAAGATCTCTTCCTATAGGAGTATTGGGTTTACATAGCAAGGTTTTATCTGCAGGGCACTGCAGGGGTAGCCTCTGTGAGAAGAGTCCAGAAGATGCCCATGTTAGATAAGGGCCAGATTCCGCTGGCTCCAAAGGGACCTGATGCTGGCCAGAGATGAGCCAAAAATTGCTGTTTGTGCATCTGTGAAAGCATATTTAAGAAAGGGAAGACAAACAAACAAACAAAACTGTGGAACAACATCAGCTGGGAGAGGGAGGAGTGAGAACCAGCCCTGCAGACACCAAGCTCAGTGCAGAAGGAGGGCAGGAGGTGCTGCAGGTGCCAGAGCTGAAGTTCCCCTGCGGCCTGTGGAGAGAGGCCCCCGATGGAGCAGGCTGTTCCCCTGCAGCCCATGGGTCCCACACGGAGCAGATCTCCACGCTGCAGCCTGTGGAGGAGCCCCCGGTGGAGCAGGTGGATGTGGCCTGGAGGAGGCTGCGGCCCATGGAGAGCCCCCGCAGGAGCAGGCCCCGGGCCGGAGCTGCAGCCCGTGGAGAGGAGCCCACGCAGGAGCAGGGGTTCTGGGGGGAGCTGCCGCCCGTGTGGGACTCGTGCTGGAGCAGTTTGCTCCTGACGGACGGACCCCATGGTACGGAGCCATGTGGGAGCAGTTCTTGAAGAGTTGCTGCCTGTGGGCAGCAGTCCTGCTCAGTTCTGGAAGGATGGCATCTCATGGGAGGGACCCCACGTGGAGCTGGGGCAGAGAGTGACCGTGAAGGAGCGGTGGAGACAAAGCATCAGGGACTTGGTTCATGGAAGAAGACTATAACTCAACACAAATAAGTTATAAAGTAGGTATGTGGTTTATCTTGGCGCCGGTCACATGCGGGATAGCCCCCAAAGGCACGCGCACCTTAACGCGGCAACTTGCTTTGGTTATATGCAGTAAAAAGTTACATATGCATGAAGTTTCCCAATACGCTTATGCGTATGCCTAACCTATCCCCGCTTTGTATTAAAATTAGCTCCAAGAAGTCATTTCCATAAACCCCTCCCATCTGCGCCTGCGCAGTGCCTTCTGGTGGTGGTCGTCGGGGGGTCGTGGGGATGAAGTCCGATAACTCCTCTTCATCACCACTAGTTGACCCCGTGCCTTTGTACAGACTCAGCTGCCCCTTGGCTCTTGTCCAAACCACAAGGTCGGTCTCAGCTGGTTTTTGAGACAGGTTCCCCATTTTTGTCAGGAAACATCTTCTGTGAGGGGCCCCAAGACTCCTTGTTTCGATTAATTTGCACAGCAGTAAGCAAAGACACGCAGCATTATCTATTTTAAAGCAATTAAGCAAGCCCCCTTTCTTTCATTCCTGGCTTTAATAATTACAATTGTTTTATTTAGAAATCATTAATACGATCAAGCAAGCCCCCGATCTTCTATCCCTGGCTTCAGTCCCCCCTTTCTAGAAGATTAGTAAATTCTTTTACTCGCAGCAAAGATTCCCAACTTGGTACTGATCACTTAATGCCATACCATGGACGTGCAACAAAGAAGTCAGCATGGCTATGCGGTATAACATTCTCCAGTTCCAGAGTAGTATAATTACATACAATACAAGACTCATACCAACTAAGGTCAATATGACTATGATCGGGTGACACAATGTATTGAGAATGCCATTTGCCGTTGGTGACCACCCGAAGATTGTGTCTCACCAGTGATGACCAGCACCTTGTTTATATTGTATTGTTAGACTTGATCAACTGGTGGGATACCACTGGTGCCAAATATAAAAATCACACCCGACAATTCTAACAAAGTTACAGATACAAAAGCTAGAATGATTTTTGCTAGGGAGAGTAATATTCTCCTTATCTACTTCTGCAAAAGCACAAGCAGTTCTTAAACACACACAGCCTTGACCAATATATAAGCACAGTCTTTTGACTAGTATTTGGATGAATTTCAAAGTGGAAAACACCTTGCTCAGTGTCAAGACATACGTCCTGAGCGTCAATTGTGTTGCTTTCACAGATAAATCCTTTAATCATTAATCATTAATATGATTAAGCAAGCCCCCATTCTTCTATCCCTGGCTTCAGACTGACCGCAGCCCCCATTCCCCCGTGCCGCTCAGGGGGAGGAGGTGGAAGAGGGTGGGTGGGACGAAGTTGGCTTTGGTTTCTTTCCTTTGTTTCTCACTTCTCTGGCTTGTTACTAAGTAACAGCCAATAGATTTTACTAATTTCCATACTCTGAGTTTGTTTTGCCCTTCACAATAGCTGTTGAGTGAACTCCCTGTTCTTGTCTCAACCCTTGAGCCCTTTTCATCGTATTTTCTCCCCCTTTTCCCTTTGAGGAGTGGGAGTGAGTGAGCGGTTGTGATGGAGCTCAGCTGCCCACCTGAGTAAAACCACCACAGAGGTGTGTCCCACAGTCACTCCATAGGCAAACAAGGGGTCTTGCAAAGTAACTCCTTCACAGGGAATGAGAACTTCCCCCTGCCCCCTTCTTTTGCTCCCTCCGTAGAGGTTTGCAGTCCAAGGCAGTCGCGTGCTGTTGCGGAGAGTGGATCGCGGCGGGCAGGCGATTTTCCGCATCGAGGCCGCTGGAGGCAGTCAAGGGAGCCGCAAGGACCCAGCAAGTTGACTCCACGCCTCAAGACTTCCTCCAACAAGAAGGAAAGAAGGGTAATGGTTGTAGGCGACTCCCTTCTGAAGGGAACAGAGGGCCCCATATGTCAGCTCGACCCTACCCGTAGGGAAGTCTGCAGCCTACCTGGGGCTCGGGTCAAGGACATTACCAGGAAACTTCCTGACCTCGTTAGCCCCCCTCCGATTATTACCCATTAGTGAGAATTCAGGGTGGCAGTGATGAAATTGCTGAGAGAAGCCTGGAGACTATCAAAAGGGACTTCAGGGGATTGGGGCAATTGCTGGATGGAGTGGGTGCGCAGGTGGTGTTTTCCTCTGCCTTCAGCCCTCCCTGAATTTGCCAGATGAGTGGCAGAAGATCTCTTTATATGGGAGAGCCCGGGTCTCAGAGGTTGCTGGTTTGAAGCCTACAAATCATTTCCCCTGCATTCAGAAATCTGGCCGCAGCATTAAAGCTCTCTGCCAGCCTCATGGACAGTGTGGTTGAGGTCCCCCGCTTGTCGTGGGCTATCCCTTTTGCAAGGGAATCATTTCCAGCCACAAGAGGCAAATGACACCTCTGTCTTTGTGTATTCTCCCTTTTTCCATCCCAAGCCCTTGTCCCTAGTTCACCCAGGAGTTTCCCTTGGTACTGTGTAACTCACAGGACACATCTGCAAGAGGGTTGGTCTGCTTCCCACAACGGAAATAATACATTTGATGTTCACAGGATGCTCCTGGTCAGTAAGAGAGACGAGCAGAAGGAATCAGAGGGAACAGTCACATGGGCATGGGAGAGGAGAAGCAAAGTCCGTAAGGGAGAAGGGAACAGACAAAGACCCACACTACATGACATGGTTTATTAAATGCCAAGGCGGGCGACAGAACTTGGAATTAAAGGCAGGCTGTTATCTGCACAGAACCGCTGCGTTCTTGCCAGCGTGGTGGGGGCAATGGCTGCTTTTGCTCACGGCCTGGAAACTGCCCAAATTAGGGGGCAGAAGGCAAGTGTTGGCAGTCATCTTCCATCTTGGTAGAACTATGGCTTGTTTTCTGGACTGGGACTTTGTCTGCTCCACCTTCATCTGATCAGTAATGATATCCAGCTGTGAAAACAGGGAAACACACAATAAGAAGAAAATGCACAAGGCAGGAACACCTTTTCACCTCCAATTACCAGTATTCCAGAAGTTAGTGAAGGAAATACCACAGGCTACACACAGAACGTTGTGAGGGAACCTGCAAATGACTCTTGCTCATCAGTGTTAGACTTAGTCCTCTGCAGCCCTCTTCATCCTCAAGTGTCCCTACTCTCTAAGCATTCAAACTGGGCATTCTTTGGAACACTACTCCTAAAATACAGCTTCCGCATTCACCTTGAAAACGTTGAAAAGGATCTGCCTTTGAAAAGGCAAACATCTTCTTGCTGCAACCAGGCCCTAACGCAGCCTTCAGTGCGGCATGTCTTTGTCTGGTGCCTGTTCTCCTATTACCATTTGTACGGTTATTTTGTCTATTCTCCCTTTCTTTCCCTTCACTCTTTCCCTTACGGCTTTGCAGAAGAAGAAGGGCACTCTGTATTTTGCACACCCCCCAATGACCAGAGGTCTTCAGCCCGCCCCCATACAGTTGTGTACTCTTCTGATGCTTAGCAGTTGTTTTAGCATAAAGAAGGTGTGTTTTGGAACCACAAAGGGATTCTAACTTGAGGCTCAGAAGCGTAAGCTTGCTCACAGATATGCTTTAAGAGGGGTTGAGAATAACATTTATGAATGCTGACCTGAGCCACGCAGGCTTCAGTGGTGCTTCTGGTGGAGCTGAGCTTTGACTTCAGCTAGTCTCTGACGAGTTCTGAAAAATTCAGAGAGATTGAATCAGCAGATTCAGAGATTCTGCTCTCTAGAAGGCCCATATTATTCAAGCATTCATGTTTGCAGACAGGACAATAGGACAGGCAATTTCGCTTCTCTGCCTTATATCGCAGAGAACGTTACAATGAGGAACACATTATCAGAGTGGCCAGAAGACCACATGTTAAGACAATGCCAACTTCAAAAATGCTTTTGTAATGCCACGACCAGTGATGGTACTGCGGGAACACTGAAGCATTATGAAGGCAGTTCTAAAAAAGAGGAAGGTTTGCAGAGGAGTCTTTTATCAATATGCCTTGTTAGGCATATTTACTGACATAATGCTGACCAGACAAAAAAAAGGGATGTTAGGAAGAAAATGTACAGGGAAAAAGCAGCATCTTGCTCTCACTCCAAAAAACGTCCAGACATACCTTTTGAGGTCCTTTTGTAGGCATCTTCTGAGGTTTACTTCCTCCAGATAGTAGTACCTGTAATTTTCCAGTCTTTCCTGCATGGACTCATATGGAAAAGTATGATCTTGTGGTGTCTTTTCCCTAACATCCTCCTCTTCAGAGTCAGCATCTCTGCTTCTGTGCTTTGGGCTCTTTCCCAGCGAAGTGCAAGGAGGGGATCTTGTCAGTTCTTGCACGTCTGGAGAGGCTGCCTGTGTCTGAAGCAGATAATGAAATTTCCATCACCACAAAGAAGAAGAGAACCATCCCCCCATCAGTCACACATACCCAGTTTCAAGGGCCCAGCCTCACTAAGGGGAGGCCACTTGCCTCCTCACTACCACCAGCAGTGAAGGCAGAAGCCGGAAACTCCCACAGGTCAACCATTCATTTTAGTCTGGAGGACACCAGTTCTCAGCACTCTGTTCTTACTTCAGAGTCAGTGCTAAGACACTTCTGTCTCTGTAAGACAGTCCTCTGCTTGTAAGCCTTTTCCAAAGGCTCCATACACAATTCACAGGGACTTCTGTGCCTGTGGAGAACAACGCCTCACAGAAAGAATGAGGGGCAAGACCCCAAATACAAACATCACCTGCGACTTCTGGTCCGAGCACTTGTTCCTTGTCAGGCTCTTTCTTATCTCTGTCTCATGCTGTTGCTTTTGCCTGTGACCCACCTTGTAAGTCTTCAGAAGAGCTTTGATGCATGCCACCTCTTCTTGCAGCTGGCCATTGCTCTTCTCCATTTTTTCCTGAGACCCACGCAGAGCAGACAGCTCTTCTTGCAGGTCGCAATTTTGTGCTTCTAGCTGCCTGCATTTTCCAGACTCCATCTCCAGCTGCTGCGAAAGTTCATTGAGCTGTGGAGAGCAATGCATAAAGGGGTAGGGCGTCAAGATGGTCTTTGTCACCTTCTGACTCGGTATTAAAAGCAAAGTAAAGGCAGGCTCGTCTTTTAAGAGAAGAACAGCTTTAAGATCTTTGCTGACAGGATTCCCCAAGTTTCCATCCTTCCTCGGTTCTTTTGCTAGGGACGCTCTTGCCCAAAATGCTCCTCTGCTCATGGGACATCAAACACACCTCTACCCAGACACCAGAAAGAATGCCTATTGTGTGTGGGGGGAAGCGCTGCAGTGCAGAACGGACTAGGCACGAGCAACAAATACTCTTCCTGCCCTTACTCTGAAAGCTTTGGAAACAGTGCCTCAGGAGGCCACTTTGACAGAACTGCTGGAGGAACGCATTTTCTCTCTAGGTCAAAGCTGATGTTTGGTTGCAAGGATACGGAGGATATAGCAGATGTCGCATTAAGTCCCAAAGGCCAGCTGCGATGCTGTCTTACTCTTCTCCCCCAGAAATACACCTTTTCTATACCTTCTAAAAATACACTCGGGAGGTTCCTGCCTTTTATAAATAGATAGAAAACGAACAAACAAAAATCCCTCAAAACAAACACAAACGAATAATAAAAACAAACAAAAACCCGGAAACTTAATCTTCATTTTACACTGCCTAAACACAATGCCATTCCCTGTCATTTAAGAGAACTCTTCTAATGGCAGTGAAGCCACGAGAATGCTACGAGCCTTTGGACTAAGAATGAGCCACCACAAGGGCACTTGACTCCTTCTACAATACCTGCTATGTATGACAACAGAAGGAGCATGAAGGAGAGAACAGACGTCTCACAATACAAGAAGGAGCATAGAAAAGAACAACAGAGGTGTGAACATTAACAGACAAAAAAAGAAACCACAAAATCCTGCAGAATCTGGAGCTCACCTTTGCTGTTAATTTATCAGCTTCACTGGCCCCTTCAGAGCAGCTGCTCGTCATGTCTCTTGCAGTATTAATCATGAGCTTTCTTTCTCTGGCCTCAGATTCTCTTAGTTTCTGCAGAGCTCCGTTCAGAAGCCTCCTTAACCTGTGCAGCAAATTAGTCAAGAAAACATTGAGGTAGGAGGTGAAGGAACTACCAGCCTGTTTCACATTCTCAGACATAAACAGCATAGAGAAGCCTTGCTTCTTCTTTAACACGCTTGACAGACCAGGAGTTACTGAGAAAAAACAGCATTCCAGTGCCGCAGATCACTTGGAGGGTCCACCTTGCACCTGAACGGAGGAATAAATGGAGAAGGGACTTCCTGCCCTCCCAGGAGAATTGCAGGGCAACCTGCACTTGAAGTTCTTTTGGCAGCTCTGTAAAACCATAGGCACGTGTACAGAAGAGCCTTGTAAGACCTAGCGTGAGGCTTGAATTTGCTCACAGACAGTTACCCTCACCTATTTTTACATTCAGCCTCCATGAAGCTTGATTTCTACTCTATGGGATCTCTCTTTAAAGTGCTAACAAGCCATACCTGAGACATTCTCTCCGCAGTTCGCTGTTGCTTTTCATTTCCTGCTCGAGGCGCACTTCGACTGGGCATTTCAACTCGACCAGCTTCTCTTCTGTTCTCTGACACTGATGCTTTCAAAACAGAAACGATACATGGTAGAACCAGCACAGGGACAGCATCTACATGTGGTATGTGCAGATAGCCTAGGCAGAACTCGGTAGCAGTACTGGGGAAGCAGGAGTAGCAGGGCTTCCCCTTCCCTTGAACGTGCCCTGCCATAAAAGCAGGAGGGTTTCCCATGGCTCCCCTGGTCTTTTCACCCACTACCTGCCCAGCAGGTATTCAAAGACTAAAATAGTCATTCACAGAAAGCATTCCCATACATACCTGCTGGTGTGGATGCCCGTCTGCGGTTGTCTGTGCTGACTGAAAGGCAGTTACCAAGTCCTCCGGGTGATTACGAGCCTACAGAAGCACAAAAAGAAGCGAAAAGTCATGCTGCGTGCAACTTTCCTGCCTCACACCTCTCTGCCGCTCTTCCCCTCCTGCCAGTCTCAGTAGAGTACAGGGCTCATGTTCACCTCCCTCCTCCCCAGGCAGACAAGAAGAATCATTTGCTTCACAGAGGCCACAGATAAAAGCCCCTCCTTTACGCCAAGAGGAACTGCTTTATTAGCGACAGCGCGGCATGTCAGGTCGGGGCTGTGCAGCATTGTGCAAACTTGACTACCACCTCTCACGCAGGAGGTATATCTCAAGTGCAGCCTGCGATCTTCAATATCACCACTGGTCTAAAGCAGAAAATACCTAGACCAGTGCATTCCAGTGAACCCTTATTTTTTCTAGTGCTAAGAACTTCCTGGTGCTGTAGGACTTGCCGTAGTATCATGGGAAAACTCTCAAAACCAGAAAGCTGGGGAACAGACCGGCAGGATTTTCAGAGCAGCTTACAGTCAGCACAGCTGGTCAAGAACTCAGCTCCCCTAAGCTTGGCAGAAAAATCTCATCTTACTTTGTCCCCACAGAACTACTTAGCTAGGCGCAGGAGCTCACAGGGAAGAGGGAAGTTTATCACTGACTTACTGAGGCAGAGGCTTGCTGGTGTCTCTGAAGGGCTTCAATCAGTCTGCTTTGTTGCTGGATTGTGGCTTCCAATCTGTCACTTCCAGCTTTGAGTCTGAAAGAGAAATACAGGCCTTATTGGGGAACTCCACAAGAGCACACAGTTGGAAAGAACAGTGTGCAAGAACATAAGCTAAAGCAAAGGCTTCTTTCCAAATCCTGTATTAACTTTCTGTGATGTGACGAGGCAATTCCCCTGCGTTCACAGAGTCCCAGAAAGCAGCGTCTCGCCCCTCTGTCTTACTACCCTGCCTACCCTTGCATGCGTTCTTCCAGCTTTTGGAGAGCTCCAGTTCCAAAGGATGGCTCCAGAAAGCCTTGCACTTTCTGGGAAGAAGCTGCTGCTTCTCTCTTCTTATCCTCCAGTACAGTCTCCAGGTATTTTACCCAGACCTCAGACTCAATACACGCTTGTTCCGATGCCTCCACCTGCAAAACCAAAGGAAGAATCAATCCATGGTGGTCAGCCTAGTCTTTAGGGAGGGAAATTGACTGCTTCCACTCTCAAACCCCCATGCATGTTACTTCACTGCATTTTGTACTAACCCCTCTCCTATAGCTCTGTAGATTTTCTACAGAATTTCCTGAACGCTGGCACAAAACTCAGCCTGCTTTGTCTGCGACTCTGGCACAGACACTGCCAATGCTGGTCCCAACACAGAGACATGAAAAAAAATTTACAACCGTTGTCAGAGCACACCCAAGTGGTGCCGCACCCTCTGTGTCTCAGAGCACACCCAAGTTTTGAGAAAGCGCAAACTGCTCTGGTCAAACCTACCCCCTGGAAGGTGCCTCCTAACGCACTGCTTTGTCCCTCCAGCTTGTGAAAAGCTCCCCAAAGGGCCCGTTGTGTTGGTCACCAGCAGAGAGGGGGAAGAAGGGAAGAGAAAGGACAACCACCCTTGGATTTATCCCTATAGTGCTGCCTTTCCATACCTTAGCTTTAACCATCTCCAATTCCTCTTGCAAGCGCTCTACGTCTTTCTCAGTGTCACTGAGCTGGCTCTCAGTAGCTTCAGGTGGGGCTTCTGACACGGACAGACTTTCAGGAGCACCAGGAAGCTCAAGCTGCAGCTGTCTGTCTTGATCCTAAAGAAATGGGGTTCCGTGAGCATGACAAAGTCAGTGAGAACATGGGAATATGAGCTGTGCTTTTACTCATTAGGTTCTACAACTAGGTCAGTCTTCTGACTGAAACAAAGGATTGGAAGTGCACCACCACCAGGCACAGCTGGGGACCTCTCTCCATCTTTCTTAGCCTCAACTATCAGCAGCTCTTTGTGAGGGTTTCTGTTTCTTAAAACAGAGGGAAGGCTTAACGTTTTTTCTCTTCTTGGAACATAGCCTGAGAGACTGGGCAGGGGCTTTCTACCTACGCAAAAAGGCGGGCAGTGGAGAATGGAATCTGCAGAACTATTGTTGCCTCCAATGGCATTTCAGCAGTTGTAAAGCAGAAGCCAGACTTCGTTCTGCCAGAGCTTAAGCATGGCCTGGAATCTCCCTGCTGCTTCTGAGAACATGCTCGCGGCCAAGGAATGCACGCTGAAAGCAGAGCTGCAAGCCCTCAATGCTATTCTCTGGTATCTCTTCGTTGTTGGCGTTAAGAATTGCCACATAAAGGTTACCGGAGCACTGGTGAAGTATGGTGAAAAGCAACAGTCCACTCCCGGCCAGCCCCTTTGAGAAGCTCAGAAGATTTTAAGCAGCAGGAATAATCTTTGCTGCTTCATTATGTAGAACATGCTTTCCCTAGACTGGAACTCTAACTGAAAGGCCAGCTGCAGCGAGACCCAGTTCTCCCAGCAGTTTCACCAACCCAGCGCAAACTGAACAGCTGGGCTGGAGCACAAGTAGTTCAAGGGCCCCAGTCACAAACAAGTGGCAGAGGCAGCAACAGAGGTAAGCGAGCCCAGAGGTAAACTTGCCCCAAAGTAAGCGAGCCAAATGGGAGCCCAGTGGGTCCTTCACAGAAAGTACCTTGCGATCCCAGGGCAATTCAGCCTCTTCCTCCTGCTCTGCTCCTACAGCTGGCAGGGCACCTACAAGGGATGGACGAAGCGAGACAGTGTGAGCATTCCTGGCACTCTGCTTTTCCCTGCCAGTCAAGCCCTGCCCCCAAATACGGGAAGCGGTCTGACATCAGGCCACATTAGTTGTCCTCATCAGCTCTTCCACACTTCAGGATCCTACCTTCTCCATCCAAAGCAAGTGTGGCCAGTGCAAAGCGCTCAGTCCTCGGAGAGCAGAATCTGCTGGGGACTGCTGTGTCTTGTGCAGCGCCAGCAGAAGCTTCTCCCGTCTTTTCACAGCGTGCATGTTCTACCAGTTTCTTGCAAAGGCTACACGCAGATAGAGAGAACATACAGGCAGTCAGATCCAAAACATCCTTGCCTAGTATCCTTGCTCTTGCCTAGGACAGCAACTGACTTGGAACCAGTTCAGAACTGTCTGTGTGCGGTGTCAGTCTCCCCATGATGGTGGACCTGCTACACCACCAGGGATCTCTTTGAGGGTTTATCTAAAGGGACACTGGTAAGATCCCCACTGAAAGAAAAGGTGCCTCTTTCCTGGTCAGTGGAGCGGAACTGGGCTTAGCAACACAAGCGGGATTTCTAAGAAAGCCTTGTGGGTGGAAGTTCTCCTCTACTTCCAAATCCTCTCTTGACTTGGGAAGGTGATTTATGAGAAGACATCACCGAGCCCAGCTTCAAGAAAGGTCTGAAGATATCGTTAAGCCTTTGTGCATCTATCACAAAGGGTGACAAATCAGCACGGACACTCTGACAACTCAGCCGCTCTAACAGTGACGTACAAAACACTCACTCAGAATGTCCCGACCGGAGAGCATAATCCACAGCCGTATCGCAAGCAATGTTGGCACCGTAGGAAAGAAGTAGCTCTATTACATCCGTTTCCCCAGCAGAAGCGGCAAGCGTAAGAGCAGTCCTAAAGCATCCAAAAGGTGGTATGAAACATAGCAGCATTTGCAGGCTCTGTGTTGTTGTTATTCTAATCCCTGTTTCCTCCCCAAACAATTCCCTCCCCGATTCCTACAAGCACAGGGAAAGCAAAGCCACACACAGGGGAGTGCTGGAGGACTGAGGCTGGAAGGCACCTCCAGACAGCTCCTGGCCAGCCGCCTCCCCAGAGCAGACTCAGCCACGAGGCCAGAGCACGTTGCTCAAGGCTTCTTCCACTCTGCTCTTCAAAGCCTCATAGGATGGAGGCTGCTCAAACCCCTGGTGCCACCTGCTCCCCTGATTAACCTTCCTCATGCTGAGAGGGTTTCTCCTAAGCAGCTGTGGGAAGGCCTCTTGTTTCACTTGATGCCCATTGTCTCTTGGACAACACTGACTCTCCTTCTCCTGTTCATTCCAGTGACAATGCTAAGGAGAGCCACATGCACTTTGGAGCAATGCCTCACCTTCCAAAGAAATTTCGAGCACACACATTCGCTCCTTTTTGAAGAAGAAACTTTACCATCTCTTTATGATGGCTGGAGATGGCAAGAAGAAGCGGGGTATTTCTCTCCTGAAAGGATAAAGAATCCCCGTCAGAACAACCCAGACGAATTAAGTGCCTTTCCCAAAGAGCAGTGCTGCCCAGATTCAAAACTTACACAGTCCTTTGCTTCAAGGTGTGCACCATGCTCAACTAACATCTCTGCTACAGACGTGTTAGGAGCTGCGGCAGCCAGGTGAAGGGCAGACTTGCCTCTGTAACCTTCCAGGTTTGGGTCGGCACGGTGCTCTAGCAGAATCGCCACGCATTCTTCATGCTGGCTCTCCACTGCCTGCAAACAACACAAAGAAAAGGAAGGACTTGTGCCGTGTTTCACTCTGTCACAGCTACAGCAGCTTCCCAGTGCTGGAAGATAAGAGCGTCTTCCGAGATGAGCTAGTGTATGCCTATTACGTGCCGATTACAACTTTCATGTTTCTCTACAGGTCGGTGTGAAGAATGCGGCAAGACACTTGTCATTGGAAGCACAATTGATAAAGCCCCACTTAGAGCAGAGTAACGTGTTCCACATACCATCATGAGTGGCGATCTGCCAGTGTTGTCACAAAGGTTCAGCAGGCACTTCTCTTGCACCAGGAATCGAACAACGTCTGCATGGCCGTTCGCACAAGCAAGGTGCAGCGGTGTCCTAAAACCAAAATAAATTAGCTTTCCACAGGCAGGCAATGCCCCAAATCACTTCTGGCTGTGGAACACGCGCAGGGCCACAAGTCTCCACTTGCCAATGCCAAGCAGAACGTAAGCTTTGGAGGCTGTGGAACTCCATGAAGAGTGCGAAGTCAGTGTAAGTCTCCAAGTTTTTCCACAATCACTCGAGCGGCAGAAGGGCGGTGAATGCCCTGACGCTGATCACCCACAGGACAGGAGAGAACTGCTAATGCCCGAGCGGCTGCTAAACAACCCCACAGGGAGAGGACAGGGCAGTGGCGGTCGGCAGCACACCCTTCAAGCAGCGCTCGAGCCGCCCCAGCAATTCCAAGCAAAGCTGGATTGTTCCCCTCTGCCAGCTGAGAGGGAAAAGCCCTCTCAGTGATCAGCTCTTGAAGGGAATGACGACACGGGCTCCAAGATAGTCGAGAAATGGAGACCCTTTATTGTCCCAATGCCAGATCTTACATAGTTTTTCTGAGCCCCTCCACGCGCTGCACGTGGCTGGCAAACATAGTTACAGACTTCTGGTTGGTGCATTCCTTTTGATCACGCGTAGCCCTCTATAGGCCCGTCCAAGCCTAACAACTCCTCCTTAGTGGTTCCCACTTTCTCTTACTCTAGCCTGGTTACCACTCTATGCCTCTGAGTAACCTTCTTCTTAACCCGTCGCGCACTGCTGTATCAATCAGATCCAGTTTGTCACTGAACGGGTCACACCCATAAGCTCTGACCCAGGGTTCCAGAGGAGGCGGTGCCCTTGCTGCCGTGCTCCTGACTCTGCCCTGGGCTTCAGCCGTCTCTCTGCACGGGGCTGAAGGCTTTGCCAAGGGCTGGTAGGAGCATGTGCTCCCGACTATGTCCAGTGCCAGTGACTTCAGGGCGAGAGGCTGCCTGGCCGGACAACGCCCAGCCTCAGCCCTCCATCGCCTCAGCTCTTGCTGACACCTGCTGCAGAAGGAGGGTTGGTGCCAGAGCCGCGTACGCAGCGGCACCAGGCTGAAGCTCGCACGCCACGGGAGAGCGATCCCACCCCAAGCCTTTAAGCGCACCCCCCAGCCCCTCACCGCTTTGCCTGGTCTCGACGGTTTTTGCCTCGTTTCTTCAGCCACCAGTGCCGCCTCAGCCGGGCCAGGTCGCCACGGGCGGCCGCGCGGTGCAGCCCGTGCAGGCCCTCCTCTGGCAGCTGGTGGGCATCGCTGTCTCTGGACAGGGAAGTGCTGCTGGGCATCGGATGCTCCTGGCCCCGGTGGAGGAGCCCCAGGAGCCTCTGCATGCTGCAGCAAGGATGTGGGCACAAGCCCACCTGGGGCCACCAGAGCCCTGCGGGCCCTGCTTGGGTCCGACACGGACAGGCGCAGGGGCAGGGGAGCCGAGCCCCGAGCAGCGGCTGTGGCCTGGTGCTCCCAGGCAGGGCAGGGACGCACCGAGGCTCCCAGCCAGGGCAGCGCTGTTGCTCCCACAGCAGAGGCAACAGCACTGAGCACTCCTGCTGGCAGGGGTGCACATACACTGCGTCTCAGCGATGGTGGCACATTGTGTCACAATGGGCATCACCAGGGGCGTCACAAGTGTCCTCTTAAGTTGGAGGGCCACACCCCCCCACAGTCCAGCAGTGACTGCGGCACTTTCTGGCTCCTGCCTTAAGAGCTCTTTGTGCCTCAGTTGACGTTCTTCCGCAGCGTGGATGGGGATCTCGGGCCATGCGATGGGGCAGGGCTCCTCAGGAGGCATCGAGAACGTGCCTGGCTGGCAGGGGCACTGCATTACTTCCCTGTGGCCATGGTTGAGCTGGCACCTGCCCCAGTTGTACTGGGTCTGTCTGGGATGGAGTTAACATTCCCTGCGGCAGCCCATATAGTGTTGTTCTCTGCACTGGTACAGAATCATAGAATCATAGAATCATTAAGGCTGGAAGAGACCTTCAAGATCACTGGTCCAACCATCACCCTACTACCAATGTCACTCACTAACCCACGTCCCTAAGCGCCAGGTCCAACCTTGCCTTGAACACCTCCAGGGACGGTGACGCCACCACCTCCCTGGGCAACCAGCTCCAATGTCTGACTGCTCTTTCTGAGAAGAAATGTCTCCTCATTTATAACCTTATCCTCCCCTGGTGCAACTTGAGGCCATTCCCTCCAATCCTGTCACTAGTTACCTGAGAGAAGAGGTGGACCCCCAGCTCCCCACACCTTCCTTTCAGGTAGTTGTAGACAGCAATAAGGTCTCCCCTGAGGTCTCTCCAGCTTTATAGCCCTTTTCTGGACACGTTCCAGGGCCTTGATGTCCTTCTTGCACTGAGGAGCCCAAAGCTGAACACAGTACTCAAGGTGCAGCCTCACCAGAGCAGAGTACAGGGGAAAAATCACCTCCCTGGTGCTGCTGGCTACACTTTTCCTGATACAAGCCAGGATGCCGTTGGCCTTCTTGGACACCTGGGCACACTGCTGGCTCACGTTCAGGCGAGCATCGACCAACACCCCCAGATCCTTTTCCTCTGCACAGCTCTTGAGCCACTCTCCCCCAAGCCTGTAGCAAGAGTCTTTTTGTAGCAAGAGTCACTGATGAGCAAGAGTCATTTGCAGGTTCCCTTTAGATGTTCTGTGTGTAGCCTGTGGTATTTCCTTCACTAACTTCTGAAATGCTTGTAGTTGGAGGTGAAAACGTGTTCCTTCCTTAAGCATTCCCCTCTTATTGTGCGTTTCCCTATTTTCACAGCTGAACATTATTACTGATCAGATGAAGGTGGAGCAGACGAAGTCCCAGTCCAGAAAACAAGCCACAGTTCTACCAAGATGGCAGTAGACTGCGAGCACTTGCCTTCTGCCCCGTAATTCGGGCAGTTTCCAGGCAGTGAGCAAGAGCAGTCATTGGCCCCGCCATGCCGGCATGAATGCGGCGGTTCTGTGCAGATAACAGCCTGCCTTTAATTCCAAGTTCTGTCACCCTCCTTGGTATTTAATAAACCATGTCATGTAGTGCAGGTCTTTGTCTTCTTCTCCCTTCCGGGCTTTGCTTCTCCCCTCGGGGCTTTGCTTCTCCCCTCCCCTACTCATTTGACCGTTCCCTCTAATTCCCGCCGCTGGCAGGGGCACAGCATTACTTCCGCATGGCTGTGGTTGATCTGGCAGCTGTCCTAGCTCACCCCCACACTCTCCCGGGCACAGGGCAGCACTGTACCCACATCCAGGGACAGGTCCCCCCTGACGTCCAGCTCCTGCGGGGCCATTCTTCACTTGTGCTGCCACAGTGCTGTCGCTGGGTTGGTGACAGCGGCTGAAGGTGTCCCCGTGCTCCAGACCGTCTGGGTGCAGAGGGCCCTCCCCGAATTTGCCAGAGGAATGGCAGAAGATCTCTTCCTATAGGAGTATTGGGTTTACATAGCAAGGTTTTATCTGCAGGGCACTGCAGGGGTAGCCTCTGTTAGAAGAGTCCAGAAGATGCCCATGTTAGATAAGGGCCAGATTCCGCTGGCTCCAAAGGGACCTGATGCTGGCCAGAGATGAGCCAAAAATTGCTGTTTGTGCATCTGTGAAAGCATATTTAAGAAAGGGAAGACAAACAAACAAACAAAACTGTGGAACAACATCAGCTGGGAGAGGGAGGAGTGAGAACCAGCCCTGCAGACACCAAGCTCAGTGCAGAAGGAGGGCAGGAGGTGCTGCAGGTGCCAGAGCTGAAGTTCCCCTGCGGCCTGTGGAGAGAGGCCCCCGATGGAGCAGGCTGTTCCCCTGCAGCCCATGGGTCCCACACGGAGCAGATCTCCACGCTGCAGCCTGTGGAGGAGCCCCCGGTGGAGCAGGTGGATGTGGCCTGGAGGAGGCTGCGGCCCATGGAGAGCCCCCGCAGGAGCAGGCCCCGGGCCGGAGCTGCAGCCCGTGGAGAGGAGCCCACGCAGGAGCAGGGGTTCTGGGGGGAGCTGCCGCCCGTGTGGGACTCGTGCTGGAGCAGTTTGCTCCTGACGGACGGACCCCATGGTACGGAGCCATGTGGGAGCAGTTCTTGAAGAGTTGCTGCCTGTGGGCAGCAGTCCTGCTCAGTTCTGGAAGGATGGCATCTCATGGGAGGGACCCCACGTGGAGCTGGGGCAGAGAGTGACCGTGAAGGAGCGGTGGAGACAAAGCATCAGGGACTTGGTTCATGGAAGAAGACTATAACTCAACACAAATAAGTTATAAAGTAGGTATGTGGTTTATCTTGGCGCCGGTCACATGCGGGATAGCCCCCAAAGGCACGTGCACCTTAACGCGGCAACTTGCTTTGGTTATATGCAGTAAAAAGTTACATATGCATGAAGTTTCCCAATACGCTTATGCGTATGCCTAACCTATCCCCGCTTTGTATTAAAATTAGCTCCAAGAAGTCATTTCCATAAACCCCTCCCATCTGCACCTGCGCAGTGCCTTCTGGTGGTGGTCGTCGGGGGGTCGTGGGGATGAAGTCCGATAACTCCTCTTCATCACCACTAGTTGACCCCGTGCCTTTGTACAGACTCAGCTGCCCCTTGGCTCTTGTCCAAACCACAAGGTCGGTCTCAGCTGGTTTTTGAGACAGGTTCCCCATTTTTGTCAGGAAACATCTTCTGTGAGGGGCCCCAAGACTCCTTGTTTCGATTAATTTGCACAGCAGTAAGCAAAGACACGCAGCATTATCTATTTTAAAGCGATTAAGCAAGCCCCCTTTCTTTCATTCCTGGCTTTAATAATTACAATTGTTTTATTTAGAAATCATTAATACGATCAAGCAAGCCCCCGATCTTCTATCCCTGGCTTCAGTCCCCCCTTTCTAGAAGATTAGTAAATTCTTTTACTCGCAGCAAAGATTCCCAACTTGGTACTGATCACTTAATGCCATACCATGGACGTGCAACAAAGAAGTCAGCATGGCTATGCGGTATAACATTCTCCAGTTCCAGAGTAGTATAATTACATACAATACAAGACTCATACCAACTAAGGTCAATATGACTATGATCGGGTGACACAATGTATTGAGAATGCCATTTGCCGTTGGTGACCACCCGAAGATTGTGTCTCACCAGTGATGACCAGCACCTTGTTTATATTGTATTGTTAGACTTGATCAACTGGTGGGATACCACTGGTGCCAAATATAAAAATCACACCCGACAATTCTAACAAAGTTACAAATACAAAAGTTAGAATGATTTTTGCTAGGGAGAGTAATATTCTCCTTATCTACTCCTGCAAAAGCACAAGCAGTTCTTAAACACACACAGCCTTGACCAATATATAAGCACAGTCTTTTGACTAGTATTTGGATGAATTTCAAAGTGGAAAACACCTTGCTCAGTGTCAAGACATACGTCCTGAGCGTCAAGTGTGTTGCTTTCACAGATAAATCCTTTAATCATTAATCATGAACATGATTAAGCAAGCCCCCATTCTTCTATCCCTGGCTTCAGACTGACCGCAGCCCCCATTCCCCCGTGCCGCTCAGGGGGAGGAGGTGGAAGAGGGTGGGTGGGACGAAGTTGGCTTTGGTTTCTTTCCTTTGTTTCTCACTTCTCTGGCTTGTTAGTAAGTAACAGCCAATAGATTTTACTAATTTCCATACTCTGAGTTTGTTTTGCCCTTCACAATAGCTGTTGAGTGAACTCCCTGTTCTTGTCTCAACCCTTGAGCCCTTTTCATCGTATTTTCTCCCCCTTTTCCCTTTGAGGAGTGGGAGTGAGTGAGCGGTTGTGATGGAGCTCAGCTGCCCACCTGAGTAAAACCACCACAGAGGTGTGTCCCACAGTCACTCCATAGGCAAACAAGGGGTCTTGCAAAGTAACTCCTTCACAGGGAATGAGAACTTCCCCCTGCCCCCTTCTTTTGCTCCCTCCGTAGAGGTTTGCAGTCCAAGGCAGTCGCGTGCTGTTGCGGAGAGTGGATCGCGGCGGGCAGGCGATTTTCCGCATCGAGGCCGCTGGAGGCAGTCAAGGGAGCCGCAAGGACCCAGCAAGTTGACTCCACGCCTCAAGACTTCCTCCAACAAGAAGGAAAGAAGGGTAATGGTTGTAGGCGACTCCCTTCTGAAGGGAACAGAGGGCCCCATATGTCAGCTCGACCCTACCCGTAGGGAAGTCTGCAGCCTACCTGGGGCTCGGGTCAAGGACATTACCAGGAAACTTCCTGACCTCGTTAGCCCCCCTCCGATTATTACCCATTAGTGAGAATTCAGGGTGGCAGTGATGAAATTGCTGAGAGAAGCCTGGAGACTATCAAAAGGGACTCCAGGGGATTGGGGCAATTGCTGGATGGAGTGGGTGCGCAGGTGGTGTTTTCCTCTGCCTTCAGCCCTCCCTGAATTTGCCAGATGAGTGGCAGAAGATCTCTTTATATGGGAGAGCCCGGGTCTCAGAGGTTGCTGGTTTGAAGCCTACAAATCATTTCCCCTGCATTCAGAAATCTGGCCGCAGCATTAAAGCTCTCTGCCAGCCTCATGGACAGTGTGGTTGAGGTCCCCCGCTTGTCGTGGGCTATCCCTTTTGCAAGGGAATCATTTCCAGCCACAAGAGGCAAATGACACCTCTGTCTTTGTGTATTCTCCCTTTTTCCATCCCAAGCCCTTGTCCCTAGTTCACCCAGGAGTTTCCCTTGGTACTGTGTAACTCACAGGACACATCTGCAAGAGGGTTGGTCTGCTTCCCACAACGGAAATAATACATTTGATGTTCACAGGATGCTCCTGGTCAGTAAGAGAGACGAGCAGAAGGAATCAGAGGGAACAGTCACATGGGCATGGGAGAGGAGAAGCAAAGTCCGTAAGGGAGAAGGGAACAGACAAAGACCCACACTACGTGACATGGTTTATTAAATGCCAAGGCGGGCGACAGAACTTGGAATTAAAGGCAGGCTGTTATCTGCACAGAACTGCTGCGTTCTTGCCAGCGTGGTGGGGGCAATGGCTGCTTTTGCTCACGGCCTGGAAACTGCCCAAATTAGGGGGCAGAAGGCAAGTGTTGGCAGTCATCTTCCATCTTGGTAGAACTATGGCTTGTTTTCTGGACTGGGACTTTGTCTGCTCCACCTTCATCTGATCAGTAATGATATCCAGCTGTGAAAACAGGGAAACACACAATAAGAAGAAAATGCACAAGGCAGGAACACCTTTTCACCTCCAATTACCAGTATTCCAGAAGTTAGTGAAGGAAATACCACAGGCTACACACAGAACGTTGTGAGGGAACCTGCAAATGACTCTTGCTCATCAGTGTTAGACTTAGTCCTCTGCAGCCCTCTTCATCCTCAAGTGTCCCTACTCTCTAAGCATTCAAACTGGGCATTCTTTGGAACACTACTCCTAAAATACAGCTTCCGCATTCACCTTGAAAACGTTGAAAAGGATCTGCCTTTGAAAAGGCAAACATCTTCTTGCTGCAACCAGGCCCTAACGCAGCCTTCAGTGCGACATGTCTTTGTCTGGTGCCTGTTCTCCTATTACCATTTGTACGGTTATTTTGTCTATTCTCCCTTTCTTTCCCTTCACTCTTTCCCTTACGGCTTTGCAGAAGAAGAAGGGCACTCTGTATTTTGCACACCCCCCAATGACCAGAGGTCTTCAGCCCGCCCCCATACAGTTGTGTACTCTTCTGATGCTTAGCAGTTGTTTTAGCATAAAGAAGGTGTGTTTTGGAACCACAAAGGGATTCTAACTTGAGGCTCAGAAGCGTAAGCTTGCTCACAGATATGCTTTAAGAGGGGTTGAGAATAACATTTATGAATGCTGACCTGAGCCACGCAGGCTTCAGTGGTGCTTCTGGTGGAGCTGAGCTTTGACTTCAGCTAGTCTCTGACGAGTTCTGAAAAATTCAGAGAGATTGAATCAGCAGATTCAGAGATTCTGCTCTCTAGAAGGCCCATATTATTCAAGCATTCATGTTTGCAGACAGGACAATAGGACAGGCAATTTCGCTTCTCTGCCTTATATCGCAGAGAACGTTACAATGAGGAACACATTATCAGAGTGGCCAGAAGACCACATGTTAAGACAATGCCAACTTCAAAAATGCTTTTGTAATGCCACGACCAGTGATGGTACTGCGGGAACACTGAAGCATTATGAAGGCAGTTCTAAAAAAGAGGAAGGTTTGCAGAGGAGTCTTTTATCAATATGCCTTGTTAGGCATATTTACTGACATAATGCTGACCAGACAAAAAAAAGGGATGTTAGGAAGAAAATGTACAGGGAAAAAGCAGCATCTTGCTCTCACTCCAAAAAACGTCCAGACATACCTTTTGAGGTCCTTTTGTAGGCATCTTCTGAGGTTTACTTCCTCCAGATAGTAGTACCTGTAATTTTCCAGTCTTTCCTGCATGGACTCATATGGAAAAGTATGATCTTGTGGTGTCTTTTCCCTAACATCCTCCTCTTCAGAGTCAGCATCTCTGCTTCTGTGCTTTGGGCTCTTTCCCAGCGAAGTGCAAGGAGGGGATCTTGTCAGTTCTTGCACGTCTGGAGAGGCTGCCTGTGTCTGAAGCAGATAATGAAATTTCCATCACCACAAAGAAGAAGAGAACCATCCCCCCATCAGTCACACATACCCAGTTTCAAGGGCCCAGCCTCACTAAGGGGAGGCCACTTGCCTCCTCACTACCACCAGCAGTGAAGGCAGAAGCCGGAAACTCCCACAGGTCAACCATTCATTTTAGTCTGGAGGACACCAGTTCTCAGCACTCTGTTCTTACTTCAGAGTCAGTGCTAAGACACTTCTGTCTCTGTAAGACAGTCCTCTGCTTGTAAGCCTTTTCCAAAGGCTCCATACACAATTCACAGGGACTTCTGTGCCTGTGGAGAACAACGCCTCACAGAAAGAATGAGGGGCAAGACCCCAAATACAAACATCACCTGCGACTTCTGGTCCGAGCACTTGTTCCTTGTCAGGCTCTTTCTTATCTCTGTCTCATGCTGTTGCTTTTGCCTGTGACCCACCTTGTAAGTCTTCAGAAGAGCTTTGATGCATGCCACCTCTTCTTGCAGCTGGCCATTGCTCTTCTCCATTTTTTCCTGAGACCCACGCAGAGCAGACAGCTCTTCTTGCAGGTCGCAATTTTGTGCTTCTAGCTGCCTGCATTTTCCAGACTCCATCTCCAGCTGCTGCGAAAGTTCATTGAGCTGTGGAGAGCAATGCATAAAGGGGTAGGGCGTCAAGATGGTCTTTGTCACCTTCTGACTCGGTATTAAAAGCAAAGTAAAGGCAGGCTCGTCTTTTAAGAGAAGAACAGCTTTAAGATCTTTGCTGACAGGATTCCCCAAGTTTCCATCCTTCCTCGGTTCTTTTGCTAGGGACGCTCTTGCCCAAAATGCTCCTCTGCTCATGGGACATCAAACACACCTCTACCCAGACACCAGAAAGAATGCCTATTGTGTGTGGGGGGAAGCGCTGCAGTGCAGAACGGAGTAGGCACGAGCAACAAACACTCTTCCTGCCCTTACTCTGAAAGCTTTGGAAACAGTGCCTCAGGAGGCCACTTTGACAGAACTGCTGGAGGAACGCATTTTCTCCCTAGGTCAAAGCTGATGTTTGGTTGCAAGGATACGGAGGATATAGCAGATGTCCCATTAAGTCCCAAAGGCCAGCTGCGATGCTGTCTTACTCTTCTCCCCCAGAAATACACCTTTTCTATACCTTCTAAAAATACACTCGGGAGGTTCCTGCCTTTTATAAATAGATAGAAAACGAACAAACAAAAATCCCTCAAAACAAACACAAACAAAAAATAAAAACAAACAAAAACCCGGAAACTTAATCTTCATTTTACACTGCCTAAACACAATGCCATTCCCTGTCATTTAAGAGAACTCTTCTAATGGCAGTGAAGCCACGAGAATGCTACGAGCCTTTGGACTAAGAATGAGCCACCACAAGGGCACTTGACTCCTTCTACAATACCTTCTAAAGCACACGTGTGCCTTAGCAGCACCTCTCAGTAACCAGGGGAAATCTAGATCAAGGGTTCCATGCACCTGAACAAGACACCCACGGCAGCTCAAAAGCACTTCTTGGACCTCTACTTCAGGGTGCCCATGGCTAGGGAAAGACGGGTTGAGACAGCTGCTGGTGAGCGGTAAGTTACAAAAGCATCACTGGCTCAACTCCTAAGACAGGGCTCTCGAAGTGATCTTGGGCAAAGCCAACTTCAGACAGGTGGAGTTCCACCTGCCAGACCCGGAAAATGCTGTGGACCTGTGCCATGGCCTGTGAAGCCACTGAGCCCGCCATCCTTGCTGTGACTCTCAGCTCGTCCTTCCTCCACAGAGCAGCCTGCCCTCAGTGTGCCCTTGCAGATACTGCTCTGCACGTTCATTTTGACCCACAATGACAACTGCTCTGCGTTCACCTGCTATGTATGACAACAGAAGGAGCATCAAGGAGAGAACAGACAACTCACAATACAAGAAGGACCATAGAAAAGAACAACAGAGGTATGGACATGAATAGACAAAAAAAGAAATCA
The DNA here is from genome assembly GCF_040182565.1 of Anser cygnoides. Lineage (NCBI taxonomy): Eukaryota > Metazoa > Chordata > Aves > Anseriformes > Anatidae > Anser > Anser cygnoides. The sequence goes on from NC_089873.1 coordinate 26,679,106, forward strand.
CAAAAGCGTGCAGAATCCAGAGCTCACCTTTACCTTTCGCATAGCCAGTTTCAAGGGCCCAGCCTCACTAAGGGGAGGCCACTTGCCTCCTCACTACCACCAGCAGTGAAGGCAGAAGCCGGAAACTCCCACAGGTCAACCATTCATTTTAGTCTGGAGGACACCAGTTCTCAGCACTCTGTTCTTACTTCAGAGTTAGTGCTAAGACACTTCTGTCTCTGTAAGACAGTCCTCTGCTTGTAAGCCTTTTCCAAAGGCTCCATACACAATTCACAGGGACTTCTGTGCCTGTGGAGAACAACGCCTCACAGAAAGAATGAGGGGCAAGACCCCAAATACAAACATCACCTGCGACTTCTGGTCCGAGCACTTGTTCCTTGTCAGGCTCTTTCTTATCTCTGTCTCATGCTGTTGCTTTTGCCTGTGACCCACCTTGTAAGTCTTCAGAAGAGCTTTGATGCATGCCACCTCTTCTTGCAGCTGGCCATTGCTCTTCTCCATTTTTTCCTGAGACCCACGCAGAGCAGACAGCTCTTCTTGCAGGTCACAATTTTGTGCTTCTAGCTGCCTGCATTTTCCAGACTCCATCTCCAGCTGCTGCGAAAGTTCATTGAGCTGTGGAGAGCAATGCATAAAGGAGTAGGGCGTCAAGATGGTCTTTGTCACCTTCTGACTCGGTATTAAAAGCAAAGTAAAGGCAGGCTCGTCTTTTAAGAGAAGAACAGCTTTAAGATCTTTGCTGACAGGATTCCCCAAGTTTCCATCCTTCCTCGGTTCTTTTGCTAGGGACGCTCTTGCCCAAAATGCTCCTCTGCTCATGGGACATCAAACACACCTCTACCCAGACACCAGAAAGAATGCCTATTGTGTGTGGGGGGAAGCGCTGCAGTGCAGAACGGAGTAGGCACGAGCAACAAATACTCTTCCTGCCCTTACTCTGAAAGCTTTGGAAACAGTGCCTCAGGAGGCCACTTTGACAGAACTGCTGGAGGAACGCATTTTCTCTCTAGGTCAAAGCTGATGTTTGGTTGCAAGGATACGGAGGATATAGCAGATGTCGCATTAAGTCCCAAAGGCCAGCTGCGATGCTGTCTTACTCTTCTCCCCCAGAAATACACCTTTTCTATACCTTCTAAAAATACACTCGGGAGGTTCCTGCCTTTTATAAATAGATAGAAAACGAACAAACAAAAATCCCTCAAAACAAACACAAACGAATAATAAAAACAAACAAAAACCCGGAAACTTAATCTTCATTTTACACTGCCTAAACACAATGCCATTCCCTGTCATTTAAGAGAACTCTTCTAATGGCAGTGAAGCCACGAGAATGCTACGAGCCTTTGGACTAAGAATGAGCCACCACAAGGGCACTTGACTCCTTCTACAATACCTGCTATGTATGACAACAGAAGGAGCATGAAGGAGAGAACAGACGTCTCACAATACAAGAAGGAGCATAGAAAAGAACAACAGAGGTGTGAACATTAACAGACAAAAAAAGAAACCACAAAATCCTGCAGAATCTGGAGCTCACCTTTGCTGTTAATTTATCAGCTTCACTGGCCCCTTCAGAGCAGCTGCTCGTCATGTCTCTTGCAGTATTAATCATGAGCTTTCTTTCTCTGGCCTCAGATTCTCTTAGTTTCTGCAGAGCTCCGTTCAGAAGCCTCCTTAACCTGTGCAGCAAATTAGTCAAGAAAACATTGAGGTAGGAGGTGAAGGAACTACCAGCCTGTTTCACATTCTCAGACATAAACAGCATAGAGAAGCCTTGCTTCTTCTTTAACACGCTTGACAGACCAGGAGTTACTGAGAAAAAACAGCATTCCAGTGCCGCAGATCACTTGGAGGGTCCACCTTGCACCTGAACGGAGGAATAAATGGAGAAGGGACTTCCTGCCCTCCCAGGAGAATTGCAGGGCAACCTGCACTTGAAGTTCTTTTGGCAGCTCTGTAAAACCATAGGCACGTGTACAGAAGAGCCTTGTAAGACCTAGCGTGAGGCTTGAATTTGCTCACAGACAGTTACCCTCACCTATTTTTACATTCAGCCTCCATGAAGCTTGATTTCTACTCTATGGGATCTCTCTTTAAAGTGCTAACAAGCCATACCTGAGACATTCTCTCCGCAGTTCGCTGTTGCTTTTCATTTCCTGCTCGAGGCGCACTTCGACTGGGCATTTCAACTCGACCAGCTTCTCTTCTGTTCTCTGACACTGATGCTTTCAAAACAGAAACGATACATGGTAGAACCAGCACAGGGACAGCATCTACATGTGGTATGTGCAGATAGCCTAGGCAGAACTCGGTAGCAGTACTGGGGAAGCAGGAGTAGCAGGGCTTCCCCTTCCCTTGAACGTGCCCTGCCATAAAAGCAGGAGGGTTTCCCATGGCTCCCCTGGTCTTTTCACCCACTACCTGCCCAGCAGGTATTCAAAGACTAAAATAGTCATTCACAGAAAGCATTCCCATACATACCTGCTGGTGTGGATGCCCGTCTGCGGTTGTCTGTGCTGACTGAAAGGCAGTTACCAAGTCCTCCGGGTGATTACGAGCCTACAGAAGCACAAAAAGAAGCGAAAAGTCATGCTGCGTGCAACTTTCCTGCCTCACACCTCTCTGCCGCTCTTCCCCTCCTGCCAGTCTCAGTAGAGTACAGGGCTCATGTTCACCTCCCTCCTCCCCAGGCAGACAAGAAGAATCATTTGCTTCACAGAGGCCACAGATAAAAGCCCCTCCTTTACGCCAAGAGGAACTGCTTTATTAGCGACAGCGCGGCATGTCAGGTCGGGGCTGTGCAGCATTGTGCAAACTTGACTACCACCTCTCACGCAGGAGGTATATCTCAAGTGCAGCCTGCGATCTTCAATATCACCACTGGTCTAAAGCAGAAAATACCTAGACCAGTGCATTCCAGTGAACCCTTATTTTTTCTAGTGCTAAGAACTTCCTGGTGCTGTAGGACTTGCCGTAGTATCATGGGAAAACTCTCAAAACCAGAAAGCTGGGGAACAGACCGGCAGGATTTTCAGAGCAGCTTACAGTCAGCACAGCTGGTCAAGAACTCAGCTCCCCTAAGCTTGGCAGAAAAATCTCATCTTACTTTGTCCCCACAGAACTACTTAGCTAGGCGCAGGAGCTCACAGGGAAGAGGGAAGTTTATCACTGACTTACTGAGGCAGAGGCTTGCTGGTGTCTCTGAAGGGCTTCAATCAGTCTGCTTTGTTGCTGGATTGTGGCTTCCAATCTGTCACTTCCAGCTTTGAGTCTGAAAGAGAAATACAGGCCTTATTGGGGAACTCCACAAGAGCACACAGTTGGAAAGAACAGTGTGCAAGAACATAAGCTAAAGCAAAGGCTTCTTTCCAAATCCTGTATTAACTTTCTGTGATGTGACGAGGCAATTCCCCTGCGTTCACAGAGTCCCAGAAAGCAGCGTCTCGCCCCTCTGTCTTACTACCCTGCCTACCCTTGCATGCGTTCTTCCAGCTTTTGGAGAGCTCCAGTTCCAAAGGATGGCTCCAGAAAGCCTTGCACTTTCTGGGAAGAAGCTGCTGCTTCTCTCTTCTTATCCTCCAGTACAGTCTCCAGGTATTTTACCCAGACCTCAGACTCAATACACGCTTGTTCCGATGCCTCCACCTGCAAAACCAAAGGAAGAATCAATCCATGGTGGTCAGCCTAGTCTTTAGGGAGGGAAATTGACTGCTTCCACTCTCAAACCCCCATGCATGTTACTTCACTGCATTTTGTACTAACCCCTCTCCTATAGCTCTGTAGATTTTCTACAGAATTTCCTGAACGCTGGCACAAAACTCAGCCTGCTTTGTCTGCGACTCTGGCACAGACACTGCCAATGCTGGTCCCAACACAGAGACATGAAAAAAAATTTACAACCGTTGTCAGAGCACACCCAAGTGGTGCCGCACCCTCTGTGTCTCAGAGCACACCCAAGTTTTGAGAAAGCGCAAACTGCTCTGGTCAAACCTACCCCCTGGAAGGTGCCTCCTAACGCACTGCTTTGTCCCTCCAGCTTGTGAAAAGCTCCCCAAAGGGCCCGTTGTGTTGGTCACCAGCAGAGAGGGGGAAGAAGGGAAGAGAAAGGACAACCACCCTTGGATTTATCCCTATAGTGCTGCCTTTCCATACCTTAGCTTTAACCATCTCCAATTCCTCTTGCAAGCGCTCTACGTCTTTCTCAGTGTCACTGAGCTGGCTCTCAGTAGCTTCAGGTGGGGCTTCTGACACGGACAGACTTTCAGGAGCACCAGGAAGCTCAAGCTGCAGCTGTCTGTCTTGATCCTAAAGAAATGGGGTTCCGTGAGCATGACAAAGTCAGTGAGAACATGGGAATATGAGCTGTGCTTTTACTCATTAGGTTCTACAACTAGGTCAGTCTTCTGACTGAAACAAAGGATTGGAAGTGCACCACCACCAGGCACAGCTGGGGACCTCTCTCCATCTTTCTTAGCCTCAACTATCAGCAGCTCTTTGTGAGGGTTTCTGTTTCTTAAAACAGAGGGAAGGCTTAACGTTTTTTCTCTTCTTGGAACATAGCCTGAGAGACTGGGCAGGGGCTTTCTACCTACGCAAAAAGGCGGGCAGTGGAGAATGGAATCTGCAGAACTATTGTTGCCTCCAATGGCATTTCAGCAGTTGTAAAGCAGAAGCCAGACTTCGTTCTGCCAGAGCTTAAGCATGGCCTGGAATCTCCCTGCTGCTTCTGAGAACATGCTCGCGGCCAAGGAATGCACGCTGAAAGCAGAGCTGCAAGCCCTCAATGCTATTCTCTGGTATCTCTTCGTTGTTGGCGTTAAGAATTGCCACATAAAGGTTACCGGAGCACTGGTGAAGTATGGTGAAAAGCAACAGTCCACTCCCGGCCAGCCCCTTTGAGAAGCTCAGAAGATTTTAAGCAGCAGGAATAATCTTTGCTGCTTCATTATGTAGAACATGCTTTCCCTAGACTGGAACTCTAACTGAAAGGCCAGCTGCAGCGAGACCCAGTTCTCCCAGCAGTTTCACCAGCCCAGCGCAAACTGAACAGCTGGGCTGGAGCACAAGTAGTTCAAGGGCCCCAGTCACAAACAAGTGGCAGAGGCAGCAACAGAGGTAAGCGAGCCCAGAGGTAAACTTGCCCCAAAGTAAGCGAGCCAAATGGGAGCCCAGTGGGTCCTTCACAGAAAGTACCTTGCGATCCCAGGGCAATTCAGCCTCTTCCTCCTGCTCTGCTCCTACAGCTGGCAGGGCACCTACAAGGGATGGACGAAGCGAGACAGTGTGAGCATTCCTGGCACTCTGCTTTTCCCTGCCAGTCAAGCCCTGCCCCCAAATACGGGAAGCGGTCTGACATCAGGCCACATTAGTTGTCCTCATCAGCTCTTCCACACTTCAGGATCCTACCTTCTCCATCCAAAGCAAGTGTGGCCAGTGCAAAGCGCTCAGTCCTCGGAGAGCAGAATCTGCTGGGGACTGCTGTGTCTTGTGCAGCGCCAGCAGAAGCTTCTCCCGTCTTTTCACAGCGTGCATGTTCTACCAGTTTCTTGCAAAGGCTACACGCAGATAGAGAGAACATACAGGCAGTCAGATCCAAAACATCCTTGCCTAGTATCCTTGCTCTTGCCTAGGACAGCAACTGACTTGGAACCAGTTCAGAACTGTCTGTGTGCGGTGTCAGTCTCCCCATGATGGTGGACCTGCTACACCACCAGGGATCTCTTTGAGGGTTTATCTAAAGGGACACTGGTAAGATCCCCACTGAAAGAAAAGGTGCCTCTTTCCTGGTCAGTGGAGCGGAACTGGGCTTAGCAACACAAGCGGGATTTCTAAGAAAGCCTTGTGGGTGGAAGTTCTCCTCTACTTCCAAATCCTCTCTTGACTTGGGAAGGTGATTTATGAGAAGACATCACCGAGCCCAGCTTCAAGAAAGGTCTGAAGATATCGTTAAGCCTTTGTGCATCTATCACAAAGGGTGACAAATCAGCACGGACACTCTGACAACTCAGCCGCTCTAACAGTGACGTACAAAACACTCACTCAGAATGTCCCGACCGGAGAGCATAATCCACAGCCGTATCGCAAGCAATGTTGGCACCGTAGGAAAGAAGTAGCTCTATTACATCCGTTTCCCCAGCAGAAGCGGCAAGCGTAAGAGCAGTCCTAAAGCATCCAAAAGGTGGTATGAAACATAGCAGCATTTGCAGGCTCTGTGTTGTTGTTATTCTAATCCCTGTTTCCTCCCCAAACAATTCCCTCCCCGATTCCTACAAGCACAGGGAAAGCAAAGCCACACACAGGGGAGTGCTGGAGGACTGAGGCTGGAAGGCACCTCCAGACAGCTCCTGGCCAGCCGCCTCCCCAGAGCAGACTCAGCCACGAGGCCAGAGCACGTTGCTCAAGGCTTCTTCCACTCTGCTCTTCAAAGCCTCATAGGATGGAGGCTGCTCAAACCCCTGGTGCCACCTGCTCCCCTGATTAACCTTCCTCATGCTGAGAGGGTTTCTCCTAAGCAGCTGTGGGAAGGCCTCTTGTTTCACTTGATGCCCATTGTCTCTTGGACAACACTGACTCTCCTTCTCCTGTTCATTCCAGTGTCAATGCTAAGGAGAGCCACATGCACTTTGGAGCAATGCCTCACCTTCCAAAGAAATTTCGAGCACACACATTCGCTCCTTTTTGAAGAAGAAACTTTACCATCTCTTTATGATGGCTGGAGATGGCAAGAAGAAGCGGGGTATTTCTCTCCTGAAAGGATAAAGAATCCCCGTCAGAACAACCCAGACGAATTAAGTGCCTTTCCCAAAGAGCAGTGCTGCCCAGATTCAAAACTTACACAGTCCTTTGCTTCAAGGTGTGCACCATGCTCAACTAACATCTCTGCTACAGACGTGTTAGGAGCTGCGGCAGCCAGGTGAAGGGCAGACTTGCCTCTGTAACCTTCCAGGTTTGGGTCGGCACGGTGCTCTAGCAGAATCGCCACGCATTCTTCATGCTGGCTCTCCACTGCCTGCAAACAACACAAAGAAAAGGAAGGACTTGTGCCGTGTTTCACTCTGTCACAGCTACAGCAGCTTCCCAGTGCTGGAAGATAAGAGCGTCTTCCGAGATGAGCTAGTGTATGCCTATTACGTGCCGATTACAACTTTCATGTTTCTCTACAGGTCGGTGTGAAGAATGCGGCAAGACACTTGTCATTGGAAGCACAATTGATAAAGCCCCACTTAGAGCAGAGTAACGTGTTCCACATACCATCATGAGTGGCGATCTGCCAGTGTTGTCACAAAGGTTCAGCAGGCACTTCTCTTGCACCAGGAATCGAACAACGTCTGCATGGCCGTTCGCACAAGCAAGGTGCAGCGGTGTCCTAAAACCAAAATAAATTAGCTTTCCACAGGCAGGCAATGCCCCAAATCACTTCTGGCTGTGGAACACGCGCAGGGCCACAAGTCTCCACTTGCCAATGCCAAGCAGAACGTAAGCTTTGGAGGCTGTGGAACTCCATGAAGAGTGCGAAGTCAGTGTAAGTCTCCAAGTTTTTCCACAATCACTCGAGCGGCAGAAGGGCGGTGAATGCCCTGACGCTGATCACCCACAGGACAGGAGAGAACTGCTAATGCCCGAGCGGCTGCTAAACAACCCCACAGGGAGAGGACAGGGCAGTGGCAGTCGGCAGCACACCCTTCAAGCAGCGCTCGAGCCGCCCCAGCAATTCCAAGCAAAGCTGGATTGTTCCCCTCTGCCAGCTGAGAGGGAAAAGCCCTCTCAGTGACCAGCTCTTGAAGGGAATGACGACACGGGCTCCAAGATAGTCGAGAAATGGAGACCCTTTATTGTCCCAATGCCAGATCTTACATAGTTTTTCTGAGCCCCTCCACGCGCTGCACGTGGCTGGCAAACATAGTTACAGACTTCTGGTTGGTGCATTCCTTTTGATCACGCGTAGCCCTCTATAGGCCCGTCCGAGCCTAACAACTCCTCCTTAGTGGTTCCCACTTTCTCTTACTCTAGCCTGGTTACCACTCTATGCCTCTGAGTAACCTTCTTCTTAACCCGTCGCGCACTGCTGTATCAATCAGATCCAGTTTGTCACTGAACGGGTCACACCCATAAGCTCTGACCCAGGGTTCCAGAGGAGGCGGTGCCCTTGCTGCCGTGCTCCTGACTCTGCCCTGGGCTTCAGCCGTCTCTCTGCACGGGGCTGAAGGCTTTGCCAAGGGCTGGTAGGAGCATGTGCTCCCGACTATGTCCAGTGCCAGTGACTTCAGGGCGAGAGGCTGCCTGGCCGGACAACGCCCAGCCTCAGCCCTCCATCGCCTCAGCTCTTGCTGACACCTGCTGCAGAAGGAGGGTTGGTGCCAGAGCCGCGTACGCAGCGGCACCAGGCTGAAGCTCGCACGCCACGGGAGAGCGATCCCACCCCAAGCCTTTAAGCGCACCCCCCAGCCCCTCACCGCTTTGCCTGGTCTCGACGGTTTTTGCCTCGTTTCTTCAGCCACCAGTGCCGCCTCAGCCGGGCCAGGTCGCCACGGGCGGCCGCGCGGTGCAGCCCGTGCAGGCCCTCCTCTGGCAGCTGGTGGGCATCGCTGTCTCTGGACAGGGAAGTGCTGCTGGGCATCGGATGCTCCTGGCCCCGGTGGAGGAGCCCCAGGAGCCTCTGCATGCTGCAGCAAGGATGTGGGCACAAGCCCACCTGGGGCCACCAGAGCCCTGCGGGCCCTGCTTGGGTCCGACACGGACAGGCGCAGGGGCAGGGGAGCCGAGCCCCGAGCAGCGGCTGTGGCCTGGTGCTCCCAGGCAGGGCAGGGACGCACCGAGGCTCCCAGCCAGGGCAGCGCTGTTGCTCCCACAGCAGAGGCAACAGCACTGAGCACTCCTGCTGGCAGGGGTGCACATACACTGCGTCTCAGCGATGGTGGCACATTGTGTCACAATGGGCATCACCAGGGGCGTCACAAGTGTCCTCTTAAGTTGGAGGGCCACACCCCCCCACAGTCCAGCAGTGACTGCGGCACTTTCTGGCTCCTGCCTTAAGAGCTCTTTGTGCCTCAGTTGACGTTCTTCCGCAGCGTGGATGGGGATCTCGGGCCATGCGATGGGGCAGGGCTCCTCAGGAGGCATCGAGAACGTGCCTGGCTGGCAGGGGCACTGCATTACTTCCCTGTGGCCATGGTTGAGCTGGCACCTGCCCCAGTTGTACTGGGTCTGTCTGGGATGGAGTTAACATTCCCTGCGGCAGCCCATATAGTGTTGTTCTCTGCACTGGTACAGAATCATAGAATCATAGAATCATTAAGGCTGGAAGAGACCTTCAAGATCACTGGTCCAACCATCACCCTACTACCAATATCACTCACTAACCCACGTCCCTAAGCGCCAGGTCCAACCTTTCTTTGAACACTTCCAGGGACGGTGACGCCACCACCTCCCTGGGCAACCAGCTCCAATGTCTGACTGCTCTTTCTGAGAAGAAATGTCTCCTCATTTATAACCTTATCCTCCCCTGGTGCAACTTGAGGCCATTCCCTCCAATCCTGTCACTAGTTACCTGAGAGAAGAGGTGGACCCCCAGCTCCCCACACCTTCCTTTCAGGTAGTTGTAGACAGCAATAAGGTCTCCCCTGAGGTCTCTCCAGCTTTATAGCCCTTTTCTGGACACGTTCCAGGGCCTTGATGTCCTTCTTGCACTGAGGAGCCCAAAGCTGAACACAGTACTCAAGGTGCAGCCTCACCAGAGCAGAGTACAGGGGAAAAATCACCTCCCTGGTGCTGCTGGCTACACTTTTCCTGATACAAGCCAGGATGCCGTTGGCCTTCTTGGACACCTGGGCACACTGCTGGCTCACGTTCAGGCGAGCATCGACCAACACCCCCAGATCCTTTTCCTCTGCACAGCTCTTGAGCCACTCTCCCCCAAGCCTGTAGCAAGAGTCTTTTTGTAGCAAGAGTCACTGATGAGCAAGAGTCATTTGCAGGTTCCCTTTAGATGTTCTGTGTGTAGCCTGTGGTATTTCCTTCACTAACTTCTGAAATGCTTGTAGTTGGAGGTGAAAACGTGTTCCTTCCTTAAGCATTCCCCTCTTATTGTGCGTTTCCCTATTTTCACAGCTGAACATTATTACTGATCAGATGAAGGTGGAGCAGACGAAGTCCCAGTCCAGAAAACAAGCCATAGTTCTACCAAGATGGCAGTAGACTGCGAGCACTTGCCTTCTGCCCTGTAATTCGGGCAGTTTCCAGGCAGTGAGCAAGAGCAGTCATTGGCCCCGCCATGCCGGCATGAATGCGGCGGTTCTGTGCAGATAACAGCCTGCCTTTAATTCCAAGTTCTGTCACCCTCCTTGGTATTTAATAAACCATGTCATGTAGTGCAGGTCTTTGTCTTCTTCTCCCTTCGGGGCTTTGCTTCTCCCCTCCCCTACTCATTTGACCGTTCCCTCTAATTCCCGCCGCTGGCAGGGGCACAGCATTACTTCCGCATGGCTGTGGTTGATCTGGCAGCTGTCCTAGCTCACCCCCACACTCTCCCGGGCACAGGGCAGCACCGTACCCACATCCAGGGACAGGTCCCCCCTGACGTCCAGCTCCTGCGGGGCCATTCTTCACTTGTGCTGCCACAGTGCTGTCGCTGGGTTGGTGACAGCGGCTGAAGGTGTCCCCGTGCTCCAGACCGTCTGGGTGCAGAGGGCCCTCCCCGAATTTGCCAGAGGAATGGCAGAAGATCTCTTCCTATAGGAGTATTGGGTTTACATAGCAAGGTTTTATCTGCAGGGCGCTGCAGGGGTAGCCTCTGTGAGAAGAGTCCAGAAGATGCCCATGTTAGATAAGGGCCAGATTCCGTTGGCTCCAAAGGGACCTGATGCTGGCCAGAGATGAGCCAAAAATTGCTGTTTGTGCATCTGTGAAAGCATATTTAAGAAAGGGAAGACAAACAAACAAAACTGTGGAACAACAGCAGCTGGGAGAGTAAGAAGAAAAGGTTAAAAAGTTCTACTCTGATGAATACAACTTACTTCATCCCGACGGCCACCCGGACGACCACCAGAGAGTAATACGCAAGCGCAGAAGGACTGATAAGATAATTAGCATACAAAGCGGGTCTAGGTGGAGCTAGGAAATGAATATGCATAGATCTGTTGTGAAACTTAATGAATATGTAATATTTTAGGAGATAAAAAAGAACTGAGTGAACAAATCGGACGAAGTTAGATTTGGGCAGGCATGCCCTTAACTTCCGGCGGCTAATAAAAGCACCTTCACATAATCACTTTGTGGATTATGTGTCTTTATGAAAGCTAACGTGCAGACACCAAGATCAGTGCAGAAGGAGGGCAGGAGGTGCTGCAGGTGCCAGAGCTGAAGTTCCCCTGTGGCCTATGGAGAGGCCCCTGGTGGAGCACGCTGTTCCCCTGCAGCCCATGGGTCCCACACGGAGCAGATCTCCACGCTGCAGCCCGTGGAGGAGCCCCCGGTGGAGCAGGTGGATGTGGCCTGGAGGAGGCTGCGGCCCATGGAGAGCCCCCGCAGGAGCAGGCCCCGGGCCGGAGCTGCAGCCCGTGGAGAGGAGCCCACGCAGGAGCAGGGGGTCTGGGGGGAGCTGCCGCCCGTGGGGGACCCGTGCTGGAGCAGTTTGCTCCTGGGGGATGGACCCCGTGGTACGGAGCCATGTGGGAGCAGTTCTTGAAGAGTTGCTGCCTGTGGGCAGCAGTCCTGCTCAGTTCTGGAAGGATGGCATCTCATGGGAGGGACCCCACGTGGAGCTGGGGCAGAGAGTGACCGTGAAGGAGCGGTGGAGACAAAGCATCAGGGACTTGGTTCATGGAAGAAGACTATAACTCAACACAAATAAGTTATAAAGTAGGTATGTGGTTTATCTTGGCGCCGGTCACATGCGGGATAGCCCCCAAAGGCACGCGCACCTTAACGCGGCAACTTGCTTTGGTTATATGCAGTAAAAAGTTACATATGCATGAAGTTTCCCAATACGCTTATGCGTATGCCTAACTTATCCCCGCTTTGTATTAAAATTAGCTCCAAGAAGTCATTTCCATAAACTCCTCCCATCTGCGCCTGCGCAGTGCCTTCTGGTGGTGGTCGTCGGGGGGTCGTGGGAATGAAGTCCGATAACTCCTCTTCATCACCACTAGTTGACCCCGTGCCTTTGTACAGACTCAGCTGCCCCTTGGCTCTTGTCCAAACCACAAGGTCGGTCTCAGCTGGTTTTTGAGACAGGTTCCCCATTTTTGTCAGGAAACATCTTCTGTGAGGGGCCCCAAGACTCCTTGTTTCGATTAATTTGCACAGCAGTAAGCAAAGACACGCAGCAATATCTATTTTAAAGCGATTAAGCAAGCCCCCTTTCTTTCATTCCTGGCTTTAATAATTACAATTGTTTTATTTAGAAATCATTAATACGATCAAGCAAGCCCCCGATCTTCTATCCCTGGCTTCAGTCCCCCCTTTCTAGAAGATTAGTAAATTCTTTTACTCGCAGCAAAGATTCCCAACTTGGTACTGATCACTTAATGCCATACCATGGACGTGCAACAAAGAAGTCAGCATGGCTATGCGGTATAACATTCTCCAGTTCCAGAGTAGTATAATTACATACAATACAAGACTCATACCAACTAAGGTCAATATGACTATGATCGGGTGACACAATGTATTGAGAATGCCATTTGCCGTTGGTGACCACCCGAAGATTGTGTCTCACCAGTGATGACCAGCACCTTGTTTATATTGTATTGTTAGACTTGATCAACTGGTGGGATACCACTGGTGCCAAATATAAAAATCACACCCGACAATTCTAACAAAGTTACAAATACAAAAGTTAGAATGATTTTTGCTAGGGAGAGTAATATTCTCCTTATCTACTCCTGCAAAAGCACAAGCAGTTCTTAAACACACACAGCCTTGACCAATATATAAGCACAGTCTTTTGACTAGTATTTGGATGAATTTCAAAGTGGAAAACACCTTGCTCAGTGTCAAGACATACGTCCTGAGCGTCAAGTGTGTTGCTTTCACAGATAAATCCTTTAATCATTAATCATGAACATGATTAAGCAAGCCCCCATTCTTCTATCCCTGGCTTCAGACTGACCGCAGCCCCCATTCCCCCGTGCCGCTCAGGGGGAGGAGGTGGAAGAGGGTGGGTGGGACGAAGTTGGCTTTGGTTTCTTTCCTTTGTTTCTCACTTCTCTGGCTTGTTAGTAAGTAACAGCCAATAGATTTTACTAATTTCCATACTCTGAGTTTGTTTTGCCCTTCACAATAGCTGTTGAGTGAACTCCCTGTTCTTGTCTCAACCCTTGAGCCCTTTTCATCGTATTTTCTCCCCCTTTTCCCTTTGAGGAGTGGGAGTGAGTGAGCGGTTGTGATGGAGCTCAGCTGCCCACCTGAGTAAAACCACCACAGAGGTGTGTCCCACAGTCACTCCATAGGCAAACAAGGGGTCTTGCAAAGTAACTCCTTCACAGGGAATGAGAACTTCCCCCTGCCCCCTTCTTTTGCTCCCTCCGTAGAGGTTTGCAGTCCAAGGCAGTCGCGTGCTGTTGCGGAGAGTGGATCGCGGCGGGCAGGCGATTTTCCGCATCGAGGCCGCTGGAGGCAGTCAAGGGAGCCGCAAGGACCCAGCAAGTTGACTCCACGCCTCAAGACTTCCTCCAACAAGAAGGAAAGAAGGGTAATGGTTGTAGGCGACTCCCTTCTGAAGGGAACAGAGGGCCCCATATGTCAGCTCGACCCTACCCGTAGGGAAGTCTGCAGCCTACCTGGGGCTCGGGTCAAGGACATTACCAGGAAACTTCCTGACCTCGTTAGCCCCCCTCCGATTATTACCCATTAGTGAGAATTCAGGGTGGCAGTGATGAAACTGCTGAGAGAAGCCTGGAGACTATCAAAAGGGACTTCAGGGGATTGGGGCAATTGCTGGATGGAGTGGGTGCGCAGGTGGTGTTTTCCTCTGTCTTCAGCCCTCCCTGAATTTGCCAGATGAGTGGCAGAAGATCTCTTTATATGGGGGAGCCCGGGTCTCAGAGGATGCTGGTTTGAAGCCTACAAATCATTTCCCCTGCATTCAGAAATCTGGCCGCAGCATTAAAGCTCTCTGCCAGCCTCATGGACAGTGTGGTTGAGGTCCCCCGCTTGTCGTGGGCTATCCCTTTTGCAAGGGAACCATTTCCAGCCACAAGAGGCAAATGACACCTCTGTCTTTGTGTATTCTCCCTTTTTCCATCCCAAGCCCTTGTCCCTAGTTCACCCAGGAGTTTCCCTTGGTACTGTGTAACTCACAGGACACATCTGCAAGAGGGTTGGTCTGCTTCCCACAACGGAAAAAATACATTTGATGTTCACAGGATGCTCCTGGTCAGTAAGAGAGACGAGCAGAAGGAATCAGAGGGAACAGTCACATGGGCATGGGAGAGGAGAAGCAAAGTCCGTAAGGGAGAAGGGAACAGACAAAGACCCACACTACATGACATGGTTTATTAAATGCCAAGGCGGGCGACAGAACTTGGAATTAAAGGCAGGCTGTTATCTGCACAGAACCGCTGCGTTCTTGCCAGCGTGGTGGGGGCAATGGCTGCTTTTGCTCACGGCCTGGAAACTGCCCAAATTAGGGGGCAGAAGGCAAGTGTTGGCAGTCATCTTCCATCTTGGTAGAACTATGGCTTGTTTTCTGGACTGGGACTTTGTCTGCTCCACCTTCATCTGATCAGTAATGATATCCAGCTGTGAAAACAGGGAAACACACAATAAGAAGAAAATGCACAAGGCAGGAACACCTTTTCACCTCCAATTACCAGTATTCCAGAAGTTAGTGAAGGAAATACCACAGGCTACACACAGAACGTTGTGAGGGAACCTGCAAATGACTCTTGCTCATCAGTGTTAGACTTAGTCCTCTGCAGCCCTCTTCATCCTCAAGTGTCCCTACTCTCTAAGCATTCAAACTGGGCATTCTTTGGAACACTACTCCTAAAATACAGCTTCCGCATTCACCTTGAAAACGTTGAAAAGGATCTGCCTTTGAAAAGGCAAACATCTTCCTGCTGCAACCAGGCCCTAACGCAGCCTTCAGTGCGGCATGTCTTTGTCTGGTGCCTGTTCTCCTATTACCATTTGTACGGTTATTTTGTCTATTCTCCCTTTCTTTCCCTTCACTCTTTCCCTTACGGCTTTGCAGAAGAAGAAGGGCACTCTGTATTTTGCACACCCCCCAATGACCAGAGGTCTTCAGCCCGCCCCCATACAGTTGTGTACTCTTCTGATGCTTAGCAGTTGTTTTAGCATAAAGAAGGTGTGTTTTGGAACCACAAAGGGATTCTAACTTGAGGCTCAGAAGCGTAAGCTTGCTCACAGATATGCTTTAAGAGGGGTTGAGAATAACATTTATGAATGCTGACCTGAGCCACGCAGGCTTCAGTGGTGCTTCTGGTGGAGCTGAGCGTTGACTTCAGCTAGACGCTGACGAGTTCTGAAAAAGTCAGATGCATGCAAGAATTATATTTGGTTACAGTTTGGCAAAGCTACTCTCCAGGTCTTTGACCAACATTCGACTTCTGAGAGTGGAAGGGATTAATGGCATCTAAACACAAAAACATCATTTGATTTGAGGTTTTTGGAGAGCTTGCATCCATTGTGGAAAAGTACCGCCAATGCTGTGTATTTATGTGGCTTCTTCTGGAAGATGCATCACCTGCATAAAGAGTCAGGGATATCCTCCCCTGCCTAAGGAAATCTCAAATCTCAGACATGCTGCTGAAATGGCAGCCAAAGCCGTAGACTTCACAGAATCAGATTCTACTATCTAGAAGGCTCCTACTTCTTTAAGCATTCTTAGTTTGTTGTCATGACAATAGGACATGCAGTTCCTCTTTTCTGCCTTACATCGCTGTACTGGGTGTACGTGGCAAGGTTTTGGCTGTAACGGGCTGCAGGGTTGGCCTCTGTGAGAAGACCACATGTTAAGACAATGCCAACTTCAAAATGCTTTTGTAATGCCACGACCAGTGATGGTACTGCGGGAACACTGAAGCATTATGAAGGCAGTTCTAAAAAAGAGGAAGGTTTGCAGAGGAGTCTTTTATCAATATGCCTTGTTAGGCATATTTACTGACGTAATGTTGGTCAGGTATACAAGAGGGATTTTAGGAGGAGAACGTACAGGGAAAAAGCAGCATCTTGCTTTCACTCCAAAACCCAGTCTGGACATACCTTTGCAGGTCATTTTCTAGACCTTCTCTGAGCTTTTGTTCCTCCAGATAGTAGCGCTTGTACCTTTCCAGTTTTGCCTGAATGGACTCATCTGGAAAAGTATGCTCTTGTGGTGTCTTTCTCCCTCCATCCTCCTCTTCAGAGTCAGCATCTCTGCTTCTGTGCTTTGGGCTCTTTCCCAGCGAAGTGCAAGGAGGGGATCTTGTCAGTTCTTGCATGTCTGGAGAGGCTGCCTGTGTCTGAAGCAGATAATGAAATTTCCATCACCACAAAGAAGAAGAGAACCATCCCCCCATCAGTCACACAGCCGGAAACTCCCACAGGTCAACCATTCATTTTAGTCTGGAGGACACCAGTTCTCAGCACTCTGTTCTTACTTCAGAGTCAGTGCTAAGACACTTCTGTCTCTGTAAGACAGTCCTCTGCTTGTAAGCCTTTTCCAAAGGCTCCATACACAATTCACAGGGACTTCTGTGCCTGTGGAGAACAACGCCTCACAGAAAGAATGAGGGGCAAGACCCCAAATACAAACATCACCTGCGACTTCTGGTCCGAGCACTTGTTCCTTGTCAGGCTCTTTCTTATCTCTGTCTCATGCTGTTGCTTTTGCCTGTGACCCACCTTGTAAGTCTTCAGAAGAGCTTTGATGCATGCCACCTCTTCTTGCAGCTGGCCATTGCTCTTCTCCATTTTTTCCTGAGACCCACGCAGAGCAGACAGCTCTTCTTGCAGGTCGCAATTTTGTGCTTCTAGCTGCCTGCATTTTCCAGACTCCATCTCCAGCTGCTGCGAAAGTTCATTGAGCTGTGGAGAGCAATGCATAAAGGGGTAGGGCGTCAAGATGGTCTTTGTCACCTTCTGACTCGGTATTAAAAGCAAAGTAAAGGCAGGCTCGTCTTTTAAGAGAAGAACAGCTTTAAGATCTTTGCTGACAGGATTCCCCAAGTTTCCATCCTTCCTCGGTTCTTTTGCTAGGGACGCTCTTGCCCAAAATGCTCCTCTGCTCATGGGACATCAAACACACCTCTACCCAGACACCAGAAAGAATGCCTATTGTGTGTGGGGGGAAGCGCTGCAGTGCAGAACGGAGTAGGCACGAGCAACAAATACTCTTCCTGCCCTTACTCTGAAAGCTTTGGAAACAGTGCCTCAGGAGGCCACTTTGACAGAACTGCTGGAGGAACGCATTTTCTCTCTAGGTCAAAGCTGATGTTTGGTTGCAAGGATACGGAGGATATAGCAGATGTCCCATTAAGTCCCAAAGGCCAGCTGCGATGCTGTCTTACTCTTCTCCCCCAGAAATACACCTTTTCTATACCTTCTAAAAATACACTCGGGAGGTTCCTGCCTTTTATAAATAGATAGAAAACGAACAAACAAAAATCCCTCAAAACAAACACAAACAAAAAATAAAAACAAACAAAAACCCGGAAACTTAATCTTCATTTTACACTGCCTAAACACAATGCCATTCCCTGTCATTTAAGAGAACTCTTCTAATGGCAGTGAAGCCACGAGAATGCTACGAGCCTTTGGACTAAGAATGAGCCACCACAAGGGCACTTGACTCCTTCTACAATACCTGCTATGTATGACAACAGAAGGAGCATGAAGGAGAGAACAGACGTCTCACAATACAAGAAGGAGCATAGAAAAGAACAACAGAGGTGTGAACATTAACAGACAAAAAAAGAAACCACAAAATCCTGCAGAATCCAGAGCTCACCTTTGCTGTTAATTTATCAGCTTCACTGGCCCCTTCAGAGCAGCTGCTCGTCATGTCTCTTGCAGTATTAATCATGAGCTTTCTTTCTCTGGCCTCAGATTCTCTTAGTTTCTGCAGAGCTCCGTTCAGAAGCCTCCTTAACCTGTGCAGCAAATTAGTCAAGAAAACATTGAGGTAGGAGGTGAAGGAACTACCAGCCTGTTTCACATTCTCAGACATAAACAGCATAGAGAAGCCTTGCTTCTTCTTTAACACGCTTGACAGACCAGGAGTTACTGAGAAAAAACAGCAGTCCAGTGCCGCAGATCACTTGGAGGGTCCACCTTGCACCTGAACGGAGGAATAAATGGAGAAGGGACTTCCTGCCCTCCCAGGAGAATTGCAGGGCAACCTGCACTTGAAGTTCTTTTGGCAGCTCTGTAAAACCATAGGCACGTGTACAGAAGAGCCTTGTAAGACCTAGCGTGAGGCTTGAATTTGCTCACAGACAGTTACCCTCACCTATTTTTACATTCAGCCTCCATGAAGCTTGATTTCTACTCTATGGGATCTCTCTTTAAAGTGCTAACAAGCCATACCTGCGACATTCTCTCCGCAGTTCGCTGTTGCTTTTCATTTCCTGCTCGAGGCGCACTTCGACTGGGCATTTCAACTCGACCAGCTTCTCTTCTGTTCTCTGACACTGATGCTTTCAAAACAGAAACGATACATGGTAGAACCAGCACAGGGACAGCATCTACATGTGGTATGTGCAGATAGCCTAGGCAGAACTCGGTAGCAGTACTGGGGAAGCAGGAGTAGCAGGGCTTCCCCTTCCCTTGAACGTGCCCTGCCATAAAAGCAGGAGGGTTTCCCAGGGCTCCCCTGGTCTTTTCACCCACTACCTGCCCAGCAGGTATTCAAAGACTAAAATAGTCATTCACAGAAAGCATTCCCATACCTGCTGGTGTGGATGCCCGTCTGCGGTTGTCTGTGCTGACTGAAAGGCAGTTACCAAGTCCTCCGGGTGATTACGAGCCTACAGAAGCACAAAAAGAAGCGAAAAGTCATGCTGCGTGCAACTTTCCTGCCTCACACCTCTCTGCCGCTCTTCCCCTCCTGCCAGTCTCAGTAGAGTACAGGGCTCATGTTCACCTCCCTCCTCCCCAGGCAGACAAGAAGAATCATTTGCTTCACAGAGGCCACAGATGAAAGCCCCTCCTTTACGCCAAGAGGAACTGCTTTATTAGCGACAGCGCGGCATGTCAGGTCGGGGCTGTGCAGCATTGTGCAAACTTGACTACCACCTCTCACGCAGGAGGAATATCTCAAGTGCAGCCTGAGATCTTCAATATCACCACTGGTCTAAAGCAGAAAATACCTAGACCAGTGCATTCCAGTGAACCCTTATTTTTTCTAGTGCTAAGAACTTCCTGGTGTTGTAGGACTTGCCGTAGTATCATGGGAAAACTCTCAAAACCAGAAAGCTGGGGAACAGACCGGCAGGATTTTCAGAGCAGCTTACAGTCAGCACAGCTGGTCAAGAACTCGGCTCCCCTAAGCTTGGCAGAAAAATCTCATCTTACTTTGTCCCCACAGAACTACTTAGCTAGGCGCAGGAGCTCACAGGGAAGAGGGAAGTTTATCACTGACTTACTGAGGCAGAGGCTTGCTGGTGTCTCTGAAGGGCTTCAATCAGTCTGCTTTGTTGCTGGATTGTGGCTTCCAATCTGTCACTTCCAGCTTTGAGTCTGAAAGAGAAATACAGGCCTTATTGGGGAACTCCACAAGAGCACACAGTTGGAAAGAACAGTGTGCAAGAACATAAGCTAAAGCAAAGGCTTCTTTCCAAATCCTGTATTAACTTTCTGTGATGTGACGAGGCAATTCCCTCGCGTTCACACAGTCCCAGAAAGCAGCGTCTCGCCCCTCTGTCTTACTACCCTGCCTACCCTTGCATGCGTTCTTCCAGCTTTTGGAGAGCTCCAGTTCCAAAGAATGGCTCCAGAAAGCCTTGCACTTTCTGGGAAGAAGCTGCTGCTTCTCTCTTCTTATCCTCCAGTACAGTCTCCAGGTATTTTACCCAGACCTCAGACTCAATACACGCTTGTTCCGATGCCTCCACCTGCAAAACCAAAGGAAGAATCAATCCATGGTGGTCAGCCTAGTCTTTAGGGAGGGAAATTGACTGCTTCCACTCTCAAACCCCCATGCATGTTACTTCACTGCATTTTGTACTAACCCCTCTCCTATAGCTCTGTAGATTTTCTACAGAATTTCCTGAACGCTGGCACAAAACTCAGCCTGCTTTGTCTGCGACTCTGGCACAGACACTGCCAATGCTGGTCCCAACACAGAGACATGAAAAAAAATTTACAACCGTTGTCAGAGCACACCCAAGTGGTGCCGCACCCTCTGTGTCTCAGAGCACACCCAAGTTTTGAGAAAGCGCAAACTGCTCTGGTCAAACCTACCCCCTGGAAGGTGCCTCCTAACGCACTGCTTTGTCCCTCCAGCTTGTGAAAAGCTCCCCAAAGGGCCCGTTGTGTTGGTCACCAGCAGAGAGGGGGAAGAAGGGAAGAGAAAGGACAACCACCCTTGGATTTATCCCTATAGTGCAGCCTTTCCATACCTTAGCTTTAACCATCTCCAATTCCTCTTGCAAGCACTCTGCGTCTTTCTCAGTGTCACTGAGCTGGCTCTCAGTAGCTTCAGGTGGGGCTTCTGACACGGACAGACTTTCAGGAGCACCAGGAAGCTCAAGCTGCAGCTGTCTGTCTTGATCCTAAAGAAATGGTGTTCCGTGAGCATGACAAAGTCAGTGAGAACATGGGAATATGAGCTGTGCTTTTACTCATTAGGTTCTACAACTAGGTCAGTCTTCTGACTGAAACAAAGGATTGGAAGTGCACCACCACCAGGCACAGCTGGGGACCTCTCTCCATCTTTCTTAGCCTCAACTATCAGCAGCTCTTTGTGAGGGTTTCTGTTTCTTAAAACAGAGGGAAGGCTTAACGTTTTTCTCTTCTTGGAACATAGCCTGAGAGACTGGGCAGGGGCTTTCTACCTACGCAAAAAGGCGGGCAGTGGAGAATGGAATCTGCAGAACTATTGTTGCCTCCAATGGCATTTCAGCAGTTGTAAAGCAGAAGCCAGACTTCGTTCTGCCAGAGCTTAAGCATGGCCTGGAATCTCCCTGCTGCTTCTGAGAACATGCTCGCGGCCAAGGAACGCACGCTGAAAGCAGAGCTGCAAGCCCTCAATGCTATTCTCTGGTATCTCTTCGTTGTTGGCGTTAAGAATTGCCACATAAAGGTTACCGGAGCACTGGTGAAGTATGGTGAAAAGCAACAGTCCACTCCCGGCCAGCCCCTTTGAGAAGCTCAGAAGATTTTAAGCAGCAGGAATAATCTTTGCTGCTTCATTATGTAGAACATGCTTTCCCTAGACTGGAACTCTAACTGAAAGGCCAGCTGCAGCGAGACCCAGTTCTCCCAGCAGTTTCACCAGCCCAGCGCAAACTGAACAGCTGGGCTGGAGCACAAGTAGTTCAAGGGCCCCAGTCACAAACAAGTGGCAGAGGCAGCAACAGAGGTAAGCGAGCCCAGAGGTAAACTTGCCCCAAAGTAAGCGAGCCAAATGGGAGCCCAGTGGGTCCTTCACAGAAAGTACCTTGCGATCCCAGGGCAATTCAGCCTCTTCCTCCTGCTCTGCTCCTACAGCTGGCAGGGCACCTACAAGGGATGGACGAAGCGAGACAGTGTGAGCATTCCTGGCACTCTGCTTTTCCCTGCCAGTCAAGCCCTGCCCCCAAATACGGGAAGCGGTCTGACATCAGGCCACATTAGTTGTCCTCATCAGCTCTTCCACACTTCAGGATCCTACCTTCTCCATCCAAAGCAAGTGTGGCCAGTGCAAAGCGCTCAGTCCTCGGAGAGCAGAATCTGCTGGGGACTGCTGTGTCTTGTGCAGCGCCAGCAGAAGCTTCTCCCGTCTTTTCACAGCGTGCATGTTCTACCAGTTTCTTGCAAAGGCTACACGCAGATAGAGAGAACATACAGGCAGTCAGATCCAAAACATCCTTGCCTAGTATCCTTGCTCTTGCCTAGGACAGCAGCTGACTTGGAACCAGTTCAGAACTGTCTGTGTGCGGTGTCAGTCTCCCCATGATGGTGGACCTGCTACACCACCAGGGATCTCTTTGAGGGTTTATCTAAAGGGACACTGGTAAGATCCCCACTGAAAGAAAAGGTGCCTCTTTCCTGGTCAGTGGAGCGGAACTGGGCTTAGCAACACAAGCGGGATTTCTAAGAAAGCCTTGTGGGTGGAAGTTCTCCTCTACTTCCAAATCCTCTCTTGACTTGGGAAGGTGATTTATGAGAAGACATCACCGAGCCCAGCTTCAAGAAAGGTCTGAAGATATCGTTAAGCCTTTGTGCATCTATCACAAAGGGTGACAAATCAGCACGGACACTCTGACAACTCAGCCGCTCTAACAGTGACGTACAAAACACTCACTCAGAATGTCCCGACCGGAGAGCATAATCCACAGCCGTATCGCAAGCAATGTTGGCACCGTAGGAAAGAAGTAGCTCTATTACATCCGTTTCCCCAGCAGAAGCGGCAAGCATAAGAGCAGTCCTAAAGCATCCAAAAGATGGTATGAAACATAGCAGCATTTGCAGGCTCTGTGTTGTTGTTATTCTAATCCCTGTTTCCTCCCCAAACAATTCCCTCCCCGATTCCTACAAGCACAGGGAAAGCAAAGCCACACACAGGGGAGTGCTGGAGGACTGAGGCTGGAAGGCACCTCCAGACAGCTCCTGGCCAGCCGCCTCCCCAGAGCAGACTCAGCCACGAGGCCAGAGCACGTTGCTCAAGGCTTCTTCCACTCTGCTCTTCAAAGCCTCATAGGATGGAGGCTGCTCAAACCCCTGGTGCCACCTGCTCCCCTGATTAACCTTCCTCATGCTGAGAGGGTTTCTCCTAAGCAGCTGTGGGAAGGCCTCTTGTTTCACTTGATGCCCATTGTCTCTTGGACAACACTGACTCTCCTTCTCCTGTTCATTCCAGTGACAATGCTAAGGAGAGCCACATGCACTTTGGAGCAATGCCTCACCTTCCAAAGAAATTTCGAGCACACACATTCGCTCCTTTTTGAAGAAGAAACTTTACCATCTCTTTATGATGGCTGGAGATGGCAAGAAGAAGCGGGGTATTTCTCTCCTGAAAGGATAAAGAATCCCCGTCAGAACAACCCAGACGAATTAAGTGCCTTTCCCAAAGAGCAGTGCTGCCCAGATTCAAAACTTACACAGTCCTTTGCTTCAAGGTGTGCACCATGCTCAACTAACATCTCTGCTACAGACGTGTTAGGAGCTGCGGCAGCCAGGTGAAGGGCAGACTTGCCTCTGTAACCTTCCAGGTTTGGGTCGGCACGGTGCTCTAGCAGAATCGCCACGCATTCTTCATGCTGGCTCTCCACTGCCTGCAAACAACACAAAGAAAAGGAAGGACTTGTGCCGTGTTTCACTCTGTCACAGCTACAGCAGCTTCCCAGTGCTGGAAGATAAGAGCGTCTTCCGAGATGAGCTAGTGTATGCCTATTACGTGCCGATTACAACTTTCATGTTTCTCTACAGGTCGGTGTGAAGAATGCGGCAAGACACTTGTCATTGGAAGCACAATTGATAAAGCCCCACTTAGAGCAGAGTAACGTGTTCCACATACCATCATGAGTGGCGATCTGCCAGTGTTGTCACAAAGGTTCAGCAGGCACTTCTCTTGCACCAGGAATCGAACAACGTCTGCATGGCCGTTCGCACAAGCAAGGTGCAGCGGTGTCCTAAAACCAAAATAAATTAGCTTTCCACAGGCAGGCAATGCCCCAAATCACTTCTGGCTGTGGAACACGCGCAGGGCCACAAGTCTCCACTTGCCAATGCCAAGCAGAACGTAAGCTTTGGAGGCTGTGGAACTCCATGAAGAGTGCGAAGTCAGTGTAAGTCTCCAAGTTTTTCCACAATCACTCGAGCGGCAGAAGGGCGGTGAATGCCCTGACGCTGATCACCCACAGGACAGGAGAGAACTGCTAATGCCCGAGCGGCTGCTAAACAACCCCACAGGGAGAGGACAGGGCAGTGGCAGTCGGCAGCACACCCTTCAAGCAGCGCTCGAGCCGCCCCAGCAATTCCAAGCAAAGCTGGATTGTTCCCCTCTGCCAGCTGAGAGGGAAAAGCCCTCTCAGTGACCAGCTCTTGAAGGGAATGACGACACGGGCTCCAAGATAGTCGAGAAATGGAGACCCTTTATTGTCCCAATGCCAGATCTTACATAGTTTTTCTGAGCCCCTCCACGCGCTGCACGTGGCTGGCAAACATAGTTACAGACTTCTGGTTGGTGCATTCCTTTTGATCACGCGTAGCCCTCTATAGGCCCGTCCGAGCCTAACAACTCCTCCTTAGTGGTTCCCACTTTCTCTTACTCTAGCCTGGTTACCACTCTATGCCTCTGAGTAACCTTCTTCTTAACCCGTCGCGCACTGCTGTATCAATCAGATCCAGTTTGTCACTGAACGGGTCACACCCATAAGCTCTGACCCAGGGTTCCAGAGGAGGCGGTGCCCTTGCTGCCGTGCTCCTGACTCTGCCCTGGGCTTCAGCCGTCTCTCTGCACGGGGCTGAAGGCTTTGCCAAGGGCTGGTAGGAGCATGTGCTCCCGACTATGTCCAGTGCCACTGACTTCAGGGCGAGAGGCTGCCTGGCCGGACAACGCCCAGCCTCAGCCCTCCATCGCCTCAGCTCTTGCTGACACCTGCTGCAGAAGGAGGGTTGGTGCCAGAGCCGCGTACGCAGCGGCACCAGGCTGAAGCTCGCACGCCACGGGAGAGCGATCCCACCCCAAGCCTTTAAGCGCACCCCCCAGCCCCTCACCGCTTTGCCTGGTCTCGACGGTTTTTGCCTCGTTTCTTCAGCCACCAGTGCCGCCTCAGCCGGGCCAGGTCGCCACGGGCGGCCGCGCGGTGCAGCCCGTGCAGGCCCTCCTCTGGCAGCTGGTGGGCATCGCTGTCTCTGGACAGGGAAGTGCTGCTGGGCATCGGATGCTCCTGGCCCCGGTGGAGGAGCCCCAGGAGCCTCTGCATGCTGCAGCAAGGATGTGGGCACAAGCCCACCTGGGGCCACCAGAGCCCTGCGGGCCCTGCTTGGGTCCGACACGGACAGGCGCAGGGGCAGGGGAGCCGAGCCCCGAGCAGCGGCTGTGGCCTGGTGCTCCCAGGCAGGGCAGGGACGCACCGAGGCTCCCAGCCAGGGCAGCGCTGTTGCTCCCACAGCAGAGGCAACAGCACTGAGCACTCCTGCTGGCAGGGGTGCACATACACTGCGTCTCAGCGATGGTGGCACATTGTGTCACAATGGGCATCACCAGGGGCGTCACAAGTGTCCTCTTAAGTTGGAGGGCCACACCCCCCCACAGTCCAGCAGTGACTGCGGCACTTTCTGGCTCCTGCCTTAAGAGCTCTTTGTGCCTCAGTTGACGTTCTTCCGCAGCGTGGATGGGGATCTCGGGCCATGCGATGGGGCAGGGCTCCTCAGGAGGCATCGAGAACGTGCCTGGCTGGCAGGGGCACTGCATTACTTCCCTGTGGCCATGGTTGAGCTGGCACCTGCCCCAGTTGTACTGGGTCTGTCTGGGATGGAGTTAACATTCCCTGCGGCAGCCCATATAGTGTTGTTCTCTGCACTGGTACAGAATCATAGAATCATAGAATCATTAAGGCTGGAAGAGACCTTCAAGATCACTGGTCCAACCATCACCCTACTACCAATATCACTCACTAACCCACGTCCCTAAGCGCCAGGTCCAACCTTTCTTTGAACACCTCCAGGGACGGTGACGCCACCACCTCCCTGGGCAACCAGCTCCAATGTCTGACTGCTCTTTCTGAGAAGAAATGTCTCCTCATTTATAACCTTATCCTCCCCTGGTGCAACTTGAGGCCATTCCCTCCAATCCTGTCACTAGTTACCTGAGAGAAGAGGTGGACCCCCAGCTCCCCACACCTTCCTTTCAGGTAGTTGTAGACAGCAATAAGGTCTCCCCTGAGGTCTCTCCAGCTTTATAGCCCTTTTCTGGACACGTTCCAGGGCCTTGATGTCCTTCTTGCACTGAGGAGCCCAAAGCTGAACACAGTACTCAAGGTGCAGCCTCACCAGAGCAGAGTACAGGGGAAAAATCACCTCCCTGGTGCTGCTGGCTACACTTTTCCTGATACAAGCCAGGATGCCGTTGGCCTTCTTGGACACCTGGGCACACTGCTGGCTCACGTTCAGGCGAGCATCGACCAACACCCCCAGATCCTTTTCCTCTGCACAGCTCTTGAGCCACTCTCCCCCAAGCCTGTAGCAAGAGTCTTTTTGTAGCAAGAGTCACTGATGAGCAAGAGTCATTTGCAGGTTCCCTTTAGATGTTCTGTGTGTAGCCTGTGGTATTTCCTTCACTAACTTCTGAAATGCTTGTAGTTGGAGGTGAAAACGTGTTCCTTCCTTAAGCATTCCCCTCTTATTGTGCGTTTCCCTATTTTCACAGCTGAACATTATTACTGATCAGATGAAGGTGGAGCAGACGAAGTCCCAGTCCAGAAAACAAGCCATAGTTCTACCAAGATGGCAGTAGACTGCGAGCACTTGCCTTCTGCCCTGTAATTCGGGCAGTTTCCAGGCAGTGAGCAAGAGCAGTCATTGGCCCCGCCATGCCGGCATGAATGCGGCGGTTCTGTGCAGATAACAGCCTGCCTTTAATTCCAAGTTCTGTCACCCTCCTTGGTATTTAATAAACCATGTCATGTAGTGCAGGTCTTTGTCTTCTTCTCCCTTCGGGGCTTTGCTTCTCCCCTCCCCTACTCATTTGACCGTTCCCTCTAATTCCCGCCGCTGGCAGGGGCACAGCATTACTTCCGCATGGCTGTGGTTGATCTGGCAGCTGTCCTAGCTCACCCCCACACTCTCCCGGGCACAGGGCAGCACCGTACCCACATCCAGGGACAGGTCCCCCCTGACGTCCAGCTCCTGCGGGGCCATTCTTCACTTGTGCTGCCACAGTGCTGTCGCTGGGTTGGTGACAGCGGCTGAAGGTGTCCCCGTGCTCCAGACCGTCTGGGTGCAGAGGGCCCTCCCCGAATTTGCCAGAGGAATGGCAGAAGATCTCTTCCTATAGGAGTATTGGGTTTACATAGCAAGGTTTTATCTGCAGGGCGCTGCAGGGGTAGCCTCTGTGAGAAGAGTCCAGAAGATGCCCATGTTAGATAAGGGCCAGATTCCGTTGGCTCCAAAGGGACCTGATGCTGGCCAGAGATGAGCCAAAAATTGCTGTTTGTGCATCTGTGAAAGCATATTTAAGAAAGGGAAGACAAACAAACAAAACTGTGGAACAACAGCAGCTGGGAGAGTAAGAAGAAAAGGTTAAAAAGTTCTACTCTGATGAATACAACTTACTTCATCCCGACGGCCACCCGGACGACCACCAGAGAGTAATACGCAAGCGCAGAAGGACTGATAAGATAATTAGCATACAAAGCGGGTCTAGGTGGAGCTAGGAAATGAATATGCATAGATCTGTTGTGAAACTTAATGAATATGTAATATTTTAGGAGATAAAAAAGAACTGAGTGAACAAATCGGACGAAGTTAGATTTGGGCAGGCATGCCCTTAACTTCCGGCGGCTAATAAAAGCACCTTCACATAATCACTTTGTGGATTATGTGTCTTTATGAAAGCTAACGTGCAGACACCAAGATCAGTGCAGAAGGAGGGCAGGAGGTGCTGCAGGTGCCAGAGCTGAAGTTCCCCTGTGGCCTATGGAGAGGCCCCTGGTGGAGCACGCTGTTCCCCTGCAGCCCATGGGTCCCACACGGAGCAGATCTCCACGCTGCAGCCCGTGGAGGAGCCCCCGGTGGAGCAGGTGGATGTGGCCTGGAGGAGGCTGCGGCCCATGGAGAGCCCCCGCAGGAGCAGGCCCCGGGCCGGAGCTGCAGCCCGTGGAGAGGAGCCCACGCAGGAGCAGGGGGTCTGGGGGGAGCTGCCGCCCGTGGGGGACCCGTGCTGGAGCAGTTTGCTCCTGGGGGATGGACCCCGTGGTACGGAGCCATGTGGGAGCAGTTCTTGAAGAGTTGCTGCCTGTGGGCAGCAGTCCTGCTCAGTTCTGGAAGGATGGCATCTCATGGGAGGGACCCCACGTGGAGCTGGGGCAGAGAGTGACCGTGAAGGAGCGGTGGAGACAAAGCATCAGGGACTTGGTTCATGGAAGAAGACTATAACTCAACACAAATAAGTTATAAAGTAGGTATGTGGTTTATCTTGGCGCCGGTCACATGCGGGATAGCCCCCAAAGGCACGCGCACCTTAACGCGGCAACTTGCTTTGGTTATATGCAGTAAAAAGTTACATATGCATGAAGTTTCCCAATACGCTTATGCGTATGCCTAACTTATCCCCGCTTTGTATTAAAATTAGCTCCAAGAAGTCATTTCCATAAACTCCTCCCATCTGCGCCTGCGCAGTGCCTTCTGGTGGTGGTCGTCGGGGGGTCGTGGGAATGAAGTCCGATAACTCCTCTTCATCACCACTAGTTGACCCCGTGCCTTTGTACAGACTCAGCTGCCCCTTGGCTCTTGTCCAAACCACAAGGTCGGTCTCAGCTGGTTTTTGAGACAGGTTCCCCATTTTTGTCAGGAAACATCTTCTGTGAGGGGCCCCAAGACTCCTTGTTTCGATTAATTTGCACAGCAGTAAGCAAAGACACGCAGCAATATCTATTTTAAAGCGATTAAGCAAGCCCCCTTTCTTTCATTCCTGGCTTTAATAATTACAATTGTTTTATTTAGAAATCATTAATACGATCAAGCAAGCCCCCGATCTTCTATCCCTGGCTTCAGTCCCCCCTTTCTAGAAGATTAGTAAATTCTTTTACTCGCAGCAAAGATTCCCAACTTGGTACTGATCACTTAATGCCATACCATGGACGTGCAACAAAGAAGTCAGCATGGCTATGCGGTATAACATTCTCCAGTTCCAGAGTAGTATAATTACATACAATACAAGACTCATACCAACTAAGGTCAATATGACTATGATCGGGTGACACAATGTATTGAGAATGCCATTTGCCGTTGGTGACCACCCGAAGATTGTGTCTCACCAGTGATGACCAGCACCTTGTTTATATTGTATTGTTAGACTTGATCAACTGGTGGGATACCACTGGTGCCAAATATAAAAATCACACCCGACAATTCTAACAAAGTTACAAATACAAAAGTTAGAATGATTTTTGCTAGGGAGAGTAATATTCTCCTTATCTACTCCTGCAAAAGCACAAGCAGTTCTTAAACACACACAGCCTTGACCAATATATAAGCACAGTCTTTTGACTAGTATTTGGATGAATTTCAAAGTGGAAAACACCTTGCTCAGTGTCAAGACATACGTCCTGAGCGTCAAGTGTGTTGCTTTCACAGATAAATCCTTTAATCATTAATCATGAACATGATTAAGCAAGCCCCCATTCTTCTATCCCTGGCTTCAGACTGACCGCAGCCCCCATTCCCCCGTGCCGCTCAGGGGGAGGAGGTGGAAGAGGGTGGGTGGGACGAAGTTGGCTTTGGTTTCTTTCCTTTGTTTCTCACTTCTCTGGCTTGTTAGTAAGTAACAGCCAATAGATTTTACTAATTTCCATACTCTGAGTTTGTTTTGCCCTTCACAATAGCTGTTGAGTGAACTCCCTGTTCTTGTCTCAACCCTTGAGCCCTTTTCATCGTATTTTCTCCCCCTTTTCCCTTTGAGGAGTGGGAGTGAGTGAGCGGTTGTGATGGAGCTCAGCTGCCCACCTGAGTAAAACCACCACAGAGGTGTGTCCCACAGTCACTCCATAGGCAAACAAGGGGTCTTGCAAAGTAACTCCTTCACAGGGAATGAGAACTTCCCCCTGCCCCCTTCTTTTGCTCCCTCCGTAGAGGTTTGCAGTCCAAGGCAGTCGCGTGCTGTTGCGGAGAGTGGATCGCGGCGGGCAGGCGATTTTCCGCATCGAGGCCGCTGGAGGCAGTCAAGGGAGCCGCAAGGACCCAGCAAGTTGACTCCACGCCTCAAGACTTCCTCCAACAAGAAGGAAAGAAGGGTAATGGTTGTAGGCGACTCCCTTCTGAAGGGAACAGAGGGCCCCATATGTCAGCTCGACCCTACCCGTAGGGAAGTCTGCAGCCTACCTGGGGCTCGGGTCAAGGACATTACCAGGAAACTTCCTGACCTCGTTAGCCCCCCTCCGATTATTACCCATTAGTGAGAATTCAGGGTGGCAGTGATGAAACTGCTGAGAGAAGCCTGGAGACTATCAAAAGGGACTTCAGGGGATTGGGGCAATTGCTGGATGGAGTGGGTGCGCAGGTGGTGTTTTCCTCTGCCTTCAGCCCTCCCTGAATTTGCCAGATGAGTGGCAGAAGATCTCTTTATATGGGGGAGCCCGGGTCTCAGAGGATGCTGGTTTGAAGCCTACAAATCATTTCCCCTGCATTCAGAAATCTGGCCGCAGCATTAAAGCTCTCTGCCAGCCTCATGGACAGTGTGGTTGAGGTCCCCCGCTTGTCGTGGGCTATCCCTTTTGCAAGGGAACCATTTCCAGCCACAAGAGGCAAATGACACCTCTGTCTTTGTGTATTCTCCCTTTTTCCATCCCAAGCCCTTGTCCCTAGTTCACCCAGGAGTTTCCCTTGGTACTGTGTAACTCACAGGACACATCTGCAAGAGGGTTGGTCTGCTTCCCACAACGGAAAAAATACATTTGATGTTCACAGGATGCTCCTGGTCAGTAAGAGAGACGAGCAGAAGGAATCAGAGGGAACAGTCACATGGGCATGGGAGAGGAGAAGCAAAGTCCGTAAGGGAGAAGGGAACAGACAAAGACCCACACTACATGACATGGTTTATTAAATGCCAAGGCGGGCGACAGAACTTGGAATTAAAGGCAGGCTGTTATCTGCACAGAACCGCTGCGTTCTTGCCAGCGTGGTGGGGGCAATGGCTGCTTTTGCTCACGGCCTGGAAACTGCCCAAATTAGGGGGCAGAAGGCAAGTGTTGGCAGTCATCTTCCATCTTGGTAGAACTATGGCTTGTTTTCTGGACTGGGACTTTGTCTGCTCCACCTTCATCTGATCAGTAATGATATCCAGCTGTGAAAACAGGGAAACACACAATAAGAAGAAAATGCACAAGGCAGGAACACCTTTTCACCTCCAATTACCAGTATTCCAGAAGTTAGTGAAGGAAATACCACAGGCTACACACAGAACGTTGTGAGGGAACCTGCAAATGACTCTTGCTCATCAGTGTTAGACTTAGTCCTCTGCAGCCCTCTTCATCCTCAAGTGTCCCTACTCTCTAAGCATTCAAACTGGGCATTCTTTGGAACACTACTCCTAAAATACAGCTTCCGCATTCACCTTGAAAACGTTGAAAAGGATCTGCCTTTGAAAAGGCAAACATCTTCCTGCTGCAACCTGGCCCTAACGCAGCCTTCAGTGCGGCATGTCTTTGTCTGGTGCCTGTTCTCCTATTACCATTTGTACGGTTATTTTGTCTATTCTCCCTTTCTTTCCCTTCACTCTTTCCCTTACGGCTTTGCAGAAGAAGAAGGGCACTCTGTATTTTGCACACCCCCCAATGACCAGAGGTCTTCAGCCCGCCCCCATACAGTTGTGTACTCTTCTGATGCTTAGCAGTTGTTTTAGCATAAAGAAGGTGTGTTTTGGAACCACAAAGGGATTCTAACTTGAGGCTCAGAAGCGTAAGCTTGCTCACAGATATGCTTTAAGAGGGGTTGAGAATAACATTTATGAATGCTGACCTGAGCCACGCAGGCTTCAGTGGTGCTTCCGGTGGAGCTTAGCGTTGTTTTCGTCTAGACGCTGACGAGCTCTGAAAAAGTCAGATGCATGCAAGAATTATATTTGGTTACAGTTTGGCAAAGCTACTCTCCAGGTCTTTGACCAACATTCGACTTCTGAGAGTGGAAGGGATTAATGGCATCTAAACACAAAAACATCATTTGATTTGAGGTTTTTGGAGAGCTTGCATCCATTGTGGAAAAGTACCGCCAATGCTGTGTATTTATGTGGCTTCTTCTGGAAGATGCATCACCTGCATAAAGAGTCAGGGATATCCTCCCCTGCCTAAGGAAATCTCAAATCTCAGACATGCTGCTGAAATGGCAGCCAAAGCCGTAGACTTCACAGAATCAGATTCTACTATCTAGAAGGCTCCTACTTCTTTAAGCATTCTTAGTTTGTTGTCATGACAATAGGACATGCAGTTCCTCTTTTCTGCCTTACATCGCTGTACTGGGTGTACGTGGCAAGGTTTTGGCTGTAACGGGCTGCAGGGTTGGCCTCTGTGAGAAGAGTCCAGGATCTCCATGCTGCAGCCTGTGGAGGAGCCCCCGGTGGAGCAGGTGGATGTGGCCTGGAGGAGGCTGCGGCCCATGGAGAGCCCCCGCAGGAGCAGGCCCCAGGCAGAGAGTGACTATGAGAGTGACTATAGGCATATTTACTGACGTAATGTTGGTCAGGTATACAAGAGGGATTTTAGGAGGAGAACGTACAAGGAAAAAGCAGCATCTTGCTTTCACTCCAAAACCCAGTCTGGACATACCTTTGCAAGTCATTTTCTAGACCTTCTCTGAGCTTTTGTTCCTCCAGATAGTAGCGCTTGTACCTTTCCAGTTTTGCCTGAATGGACTCATCTGGAAAAGTATGCTCTTGTGGTGTCTTTCTCCCTCCATCCTCCTCTTCAGAGTCAGCACCTCTGCTTCTGTGCTTTAGGTTCTTTCTCAGAGAAGCACAAGGAGGGGATCTTGTCAGCTCTTGCATGTCTGGAGAGGCTGCCCGTGTCTGAAGCAGATAATGAAATTTCCATCACCACAAAGAAGAAGAGAACCATCCCCCCATCAGTCACACATACCCAGTTTCAAGGGCCCAGCCTCACTCAGGGGAGGCCACTTGCCTCCTCACTACCACCAGCAGTGAAGGCAGAAGCCGGAAACTCCCACAGGTCAACCATTCATTTTAGTCTGAAGGAGAAAGTAAGCCTTTTCCAAAGGCTCCATACACATTTCACAGGGACTTCTGTGCCTGTGGAGAACAGCGCCTCACAGAAAGAATGAGGGGCAAGACCCCAAATACAAACATCACCTGCGACTTCTGGTCCGAGCACTTGTTCCTTGTCAGGCTCTTTCTTATCTCTGTCTCATGCTGTTGCTTTTGCCTGTGACCCACCTTGTAAGTCTTCAGAAGAGCTTTGATGCATGCCACCTCTTCTTGCAGCTGGCCATTGCTCTTCTCCAGTTTTTCCTGAGACCCACGCAGAGCAGACAGCTCTTCTTGCAGGTCGCAATTTTGTGCTTCTAGCTGCCTGCGTTTTCCAGACTCCATCTCCAGCTGCTGCGAAAGTTCATTGAGCTGTGGAGAGCAATGCATAAAGGGGTAGGGCGTCAAGATGGTCTTTGTCACCTTCTGACTCGGTATTAAAAGCAAAGTAAAGGCAGGCTCGTCTTTTAAGAGAAGAACAGCTTTAAGATCTTTGCTGACAGGATTCCCCAAGTTTCCATCCTTCCTCGGTTCTTTTGCTAGGGACGCTCTTGCCCAAAATGCTCCTCTGCTCATGGGACATCAAACACACCTCTACCCAGACACCAGAAAGAATGCCTATTGTGTGTCGGGGGAAGCGCTGCAGTGCAGAACGGACTAGGCACGAGCAACAAATACTCTTCCTGCCCTTACTCTGAAAGCTTTGGAAACAGTGCCTCAGGAGGCCACTTTGACAGAACTGCTGGAGGAAGGCATTTTCTCTCTAGGTCAAAGCTGATGTTTGGTTGCAAGGATACGGAGGATATAGCAGATGTCCCATTAAGTCCCAAAGGCCAGCTGCGATGCTGTCTTACTCTTCTCCCCCAGAAATACACCTTTTCTACACCTTCTAAAAATACACTCGGGACGTTCCTGCCTTTTATAAATAGATAGAAAACGAACAAACAAAAATCCCTCAAAACAAACACAAACAAAAAATAAAAACAAACAAAAACCCGGAAACTTAATCTTCATTTTACACTGCCTAAACACAATGCCATTCCCTGTCATTTAAGAGAACTCTTCTAATGGCAGTGAAGCCACGAGAATGCTACGAGCCTTTGGACTAAGAATGAGCCACCACAAGGGCACTTGACTCCTTCTGCAATACCTGCTATGTATGACAACAGAAGGAGCATCAAGTAGAGAACAGACATCTCACAATACAAGAAGGAGCATAGAAAAGAACAACAGAGGTATGGACATTAACAGACAAAAAAAGAAACCACAAAATCCTGCAGAATCCAGAGCTCACCTTTGCTGTTAATTTATCAGCTTCACTGGCCCCTTCAGAGCAGCTGCTCATCATGTCTCTTGCAGTAGTGAACTGGGGCTCTCTTTCTCTGGCCTCATATTCTCTTAGTTTCTGCAGAGCTCCGTTCAGAAGCCTCCTTAACCTGTGCAGCAAATTAGTCAAGAAAACATTGAGGTAGGAGGTGAAGGAACTACCAGCCTGTTTCACATTCTCAGACATAAACAGCATAGAGAAGCCTTGCTTCTTCTTTAACACGCTTGACAGACCAGGAGTTACTGAGAAAAAACAGCAGTCCAGTGCCGCAGATCACTTGGAGGGTCCACCTTGCACCTGAACGGAGGAATAAATGGAGAAGGGACTTCCTGCCCTCCCAGGAGAATTGCAGGGCAACCTGCACTTGAAGTTCTTTTGGCAGCTCTGTAAAACCATAGGCACGTGTACAGAAGAGCCTTGTAAGACCTAGCGTGAGGCTTGAATTTGCTCACAGACAGTTACCCTCACCTATTTTTACATTCAGCCTCCATGAAGCTTGATTTCTACTCTATGGGATCTCTCTTTAAAGTGCTAACAAGCCATACCTGCGACATTCTCTCCGCAGTTCGCTGTTGCTTTTCATTTCCTGCTCGAGGCGCACTTCGACTGGGCATTTCAACTCGACCAGCTTCTCTTCTGTTCTCTGACACTGATGCTTTCAAAACAGAAACGATACATGGTAGAACCAGCACAGGGACAGCATCTACATGTGGTATGTGCAGATAGCCTAGGCAGAACTCGGTAGCAGTACTGGGGAAGCAGGAGTAGCAGGGCTTCCCCTTCCCTTGAACGTGCCCTGCCATAAAAGCAGGAGGGTTTCCCAGGGCTCCCCTGGTCTTTTCACCCACTACCTGCCCAGCAGGTATTCAAAGACTAAAATAGTCATTCACAGAAAGCATTCCCATACCTGCTGGTGTGGATGCCCGTCTGCGGTTGTCTGTGCTGACTGAAAGGCAGTTACCAAGTCCTCCGGGTGATTACGAGCCTACAGAAGCACAAAAAGAAGCGAAAAGTCATGCTGCGTGCAACTTTCCTGCCTCACACCTCTCTGCCGCTCTTCCCCTCCTGCCAGTCTCAGTAGAGTACAGGGCTCATGTTCACCTCCCTCCTCCCCAGGCAGACAAGAAGAATCATTTGCTTCACAGAGGCCACAGATGAAAGCCCCTCCTTTACGCCAAGAGGAACTGCTTTATTAGCGACAGCGCGGCATGTCAGGTCGGGGCTGTGCAGCATTGTGCAAACTTGACTACCACCTCTCACGCAGGAGGAATATCTCAAGTGCAGCCTGAGATCTTCAATATCACCACTGGTCTAAAGCAGAAAATACCTAGACCAGTGCATTCCAGTGAACCCTTATTTTTTCTAGTGCTAAGAACTTCCTGGTGTTGTAGGACTTGCCGTAGTATCATGGGAAAACTCTCAAAACCAGAAAGCTGGGGAACAGACCGGCAGGATTTTCAGAGCAGCTTACAGTCAGCACAGCTGGTCAAGAACTCGGCTCCCCTAAGCTTGGCAGAAAAATCTCATCTTACTTTGTCCCCACAGAACTACTTAGCTAGGCGCAGGAGCTCACAGGGAAGAGGGAAGTTTATCACTGACTTACTGAGGCAGAGGCTTGCTGGTGTCTCTGAAGGGCTTCAATCAGTCTGCTTTGTTGCTGGATTGTGGCTTCCAATCTGTCACTTCCAGCTTTGAGTCTGAAAGAGAAATACAGGCCTTATTGGGGAACTCCACAAGAGCACACAGTTGGAAAGAACAGTGTGCAAGAACATAAGCTAAAGCAAAGGCTTCTTTCCAAATCCTGTATTAACTTTCTGTGATGTGACGAGGCAATTCCCTCGCGTTCACACAGTCCCAGAAAGCAGCGTCTCGCCCCTCTGTCTTACTACCCTGCCTACCCTTGCATGCGTTCTTCCAGCTTTTGGAGAGCTCCAGTTCCAAAGAATGGCTCCAGAAAGCCTTGCACTTTCTGGGAAGAAGCTGCTGCTTCTCTCTTCTTATCCTCCAGTACAGTCTCCAGGTATTTTACCCAGACCTCAGACTCAATACACGCTTGTTCCGATGCCTCCACCTGCAAAACCAAAGGAAGAATCAATCCATGGTGGTCAGCCTAGTCTTTAGGGAGGGAAATTGACTGCTTCCACTCTCAAACCCCCATGCATGTTACTTCACTGCATTTTGTACTAACCCCTCTCCTATAGCTCTGTAGATTTTCTACAGAATTTCCTGAACGCTGGCACAAAACTCAGCCTGCTTTGTCTGCGACTCTGGCACAGACACTGCCAATGCTGGTCCCAACACAGAGACATGAAAAAAAATTTACAACCGTTGTCAGAGCACACCCAAGTGGTGCCGCACCCTCTGTGTCTCAGAGCACACCCAAGTTTTGAGAAAGCGCAAACTGCTCTGGTCAAACCTACCCCCTGGAAGGTGCCTCCTAACGCACTGCTTTGTCCCTCCAGCTTGTGAAAAGCTCCCCAAAGGGCCCGTTGTGTTGGTCACCAGCAGAGAGGGGGAAGAAGGGAAGAGAAAGGACAACCACCCTTGGATTTATCCCTATAGTGCAGCCTTTCCATACCTTAGCTTTAACCATCTCCAATTCCTCTTGCAAGCACTCTGCGTCTTTCTCAGTGTCACTGAGCTGGCTCTCAGTAGCTTCAGGTGGGGCTTCTGACACGGACAGACTTTCAGGAGCACCAGGAAGCTCAAGCTGCAGCTGTCTGTCTTGATCCTAAAGAAATGGTGTTCCGTGAGCATGACAAAGTCAGTGAGAACATGGGAATATGAGCTGTGCTTTTACTCATTAGGTTCTACAACTAGGTCAGTCTTCTGACTGAAACAAAGGATTGGAAGTGCACCACCACCAGGCACAGCTGGGGACCTCTCTCCATCTTTCTTAGCCTCAACTATCAGCAGCTCTTTGTGAGGGTTTCTGTTTCTTAAAACAGAGGGAAGGCTTAACGTTTTTTCTCTTCTTGGAACATAGCCTGAGAGACTGGGCAGGGGCTTTCTACCTACGCAAAAAGGCGGGCAGTGGAGAATGGAATCTGCAGAACTATTGTTGCCTCCAATGGCATTTCAGCAGTTGTAAAGCAGAAGCCAGACTTCGTTCTGCCAGAGCTTAAGCATGGCCTGGAATCTCCCTGCTGCTTCTGAGAACATGCTCGCGGCCAAGGAACGCACGCTGAAAGCAGAGCTGCAAGCCCTCAATGCTATTCTCTGGTATCTCTTCGTTGTTGGCGTTAAGAATTGCCACATAAAGGTTACCGGAGCACTGGTGAAGTATGGTGAAAAGCAACAGTCCACTCCCGGCCAGCCCCTTTGAGAAGCTCAGAAGATTTTAAGCAGCAGGAATAATCTTTGCTGCTTCATTATGTAGAACATGCTTTCCCTAGACTGGAACTCTAACTGAAAGGCCAGCTGCAGCGAGACCCAGTTCTCCCAGCAGTTTCACCAGCCCAGCGCAAACTGAACAGCTGGGCTGGAGCACAAGTAGTTCAAGGGCCCCAGTCACAAACAAGTGGCAGAGGCAGCAACAGAGGTAAGCGAGCCCAGAGGTAAACTTGCCCCAAAGTAAGCGAGCCAAATGGGAGCCCAGTGGGTCCTTCACAGAAAGTACCTTGCGATCCCAGGGCAATTCAGCCTCTTCCTCCTGCTCTGCTCCTACAGCTGGCAGGGCACCTACAAGGGATGGACGAAGCGAGACAGTGTGAGCATTCCTGGCACTCTGCTTTTCCCTGCCAGTCAAGCCCTGCCCCCAAATACGGGAAGCGGTCTGACATCAGGCCACATTAGTTGTCCTCATCAGCTCTTCCACACTTCAGGATCCTACCTTCTCCATCCAAAGCAAGTGTGGCCAGTGCAAAGCGCTCAGTCCTCGGAGAGCAGAATCTGCTGGGGACTGCTGTGTCTTGTGCAGCGCCAGCAGAAGCTTCTCCCGTCTTTTCACAGCGTGCATGTTCTACCAGTTTCTTGCAAAGGCTACACGCAGATAGAGAGAACATACAGGCAGTCAGATCCAAAACATCCTTGCCTAGTATCCTTGCTCTTGCCTAGGACAGCAGCTGACTTGGAACCAGTTCAGAACTGTCTGTGTGCGGTGTCAGTCTCCCCATGATGGTGGACCTGCTACACCACCAGGGATCTCTTTGAGGGTTTATCTAAAGGGACACTGGTAAGATCCCCACTGAAAGAAAAGGTGCCTCTTTCCTGGTCAGTGGAGCGGAACTGGGCTTAGCAACACAAGCGGGATTTCTAAGAAAGCCTTGTGGGTGGAAGTTCTCCTCTACTTCCAAATCCTCTCTTGACTTGGGAAGGTGATTTATGAGAAGACATCACCGAGCCCAGCTTCAAGAAAGGTCTGAAGATATCGTTAAGCCTTTGTGCATCTATCACAAAGGGTGACAAATCAGCACGGACACTCTGACAACTCAGCCGCTCTAACAGTGACGTACAAAACACTCACTCAGAATGTCCCGACCGGAGAGCATAATCCACAGCCGTATCGCAAGCAATGTTGGCACCGTAGGAAAGAAGTAGCTCTATTACATCCGTTTCCCCAGCAGAAGCGGCAAGCATAAGAGCAGTCCTAAAGCATCCAAAAGATGGTATGAAACATAGCAGCATTTGCAGGCTCTGTGTTGTTGTTATTCTAATCCCTGTTTCCTCCCCAAACAATTCCCTCCCCGATTCCTACAAGCACAGGGAAAGCAAAGCCACACACAGGGGAGTGCTGGAGGACTGAGGCTGGAAGGCACCTCCAGACAGCTCCTGGCCAGCCGCCTCCCCAGAGCAGACTCAGCCACGAGGCCAGAGCACGTTGCTCAAGGCTTCTTCCACTCTGCTCTTCAAAGCCTCATAGGATGGAGGCTGCTCAAACCCCTGGTGCCACCTGCTCCCCTGATTAACCTTCCTCATGCTGAGAGGGTTTCTCCTAAGCAGCTGTGGGAAGGCCTCTTGTTTCACTTGATGCCCATTGTCTCTTGGACAACACTGACTCTCCTTCTCCTGTTCATTCCAGTGACAATGCTAAGGAGAGCCACATGCACTTTGGAGCAATGCCTCACCTTCCAAAGAAATTTCGAGCACACACATTCGCTCCTTTTTGAAGAAGAAACTTTACCATCTCTTTATGATGGCTGGAGATGGCAAGAAGAAGCGGGGTATTTCTCTCCTGAAAGGATAAAGAATCCCCGTCAGAACAACCCAGACGAATTAAGTGCCTTTCCCAAAGAGCAGTGCTGCCCAGATTCAAAACTTACACAGTCCTTTGCTTCAAGGTGTGCACCATGCTCAACTAACATCTCTGCTACAGACGTGTTAGGAGCTGCGGCAGCCAGGTGAAGGGCAGACTTGCCTCTGTAACCTTCCAGGTTTGGGTCGGCACGGTGCTCTAGCAGAATCGCCACGCATTCTTCATGCTGGCTCTCCACTGCCTGCAAACAACACAAAGAAAAGGAAGGACTTGTGCCGTGTTTCACTCTGTCACAGCTACAGCAGCTTCCCAGTGCTGGAAGATAAGAGCGTCTTCCGAGATGAGCTAGTGTATGCCTATTACGTGCCGATTACAACTTTCATGTTTCTCTACAGGTCGGTGTGAAGAATGCGGCAAGACACTTGTCATTGGAAGCACAATTGATAAAGCCCCACTTAGAGCAGAGTAACGTGTTCCACATACCATCATGAGTGGCGATCTGCCAGTGTTGTCACAAAGGTTCAGCAGGCACTTCTCTTGCACCAGGAATCGAACAACGTCTGCATGGCCGTTCGCACAAGCAAGGTGCAGCGGTGTCCTAAAACCAAAATAAATTAGCTTTCCACAGGCAGGCAATGCCCCAAATCACTTCTGGCTGTGGAACACGCGCAGGGCCACAAGTCTCCACTTGCCAATGCCAAGCAGAACGTAAGCTTTGGAGGCTGTGGAACTCCATGAAGAGTGCGAAGTCAGTGTAAGTCTCCAAGTTTTTCCACAATCACTCGAGCGGCAGAAGGGCGGTGAATGCCCTGACGCTGATCACCCACAGGACAGGAGAG
Source organism: Anser cygnoides (assembly GCF_040182565.1). Taxonomy (NCBI): domain Eukaryota; kingdom Metazoa; phylum Chordata; class Aves; order Anseriformes; family Anatidae; genus Anser; species Anser cygnoides. Next base: position 26,719,524 of record NC_089873.1, read on the forward strand.
AACTGCTAATGCCCGAGCGGCTGCTAAACAACCCCACAGGGAGAGGACAGGGCAGTGGCAGTCGGCAGCACACCCTTCAAGCAGCGCTCGAGCCGCCCCAGCAATTCCAAGCAAAGCTGGATTGTTCCCCTCTGCCAGCTGAGAGGGAAAAGCCCTCTCAGTGACCAGCTCTTGAAGGGAATGACGACACGGGCTCCAAGATAGTCGAGAAATGGAGACCCTTTATTGTCCCAATGCCAGATCTTACATAGTTTTTCTGAGCCCCTCCACGCGCTGCACGTGGCTGGCAAACATAGTTACAGACTTCTGGTTGGTGCATTCCTTTTGATCACGCGTAGCCCTCTATAGGCCCGTCCGAGCCTAACAACTCCTCCTTAGTGGTTCCCACTTTCTCTTACTCTAGCCTGGTTACCACTCTATGCCTCTGAGTAACCTTCTTCTTAACCCGTCGCGCACTGCTGTATCAATCAGATCCAGTTTGTCACTGAACGGGTCACACCCATAAGCTCTGACCCAGGGTTCCAGAGGAGGCGGTGCCCTTGCTGCCGTGCTCCTGACTCTGCCCTGGGCTTCAGCCGTCTCTCTGCACGGGGCTGAAGGCTTTGCCAAGGGCTGGTAGGAGCATGTGCTCCCGACTATGTCCAGTGCCACTGACTTCAGGGCGAGAGGCTGCCTGGCCGGACAACGCCCAGCCTCAGCCCTCCATCGCCTCAGCTCTTGCTGACACCTGCTGCAGAAGGAGGGTTGGTGCCAGAGCCGCGTACGCAGCGGCACCAGGCTGAAGCTCGCACGCCACGGGAGAGCGATCCCACCCCAAGCCTTTAAGCGCACCCCCCAGCCCCTCACCGCTTTGCCTGGTCTCGACGGTTTTTGCCTCGTTTCTTCAGCCACCAGTGCCGCCTCAGCCGGGCCAGGTCGCCACGGGCGGCCGCGCGGTGCAGCCCGTGCAGGCCCTCCTCTGGCAGCTGGTGGGCATCGCTGTCTCTGGACAGGGAAGTGCTGCTGGGCATCGGATGCTCCTGGCCCCGGTGGAGGAGCCCCAGGAGCCTCTGCATGCTGCAGCAAGGATGTGGGCACAAGCCCACCTGGGGCCACCAGAGCCCTGCGGGCCCTGCTTGGGTCCGACACGGACAGGCGCAGGGGCAGGGGAGCCGAGCCCCGAGCAGCGGCTGTGGCCTGGTGCTCCCAGGCAGGGCAGGGACGCACCGAGGCTCCCAGCCAGGGCAGCGCTGTTGCTCCCACAGCAGAGGCAACAGCACTGAGCACTCCTGCTGGCAGGGGTGCACATACACTGCGTCTCAGCGATGGTGGCACATTGTGTCACAATGGGCATCACCAGGGGCGTCACAAGTGTCCTCTTAAGTTGGAGGGCCACACCCCCCCACAGTCCAGCAGTGACTGCGGCACTTTCTGGCTCCTGCCTTAAGAGCTCTTTGTGCCTCAGTTGACGTTCTTCCGCAGCGTGGATGGGGATCTCGGGCCATGCGATGGGGCAGGGCTCCTCAGGAGGCATCGAGAACGTGCCTGGCTGGCAGGGGCACTGCATTACTTCCCTGTGGCCATGGTTGAGCTGGCACCTGCCCCAGTTGTACTGGGTCTGTCTGGGATGGAGTTAACATTCCCTGCGGCAGCCCATATAGTGTTGTTCTCTGCACTGGTACAGAATCATAGAATCATAGAATCATTAAGGCTGGAAGAGACCTTCAAGATCACTGGTCCAACCATCACCCTACTACCAATATCACTCACTAACCCACGTCCCTAAGCGCCAGGTCCAACCTTTCTTTGAACACCTCCAGGGACGGTGACGCCACCACCTCCCTGGGCAACCAGCTCCAATGTCTGACTGCTCTTTCTGAGAAGAAATGTCTCCTCATTTATAACCTTATCCTCCCCTGGTGCAACTTGAGGCCATTCCCTCCAATCCTGTCACTAGTTACCTGAGAGAAGAGGTGGACCCCCAGCTCCCCACACCTTCCTTTCAGGTAGTTGTAGACAGCAATAAGGTCTCCCCTGAGGTCTCTCCAGCTTTATAGCCCTTTTCTGGACACGTTCCAGGGCCTTGATGTCCTTCTTGCACTGAGGAGCCCAAAGCTGAACACAGTACTCAAGGTGCAGCCTCACCAGAGCAGAGTACAGGGGAAAAATCACCTCCCTGGTGCTGCTGGCTACACTTTTCCTGATACAAGCCAGGATGCCGTTGGCCTTCTTGGACACCTGGGCACACTGCTGGCTCACGTTCAGGCGAGCATCGACCAACACCCCCAGATCCTTTTCCTCTGCACAGCTCTTGAGCCACTCTCCCCCAAGCCTGTAGCAAGAGTCTTTTTGTAGCAAGAGTCACTGATGAGCAAGAGTCATTTGCAGGTTCCCTTTAGATGTTCTGTGTGTAGCCTGTGGTATTTCCTTCACTAACTTCTGAAATGCTTGTAGTTGGAGGTGAAAACGTGTTCCTTCCTTAAGCATTCCCCTCTTATTGTGCGTTTCCCTATTTTCACAGCTGAACATTATTACTGATCAGATGAAGGTGGAGCAGACGAAGTCCCAGTCCAGAAAACAAGCCATAGTTCTACCAAGATGGCAGTAGACTGCGAGCACTTGCCTTCTGCCCTGTAATTCGGGCAGTTTCCAGGCAGTGAGCAAGAGCAGTCATTGGCCCCGCCATGCCGGCATGAATGCGGCGGTTCTGTGCAGATAACAGCCTGCCTTTAATTCCAAGTTCTGTCACCCTCCTTGGTATTTAATAAACCATGTCATGTAGTGCAGGTCTTTGTCTTCTTCTCCCTTCGGGGCTTTGCTTCTCCCCTCCCCTACTCATTTGACCGTTCCCTCTAATTCCCGCCGCTGGCAGGGGCACAGCATTACTTCCGCATGGCTGTGGTTGATCTGGCAGCTGTCCTAGCTCACCCCCACACTCTCCCGGGCACAGGGCAGCACCGTACCCACATCCAGGGACAGGTCCCCCCTGACGTCCAGCTCCTGCGGGGCCATTCTTCACTTGTGCTGCCACAGTGCTGTCGCTGGGTTGGTGACAGCGGCTGAAGGTGTCCCCGTGCTCCAGACCGTCTGGGTGCAGAGGGCCCTCCCCGAATTTGCCAGAGGAATGGCAGAAGATCTCTTCCTATAGGAGTATTGGGTTTACATAGCAAGGTTTTATCTGCAGGGCGCTGCAGGGGTAGCCTCTGTGAGAAGAGTCCAGAAGATGCCCATGTTAGATAAGGGCCAGATTCCGTTGGCTCCAAAGGGACCTGATGCTGGCCAGAGATGAGCCAAAAATTGCTGTTTGTGCATCTGTGAAAGCATATTTAAGAAAGGGAAGACAAACAAACAAAACTGTGGAACAACAGCAGCTGGGAGAGTAAGAAGAAAAGGTTAAAAAGTTCTACTCTGATGAATACAACTTACTTCATCCCGACGGCCACCCGGACGACCACCAGAGAGTAATACGCAAGCGCAGAAGGACTGATAAGATAATTAGCATACAAAGCGGGTCTAGGTGGAGCTAGGAAATGAATATGCATAGATCTGTTGTGAAACTTAATGAATATGTAATATTTTAGGAGATAAAAAAGAACTGAGTGAACAAATCGGACGAAGTTAGATTTGGGCAGGCATGCCCTTAACTTCCGGCGGCTAATAAAAGCACCTTCACATAATCACTTTGTGGATTATGTGTCTTTATGAAAGCTAACGTGCAGACACCAAGATCAGTGCAGAAGGAGGGCAGGAGGTGCTGCAGGTGCCAGAGCTGAAGTTCCCCTGTGGCCTATGGAGAGGCCCCTGGTGGAGCACGCTGTTCCCCTGCAGCCCATGGGTCCCACACGGAGCAGATCTCCACGCTGCAGCCCGTGGAGGAGCCCCCGGTGGAGCAGGTGGATGTGGCCTGGAGGAGGCTGCGGCCCATGGAGAGCCCCCGCAGGAGCAGGCCCCGGGCCGGAGCTGCAGCCCGTGGAGAGGAGCCCACGCAGGAGCAGGGGGTCTGGGGGGAGCTGCCGCCCGTGGGGGACCCGTGCTGGAGCAGTTTGCTCCTGGGGGATGGACCCCGTGGTACGGAGCCATGTGGGAGCAGTTCTTGAAGAGTTGCTGCCTGTGGGCAGCAGTCCTGCTCAGTTCTGGAAGGATGGCATCTCATGGGAGGGACCCCACGTGGAGCTGGGGCAGAGAGTGACCGTGAAGGAGCGGTGGAGACAAAGCATCAGGGACTTGGTTCATGGAAGAAGACTATAACTCAACACAAATAAGTTATAAAGTAGGTATGTGGTTTATCTTGGCGCCGGTCACATGCGGGATAGCCCCCAAAGGCACGCGCACCTTAACGCGGCAACTTGCTTTGGTTATATGCAGTAAAAAGTTACATATGCATGAAGTTTCCCAATACGCTTATGCGTATGCCTAACTTATCCCCGCTTTGTATTAAAATTAGCTCCAAGAAGTCATTTCCATAAACTCCTCCCATCTGCGCCTGCGCAGTGCCTTCTGGTGGTGGTCGTCGGGGGGTCGTGGGAATGAAGTCCGATAACTCCTCTTCATCACCACTAGTTGACCCCGTGCCTTTGTACAGACTCAGCTGCCCCTTGGCTCTTGTCCAAACCACAAGGTCGGTCTCAGCTGGTTTTTGAGACAGGTTCCCCATTTTTGTCAGGAAACATCTTCTGTGAGGGGCCCCAAGACTCCTTGTTTCGATTAATTTGCACAGCAGTAAGCAAAGACACGCAGCAATATCTATTTTAAAGCGATTAAGCAAGCCCCCTTTCTTTCATTCCTGGCTTTAATAATTACAATTGTTTTATTTAGAAATCATTAATACGATCAAGCAAGCCCCCGATCTTCTATCCCTGGCTTCAGTCCCCCCTTTCTAGAAGATTAGTAAATTCTTTTACTCGCAGCAAAGATTCCCAACTTGGTACTGATCACTTAATGCCATACCATGGACGTGCAACAAAGAAGTCAGCATGGCTATGCGGTATAACATTCTCCAGTTCCAGAGTAGTATAATTACATACAATACAAGACTCATACCAACTAAGGTCAATATGACTATGATCGGGTGACACAATGTATTGAGAATGCCATTTGCCGTTGGTGACCACCCGAAGATTGTGTCTCACCAGTGATGACCAGCACCTTGTTTATATTGTATTGTTAGACTTGATCAACTGGTGGGATACCACTGGTGCCAAATATAAAAATCACACCCGACAATTCTAACAAAGTTACAAATACAAAAGTTAGAATGATTTTTGCTAGGGAGAGTAATATTCTCCTTATCTACTCCTGCAAAAGCACAAGCAGTTCTTAAACACACACAGCCTTGACCAATATATAAGCACAGTCTTTTGACTAGTATTTGGATGAATTTCAAAGTGGAAAACACCTTGCTCAGTGTCAAGACATACGTCCTGAGCGTCAAGTGTGTTGCTTTCACAGATAAATCCTTTAATCATTAATCATGAACATGATTAAGCAAGCCCCCATTCTTCTATCCCTGGCTTCAGACTGACCGCAGCCCCCATTCCCCCGTGCCGCTCAGGGGGAGGAGGTGGAAGAGGGTGGGTGGGACGAAGTTGGCTTTGGTTTCTTTCCTTTGTTTCTCACTTCTCTGGCTTGTTAGTAAGTAACAGCCAATAGATTTTACTAATTTCCATACTCTGAGTTTGTTTTGCCCTTCACAATAGCTGTTGAGTGAACTCCCTGTTCTTGTCTCAACCCTTGAGCCCTTTTCATCGTATTTTCTCCCCCTTTTCCCTTTGAGGAGTGGGAGTGAGTGAGCGGTTGTGATGGAGCTCAGCTGCCCACCTGAGTAAAACCACCACAGAGGTGTGTCCCACAGTCACTCCATAGGCAAACAAGGGGTCTTGCAAAGTAACTCCTTCACAGGGAATGAGAACTTCCCCCTGCCCCCTTCTTTTGCTCCCTCCGTAGAGGTTTGCAGTCCAAGGCAGTCGCGTGCTGTTGCGGAGAGTGGATCGCGGCGGGCAGGCGATTTTCCGCATCGAGGCCGCTGGAGGCAGTCAAGGGAGCCGCAAGGACCCAGCAAGTTGACTCCACGCCTCAAGACTTCCTCCAACAAGAAGGAAAGAAGGGTAATGGTTGTAGGCGACTCCCTTCTGAAGGGAACAGAGGGCCCCATATGTCAGCTCGACCCTACCCGTAGGGAAGTCTGCAGCCTACCTGGGGCTCGGGTCAAGGACATTACCAGGAAACTTCCTGACCTCGTTAGCCCCCCTCCGATTATTACCCATTAGTGAGAATTCAGGGTGGCAGTGATGAAACTGCTGAGAGAAGCCTGGAGACTATCAAAAGGGACTTCAGGGGATTGGGGCAATTGCTGGATGGAGTGGGTGCGCAGGTGGTGTTTTCGTCTGCCTTCAGCCCTCCCTGAATTTGCCAGATGAGTGGCAGAAGATCTCTTTATATGGGGGAGCCCGGGTCTCAGAGGATGCTGGTTTGAAGCCTACAAATCATTTCCCCTGCATTCAGAAATCTGGCCGCAGCATTAAAGCTCTCTGCCAGCCTCATGGACAGTGTGGTTGAGGTCCCCCGCTTGTCGTGGGCTATCCCTTTTGCAAGGGAACCATTTCCAGCCACAAGAGGCAAATGACACCTCTGTCTTTGTGTATTCTCCCTTTTTCCATCCCAAGCCCTTGTCCCTAGTTCACCCAGGAGTTTCCCTTGGTACTGTGTAACTCACAGGACACATCTGCAAGAGGGTTGGTCTGCTTCCCACAACGGAAAAAATACATTTGATGTTCACAGGATGCTCCTGGTCAGTAAGAGAGACGAGCAGAAGGAATCAGAGGGAACAGTCACATGGGCATGGGAGAGGAGAAGCAAAGTCCGTAAGGGAGAAGGGAACAGACAAAGACCCACACTACATGACATGGTTTATTAAATGCCAAGGCGGGCGACAGAACTTGGAATTAAAGGCAGGCTGTTATCTGCACAGAACCGCTGCGTTCTTGCCAGCGTGGTGGGGGCAATGGCTGCTTTTGCTCACGGCCTGGAAACTGCCCAAATTAGGGGGCAGAAGGCAAGTGTTGGCAGTCATCTTCCATCTTGGTAGAACTATGGCTTGTTTTCTGGACTGGGACTTTGTCTGCTCCACCTTCATCTGATCAGTAATGATATCCAGCTGTGAAAACAGGGAAACACACAATAAGAAGAAAATGCACAAGGCAGGAACACCTTTTCACCTCCAATTACCAGTATTCCAGAAGTTAGTGAAGGAAATACCACAGGCTACACACAGAACGTTGTGAGGGAACCTGCAAATGACTCTTGCTCATCAGTGTTAGACTTAGTCCTCTGCAGCCCTCTTCATCCTCAAGTGTCCCTACTCTCTAAGCATTCAAACTGGGCATTCTTTGGAACACTACTCCTAAAATACAGCTTCCGCATTCACCTTGAAAACGTTGAAAAGGATCTGCCTTTGAAAAGGCAAACATCTTCCTGCTGCAACCTGGCCCTAACGCAGCCTTCAGTGCGGCATGTCTTTGTCTGGTGCCTGTTCTCCTATTACCATTTGTACGGTTATTTTGTCTATTCTCCCTTTCTTTCCCTTCACTCTTTCCCTTACGGCTTTGCAGAAGAAGAAGGGCACTCTGTATTTTGCACACCCCCCAATGACCAGAGGTCTTCAGCCCGCCCCCATACAGTTGTGTACTCTTCTGATGCTTAGCAGTTGTTTTAGCATAAAGAAGGTGTGTTTTGGAACCACAAAGGGATTCTAACTTGAGGCTCAGAAGCGTAAGCTTGCTCACAGATATGCTTTAAGAGGGGTTGAGAATAACATTTATGAATGCTGACCTGAGCCACGCAGGCTTCAGTGGTGCTTCCGGTGGAGCTTAGCGTTGTTTTCGTCTAGACGCTGACGAGCTCTGAAAAAGTCAGATGCATGCAAGAATTATATTTGGTTACAGTTTGGCAAAGCTACTCTCCAGGTCTTTGACCAACATTCGACTTCTGAGAGTGGAAGGGATTAATGGCATCTAAACACAAAAACATCATTTGATTTGAGGTTTTTGGAGAGCTTGCATCCATTGTGGAAAAGTACCGCCAATGCTGTGTATTTATGTGGCTTCTTCTGGAAGATGCATCACCTGCATAAAGAGTCAGGGATATCCTCCCCTGCCTAAGGAAATCTCAAATCTCAGACATGCTGCTGAAATGGCAGCCAAAGCCGTAGACTTCACAGAATCAGATTCTACTATCTAGAAGGCTCCTACTTCTTTAAGCATTCTTAGTTTGTTGTCATGACAATAGGACATGCAGTTCCTCTTTTCTGCCTTACATCGCTGTACTGGGTGTACGTGGCAAGGTTTTGGCTGTAACGGGCTGCAGGGTTGGCCTCTGTGAGAAGAGTCCAGGATCTCCATGCTGCAGCCTGTGGAGGAGCCCCCGGTGGAGCAGGTGGATGTGGCCTGGAGGAGGCTGCGGCCCATGGAGAGCCCCCGCAGGAGCAGGCCCCAGGCAGAGAGTGACTATGAGAGTGACTATAGGCATATTTACTGACGTAATGTTGGTCAGGTATACAAGAGGGATTTTAGGAGGAGAACGTACAAGGAAAAAGCAGCATCTTGCTTTCACTCCAAAACCCAGTCTGGACATACCTTTGCAAGTCATTTTCTAGACCTTCTCTGAGCTTTTGTTCCTCCAGATAGTAGCGCTTGTACCTTTCCAGTTTTGCCTGAATGGACTCATCTGGAAAAGTATGCTCTTGTGGTGTCTTTCTCCCTCCATCCTCCTCTTCAGAGTCAGCACCTCTGCTTCTGTGCTTTAGGTTCTTTCTCAGAGAAGCACAAGGAGGGGATCTTGTCAGCTCTTGCATGTCTGGAGAGGCTGCCCGTGTCTGAAGCAGATAATGAAATTTCCATCACCACAAAGAAGAAGAGAACCATCCCCCCATCAGTCACACATACCCAGTTTCAAGGGCCCAGCCTCACTCAGGGGAGGCCACTTGCCTCCTCACTACCACCAGCAGTGAAGGCAGAAGCCGGAAACTCCCACAGGTCAACCATTCATTTTAGTCTGAAGGAGAAAGTAAGCCTTTTCCAAAGGCTCCATACACATTTCACAGGGACTTCTGTGCCTGTGGAGAACAGCGCCTCACAGAAAGAATGAGGGGCAAGACCCCAAATACAAACATCACCTGCGACTTCTGGTCCGAGCACTTGTTCCTTGTCAGGCTCTTTCTTATCTCTGTCTCATGCTGTTGCTTTTGCCTGTGACCCACCTTGTAAGTCTTCAGAAGAGCTTTGATGCATGCCACCTCTTCTTGCAGCTGGCCATTGCTCTTCTCCATTTTTTCCTGAGACCCACGCAGAGCAGACAGCTCTTCTTGCAGGTCGCAATTTTGTGCTTCTAGCTGCCTGCGTTTTCCAGACTCCATCTCCAGCTGCTGCGAAAGTTCATTGAGCTGTGGAGAGCAATGCATAAAGGGGTAGGGCGTCAAGATGGTCTTTGTCACCTTCTGACTCGGTATTAAAAGCAAAGTAAAGGCAGGCTCGTCTTTTAAGAGAAGAACAGCTTTAAGATCTTTGCTGACAGGATTCCCCAAGTTTCCATCCTTCCTCGGTTCTTTTGCTAGGGACGCTCTTGCCCAAAATGCTCCTCTGCTCATGGGACATCAAACACACCTCTACCCAGACACCAGAAAGAATGCCTATTGTGTGTCGGGGGAAGCGCTGCAGTGCAGAACGGACTAGGCACGAGCAACAAATACTCTTCCTGCCCTTACTCTGAAAGCTTTGGAAACAGTGCCTCAGGAGGCCACTTTGACAGAACTGCTGGAGGAACGCATTTTCTCTCTAGGTCAAAGCTGATGTTTGGTTGCAAGGATACGGAGGATATAGCAGATGTCCCATTAAGTCCCAAAGGCCAGCTGCGATGCTGTCTTACTCTTCTCCCCCAGAAATACACCTTTTCTACACCTTCTAAAAATACACTCGGGACGTTCCTGCCTTTTATAAATAGATAGAAAACGAACAAACAAAAATCCCTCAAAACAAACACAAACAAAAAATAAAAACAAACAAAAACCCGGAAACTTAATCTTCATTTTACACTGCCTAAACACAATGCCATTCCCTGTCATTTAAGAGAACTCTTCTAATGGCAGTGAAGCCACGAGAATGCTACGAGCCTTTGGACTAAGAATGAGCCACCACAAGGGCACTTGACTCCTTCTGCAATACCTGCTATGTATGACAACAGAAGGAGCATCAAGTAGAGAACAGACATCTCACAATACAAGAAGGAGCATAGAAAAGAACAACAGAGGTATGGACATTAACAGACAAAAAAAGAAACCACAAAATCCTGCAGAATCCAGAGCTCACCTTTGCTGTTAATTTATCAGCTTCACTGGCCCCTTCAGAGCAGCTGCTCATCATGTCTCTTGCAGTAGTGAACTGGGGCTCTCTTTCTCTGGCCTCATATTCTCTTAGTTTCTGCAGAGCTCCGTTCAGAAGCCTCCTTAACCTGTGCAGCAAATTAGTCAAGAAAACATTGAGGTAGGAGGTGAAGGAACTACCAGCCTGTTTCACATTCTCAGACATAAACAGCATAGAGAAGCCTTGCTTCTTCTTTAACACGCTTGACAGACCAGGAGTTACTGAGAAAAAACAGCAGTCCAGTGCCGCAGATCACTTGGAGGGTCCACCTTGCACCTGAACGGAGGAATAAATGGAGAAGGGACTTCCTGCCCTCCCAGGAGAATTGCAGGGCAACCTGCACTTGAAGTTCTTTTGGCAGCTCTGTAAAACCATAGGCACGTGTACAGAAGAGCCTTGTAAGACCTAGCGTGAGGCTTGAATTTGCTCACAGACAGTTACCCTCACCTATTTTTACATTCAGCCTCCATGAAGCTTGATTTCTACTCTATGGGATCTCTCTTTAAAGTGCTAACAAGCCATACCTGCGACATTCTCTCCGCAGTTCGCTGTTGCTTTTCATTTCCTGCTCGAGGCGCACTTCGACTGGGCATTTCAACTCGACCAGCTTCTCTTCTGTTCTCTGACACTGATGCTTTCAAAACAGAAACGATACATGGTAGAACCAGCACAGGGACAGCATCTACATGTGGTATGTGCAGATAGCCTAGGCAGAACTCGGTAGCAGTACTGGGGAAGCAGGAGTAGCAGGGCTTCCCCTTCCCTTGAACGTGCCCTGCCATAAAAGCAGGAGGGTTTCCCAGGGCTCCCCTGGTCTTTTCACCCACTACCTGCCCAGCAGGTATTCAAAGACTAAAATAGTCATTCACAGAAAGCATTCCCATACCTGCTGGTGTGGATGCCCGTCTGCGGTTGTCTGTGCTGACTGAAAGGCAGTTACCAAGTCCTCCGGGTGATTACGAGCCTACAGAAGCACAAAAAGAAGCGAAAAGTCATGCTGCGTGCAACTTTCCTGCCTCACACCTCTCTGCCGCTCTTCCCCTCCTGCCAGTCTCAGTAGAGTACAGGGCTCATGTTCACCTCCCTCCTCCCCAGGCAGACAAGAAGAATCATTTGCTTCACAGAGGCCACAGATGAAAGCCCCTCCTTTACGCCAAGAGGAACTGCTTTATTAGCGACAGCGCGGCATGTCAGGTCGGGGCTGTGCAGCATTGTGCAAACTTGACTACCACCTCTCACGCAGGAGGAATATCTCAAGTGCAGCCTGAGATCTTCAATATCACCACTGGTCTAAAGCAGAAAATACCTAGACCAGTGCATTCCAGTGAACCCTTATTTTTTCTAGTGCTAAGAACTTCCTGGTGTTGTAGGACTTGCCGTAGTATCATGGGAAAACTCTCAAAACCAGAAAGCTGGGGAACAGACCGGCAGGATTTTCAGAGCAGCTTACAGTCAGCACAGCTGGTCAAGAACTCGGCTCCCCTAAGCTTGGCAGAAAAATCTCATCTTACTTTGTCCCCACAGAACTACTTAGCTAGGCGCAGGAGCTCACAGGGAAGAGGGAAGTTTATCACTGACTTACTGAGGCAGAGGCTTGCTGGTGTCTCTGAAGGGCTTCAATCAGTCTGCTTTGTTGCTGGATTGTGGCTTCCAATCTGTCACTTCCAGCTTTGAGTCTGAAAGAGAAATACAGGCCTTATTGGGGAACTCCACAAGAGCACACAGTTGGAAAGAACAGTGTGCAAGAACATAAGCTAAAGCAAAGGCTTCTTTCCAAATCCTGTATTAACTTTCTGTGATGTGACGAGGCAATTCCCTCGCGTTCACACAGTCCCAGAAAGCAGCGTCTCGCCCCTCTGTCTTACTACCCTGCCTACCCTTGCATGCGTTCTTCCAGCTTTTGGAGAGCTCCAGTTCCAAAGAATGGCTCCAGAAAGCCTTGCACTTTCTGGGAAGAAGCTGCTGCTTCTCTCTTCTTATCCTCCAGTACAGTCTCCAGGTATTTTACCCAGACCTCAGACTCAATACACGCTTGTTCCGATGCCTCCACCTGCAAAACCAAAGGAAGAATCAATCCATGGTGGTCAGCCTAGTCTTTAGGGAGGGAAATTGACTGCTTCCACTCTCAAACCCCCATGCATGTTACTTCACTGCATTTTGTACTAACCCCTCTCCTATAGCTCTGTAGATTTTCTACAGAATTTCCTGAACGCTGGCACAAAACTCAGCCTGCTTTGTCTGCGACTCTGGCACAGACACTGCCAATGCTGGTCCCAACACAGAGACATGAAAAAAAATTTACAACCGTTGTCAGAGCACACCCAAGTGGTGCCGCACCCTCTGTGTCTCAGAGCACACCCAAGTTTTGAGAAAGCGCAAACTGCTCTGGTCAAACCTACCCCCTGGAAGGTGCCTCCTAACGCACTGCTTTGTCCCTCCAGCTTGTGAAAAGCTCCCCAAAGGGCCCGTTGTGTTGGTCACCAGCAGAGAGGGGGAAGAAGGGAAGAGAAAGGACAACCACCCTTGGATTTATCCCTATAGTGCAGCCTTTCCATACCTTAGCTTTAACCATCTCCAATTCCTCTTGCAAGCACTCTGCGTCTTTCTCAGTGTCACTGAGCTGGCTCTCAGTAGCTTCAGGTGGGGCTTCTGACACGGACAGACTTTCAGGAGCACCAGGAAGCTCAAGCTGCAGCTGTCTGTCTTGATCCTAAAGAAATGGTGTTCCGTGAGCATGACAAAGTCAGTGAGAACATGGGAATATGAGCTGTGCTTTTACTCATTAGGTTCTACAACTAGGTCAGTCTTCTGACTGAAACAAAGGATTGGAAGTGCACCACCACCAGGCACAGCTGGGGACCTCTCTCCATCTTTCTTAGCCTCAACTATCAGCAGCTCTTTGTGAGGGTTTCTGTTTCTTAAAACAGAGGGAAGGCTTAACGTTTTTTCTCTTCTTGGAACATAGCCTGAGAGACTGGGCAGGGGCTTTCTACCTACGCAAAAAGGCGGGCAGTGGAGAATGGAATCTGCAGAACTATTGTTGCCTCCAATGGCATTTCAGCAGTTGTAAAGCAGAAGCCAGACTTCGTTCTGCCAGAGCTTAAGCATGGCCTGGAATCTCCCTGCTGCTTCTGAGAACATGCTCGCGGCCAAGGAACGCACGCTGAAAGCAGAGCTGCAAGCCCTCAATGCTATTCTCTGGTATCTCTTCGTTGTTGGCGTTAAGAATTGCCACATAAAGGTTACCGGAGCACTGGTGAAGTATGGTGAAAAGCAACAGTCCACTCCCGGCCAGCCCCTTTGAGAAGCTCAGAAGATTTTAAGCAGCAGGAATAATCTTTGCTGCTTCATTATGTAGAACATGCTTTCCCTAGACTGGAACTCTAACTGAAAGGCCAGCTGCAGCGAGACCCAGTTCTCCCAGCAGTTTCACCAGCCCAGCGCAAACTGAACAGCTGGGCTGGAGCACAAGTAGTTCAAGGGCCCCAGTCACAAACAAGTGGCAGAGGCAGCAACAGAGGTAAGCGAGCCCAGAGGTAAACTTGCCCCAAAGTAAGCGAGCCAAATGGGAGCCCAGTGGGTCCTTCACAGAAAGTACCTTGCGATCCCAGGGCAATTCAGCCTCTTCCTCCTGCTCTGCTCCTACAGCTGGCAGGGCACCTACAAGGGATGGACGAAGCGAGACAGTGTGAGCATTCCTGGCACTCTGCTTTTCCCTGCCAGTCAAGCCCTGCCCCCAAATACGGGAAGCGGTCTGACATCAGGCCACATTAGTTGTCCTCATCAGCTCTTCCACACTTCAGGATCCTACCTTCTCCATCCAAAGCAAGTGTGGCCAGTGCAAAGCGCTCAGTCCTCGGAGAGCAGAATCTGCTGGGGACTGCTGTGTCTTGTGCAGCGCCAGCAGAAGCTTCTCCCGTCTTTTCACAGCGTGCATGTTCTACCAGTTTCTTGCAAAGGCTACACGCAGATAGAGAGAACATACAGGCAGTCAGATCCAAAACATCCTTGCCTAGTATCCTTGCTCTTGCCTAGGACAGCAGCTGACTTGGAACCAGTTCAGAACTGTCTGTGTGCGGTGTCAGTCTCCCCATGATGGTGGACCTGCTACACCACCAGGGATCTCTTTGAGGGTTTATCTAAAGGGACACTGGTAAGATCCCCACTGAAAGAAAAGGTGCCTCTTTCCTGGTCAGTGGAGCGGAACTGGGCTTAGCAACACAAGCGGGATTTCTAAGAAAGCCTTGTGGGTGGAAGTTCTCCTCTACTTCCAAATCCTCTCTTGACTTGGGAAGGTGATTTATGAGAAGACATCACCGAGCCCAGCTTCAAGAAAGGTCTGAAGATATCGTTAAGCCTTTGTGCATCTATCACAAAGGGTGACAAATCAGCACGGACACTCTGACAACTCAGCCGCTCTAACAGTGACGTACAAAACACTCACTCAGAATGTCCCGACCGGAGAGCATAATCCACAGCCGTATCGCAAGCAATGTTGGCACCGTAGGAAAGAAGTAGCTCTATTACATCCGTTTCCCCAGCAGAAGCGGCAAGCATAAGAGCAGTCCTAAAGCATCCAAAAGATGGTATGAAACATAGCAGCATTTGCAGGCTCTGTGTTGTTGTTATTCTAATCCCTGTTTCCTCCCCAAACAATTCCCTCCCCGATTCCTACAAGCACAGGGAAAGCAAAGCCACACACAGGGGAGTGCTGGAGGACTGAGGCTGGAAGGCACCTCCAGACAGCTCCTGGCCAGCCGCCTCCCCAGAGCAGACTCAGCCACGAGGCCAGAGCACGTTGCTCAAGGCTTCTTCCACTCTGCTCTTCAAAGCCTCATAGGATGGAGGCTGCTCAAACCCCTGGTGCCACCTGCTCCCCTGATTAACCTTCCTCATGCTGAGAGGGTTTCTCCTAAGCAGCTGTGGGAAGGCCTCTTGTTTCACTTGATGCCCATTGTCTCTTGGACAACACTGACTCTCCTTCTCCTGTTCATTCCAGTGACAATGCTAAGGAGAGCCACATGCACTTTGGAGCAATGCCTCACCTTCCAAAGAAATTTCGAGCACACACATTCGCTCCTTTTTGAAGAAGAAACTTTACCATCTCTTTATGATGGCTGGAGATGGCAAGAAGAAGCGGGGTATTTCTCTCCTGAAAGGATAAAGAATCCCCGTCAGAACAACCCAGACGAATTAAGTGCCTTTCCCAAAGAGCAGTGCTGCCCAGATTCAAAACTTACACAGTCCTTTGCTTCAAGGTGTGCACCATGCTCAACTAACATCTCTGCTACAGACGTGTTAGGAGCTGCGGCAGCCAGGTGAAGGGCAGACTTGCCTCTGTAACCTTCCAGGTTTGGGTCGGCACGGTGCTCTAGCAGAATCGCCACGCATTCTTCATGCTGGCTCTCCACTGCCTGCAAACAACACAAAGAAAAGGAAGGACTTGTGCCGTGTTTCACTCTGTCACAGCTACAGCAGCTTCCCAGTGCTGGAAGATAAGAGCGTCTTCCGAGATGAGCTAGTGTATGCCTATTACGTGCCGATTACAACTTTCATGTTTCTCTACAGGTCGGTGTGAAGAATGCGGCAAGACACTTGTCATTGGAAGCACAATTGATAAAGCCCCACTTAGAGCAGAGTAACGTGTTCCACATACCATCATGAGTGGCGATCTGCCAGTGTTGTCACAAAGGTTCAGCAGGCACTTCTCTTGCACCAGGAATCGAACAACGTCTGCATGGCCGTTCGCACAAGCAAGGTGCAGCGGTGTCCTAAAACCAAAATAAATTAGCTTTCCACAGGCAGGCAATGCCCCAAATCACTTCTGGCTGTGGAACACGCGCAGGGCCACAAGTCTCCACTTGCCAATGCCAAGCAGAACGTAAGCTTTGGAGGCTGTGGAACTCCATGAAGAGTGCGAAGTCAGTGTAAGTCTCCAAGTTTTTCCACAATCACTCGAGCGGCAGAAGGGCGGTGAATGCCCTGACGCTGATCACCCACAGGACAGGAGAGAACTGCTAATGCCCGAGCGGCTGCTAAACAACCCCACAGGGAGAGGACAGGGCAGTGGCAGTCGGCAGCACACCCTTCAAGCAGCGCTCGAGCCGCCCCAGCAATTCCAAGCAAAGCTGGATTGTTCCCCTCTGCCAGCTGAGAGGGAAAAGCCCTCTCAGTGACCAGCTCTTGAAGGGAATGACGACACGGGCTCCAAGATAGTCGAGAAATGGAGACCCTTTATTGTCCCAATGCCAGATCTTACATAGTTTTTCTGAGCCCCTCCACGCGCTGCACGTGGCTGGCAAACATAGTTACAGACTTCTGGTTGGTGCATTCCTTTTGATCACGCGTAGCCCTCTATAGGCCCGTCCGAGCCTAACAACTCCTCCTTAGTGGTTCCCACTTTCTCTTACTCTAGCCTGGTTACCACTCTATGCCTCTGAGTAACCTTCTTCTTAACCCGTCGCGCACTGCTGTATCAATCAGATCCAGTTTGTCACTGAACGGGTCACACCCATAAGCTCTGACCCAGGGTTCCAGAGGAGGCGGTGCCCTTGCTGCCGTGCTCCTGACTCTGCCCTGGGCTTCAGCCGTCTCTCTGCACGGGGCTGAAGGCTTTGCCAAGGGCTGGTAGGAGCATGTGCTCCCGACTATGTCCAGTGCCACTGACTTCAGGGCGAGAGGCTGCCTGGCCGGACAACGCCCAGCCTCAGCCCTCCATCGCCTCAGCTCTTGCTGACACCTGCTGCAGAAGGAGGGTTGGTGCCAGAGCCGCGTACGCAGCGGCACCAGGCTGAAGCTCGCACGCCACGGGAGAGCGATCCCACCCCAAGCCTTTAAGCGCACCCCCCAGCCCCTCACCGCTTTGCCTGGTCTCGACGGTTTTTGCCTCGTTTCTTCAGCCACCAGTGCCGCCTCAGCCGGGCCAGGTCGCCACGGGCGGCCGCGCGGTGCAGCCCGTGCAGGCCCTCCTCTGGCAGCTGGTGGGCATCGCTGTCTCTGGACAGGGAAGTGCTGCTGGGCATCGGATGCTCCTGGCCCCGGTGGAGGAGCCCCAGGAGCCTCTGCATGCTGCAGCAAGGATGTGGGCACAAGCCCACCTGGGGCCACCAGAGCCCTGCGGGCCCTGCTTGGGTCCGACACGGACAGGCGCAGGGGCAGGGGAGCCGAGCCCCGAGCAGCGGCTGTGGCCTGGTGCTCCCAGGCAGGGCAGGGACGCACCGAGGCTCCCAGCCAGGGCAGCGCTGTTGCTCCCACAGCAGAGGCAACAGCACTGAGCACTCCTGCTGGCAGGGGTGCACATACACTGCGTCTCAGCGATGGTGGCACATTGTGTCACAATGGGCATCACCAGGGGCGTCACAAGTGTCCTCTTAAGTTGGAGGGCCACACCCCCCCACAGTCCAGCAGTGACTGCGGCACTTTCTGGCTCCTGCCTTAAGAGCTCTTTGTGCCTCAGTTGACGTTCTTCCGCAGCGTGGATGGGGATCTCGGGCCATGCGATGGGGCAGGGCTCCTCAGGAGGCATCGAGAACGTGCCTGGCTGGCAGGGGCACTGCATTACTTCCCTGTGGCCATGGTTGAGCTGGCACCTGCCCCAGTTGTACTGGGTCTGTCTGGGATGGAGTTAACATTCCCTGCGGCAGCCCATATAGTGTTGTTCTCTGCACTGGTACAGAATCATAGAATCATAGAATCATTAAGGCTGGAAGAGACCTTCAAGATCACTGGTCCAACCATCACCCTACTACCAATATCACTCACTAACCCACGTCCCTAAGCGCCAGGTCCAACCTTTCTTTGAACACCTCCAGGGACGGTGACGCCACCACCTCCCTGGGCAACCAGCTCCAATGTCTGACTGCTCTTTCTGAGAAGAAATGTCTCCTCATTTATAACCTTATCCTCCCCTGGTGCAACTTGAGGCCATTCCCTCCAATCCTGTCACTAGTTACCTGAGAGAAGAGGTGGACCCCCAGCTCCCCACACCTTCCTTTCAGGTAGTTGTAGACAGCAATAAGGTCTCCCCTGAGGTCTCTCCAGCTTTATAGCCCTTTTCTGGACACGTTCCAGGGCCTTGATGTCCTTCTTGCACTGAGGAGCCCAAAGCTGAACACAGTACTCAAGGTGCAGCCTCACCAGAGCAGAGTACAGGGGAAAAATCACCTCCCTGGTGCTGCTGGCTACACTTTTCCTGATACAAGCCAGGATGCCGTTGGCCTTCTTGGACACCTGGGCACACTGCTGGCTCACGTGCAGGCGAGCATCGACCAACACCCCCAGATCCTTTTCCTCTGCACAGCTCTTGAGCCACTCTCCCCCAAGCCTGTAGCAAGAGTCTTTTTGTAGCAAGAGTCACTGATGAGCAAGAGTCATTTGCAGGTTCCCTTTAGATGTTCTGTGTGTAGCCTGTGGTATTTCCTTCACTAACTTCTGAAATGCTTGTAGTTGGAGGTGAAAACGTGTTCCTTCCTTAAGCATTCCCCTCTTATTGTGCGTTTCCCTATTTTCACAGCTGAACATTATTACTGATCAGATGAAGGTGGAGCAGACGAAGTCCCAGTCCAGAAAACAAGCCATAGTTCTACCAAGATGGCAGTAGACTGCGAGCACTTGCCTTCTGCCCTGTAATTCGGGCAGTTTCCAGGCAGTGAGCAAGAGCAGTCATTGGCCCCGCCATGCCGGCATGAATGCGGCGGTTCTGTGCAGATAACAGCCTGCCTTTAATTCCAAGTTCTGTCACCCTCCTTGGTATTTAATAAACCATGTCATGTAGTGCAGGTCTTTGTCTTCTTCTCCCTTCGGGGCTTTGCTTCTCCCCTCCCCTACTCATTTGACCGTTCCCTCTAATTCCCGCCGCTGGCAGGGGCACAGCATTACTTCCGCATGGCTGTGGTTGATCTGGCAGCTGTCCTAGCTCACCCCGACACTCTCCCGGGCACAGGGCAGCACCGTACCCACATCCAGGGACAGGTCCCCCCTGACGTCCAGCTCCTGCGGGGCCATTCTTCACTTGTGCTGCCACAGTGCTGTCGCTGGGTTGGTGACAGCGGCTGAAGGTGTCCCCGTGCTCCAGACCGTCTGGGTGCAGAGGGCCCTCCCCGAATTTGCCAGAGGAATGGCAGAAGATCTCTTCCTATAGGAGTATTGGGTTTACATAGCAAGGTTTTATCTGCAGGGCGCTGCAGGGGTAGCCTCTGTGAGAAGAGTCCAGAAGATGCCCATGTTAGATAAGGGCCAGATTCCGTTGGCTCCAAAGGGACCTGATGCTGGCCAGAGATGAGCCAAAAATTGCTGTTTGTGCATCTGTGAAAGCATATTTAAGAAAGGGAAGACAAACAAACAAAACTGTGGAACAACAGCAGCTGGGAGAGTAAGAAGAAAAGGTTAAAAAGTTCTACTCTGATGAATACAACTTACTTCATCCCGACGGCCACCCGGACGACCACCAGAGAGTAATACGCAAGCGCAGAAGGACTGATAAGATAATTAGCATACAAAGCGGGTCTAGGTGGAGCTAGGAAATGAATATGCATAGATCTGTTGTGAAACTTAATGAATATGTAATATTTTAGGAGATAAAAAAGAACTGAGTGAACAAATCGGACGAAGTTAGATTTGGGCAGGCATGCCCTTAACTTCCGGCGGCTAATAAAAGCACCTTCACATAATCACTTTGTGGATTATGTGTCTTTATGAAAGCTAACGTGCAGACACCAAGCTCAGTGCAGAAGGAGGGCAGGAGGTGCTGCAGGTGCCAGAGCTGAAGTTCCCCTGTGGCCTATGGAGAGGCCCCCGATGGAGCAGGCTGTTCCCCTGCAGCCCATGGGTCCCACACGGAGCAGATCTCCACGCTGCAGCCCGTGGAGGAGCCCCCGGTGGAGCAGGTGGATGTGGCCTGGAGGAGGCTGCGGCCCATGGAGAGCCCCCGCAGGAGCAGGCCCCGGGCCGGAGCTGCAGCCCGTGGAGAGGAGCCCACGCAGGAGCAGGGGGTCTGGGGGGAGCTGCCGCCCGTGGGGGACCCGTGCTGGAGCAGTTTGCTCCTGGGGGATGGACCCCGTGGTACGGAGCCATGTGGGAGCAGTTCTTGAAGAGTTGCTGCCTGTGGGCAGCAGTCCTGCTCAGTTCTGGAAGGATGGCATCTCATGGGAGGGACCCCACGTGGAGCTGGGGCAGAGAGTGACCGTGAAGGAGCGGTGGAGACAAAGCATCAGGGACTTGGTTCATGGAAGAAGACTATAACTCAACACAAATAAGTTATAAAGTAGGTATGTGGTTTATCTTGGCGCCGGTCACATGCGGGATAGCCCCCAAAGGCACGCGCACCTTAACGCGGCAACTTGCTTTGGTTATATGCAGTAAAAAGTTACATATGCATGAAGTTTCCCAATACGCTTATGCGTATGCCTAACCTATCCCCGCTTTGTATTAAAATTAGCTCCAAGAAGTCATTTCCATAAACCCCTCCCATCTGCGCCTGCGCAGTGCCTTCTGGTGGTGGTCGTCGGGGGGTCGTGGGAATGAAGTCCGATAACTCCTCTTCATCACCACTAGTTGACCCCGTGCCTTTGTACAGACTCAGCTGCCCCTTGGCTCTTGTCCAAACCACAAGGTCGGTCTCAGCTGGTTTTTGAGACAGGTTCCCCATTTTTGTCAGGAAACATCTTCTGTGAGGGGCCCCAAGACTCCTTGTTTCGATTAATTTGCACAGCAGTAAGCAAAGACACGCAGCAATATCTATTTTAAAGCGATTAAGCAAGCCCCCTTTCTTTCATTCCTGGCTTTAATAATTACAATTGTTTTATTTAGAAATCATTAATACGATCAAGCAAGCCCCCGATCTTCTATCCCTGGCTTCAGTCCCCCCTTTCTAGAAGATTAGTAAATTCTTTTACTCGCAGCAAAGATTCCCAACTTGGTACTGATCACTTAATGCCATACCATGGACGTGCAACAAAGAAGTCAGCATGGCTATGCGGTATAACATTCTCCAGTTCCAGAGTAGTATAATTACATACAATACAAGACTCATACCAACTAAGGTCAATATGACTATGATCGGGTGACACAATGTATTGAGAATGCCATTTGCCGTTGGTGACCACCCGAAGATTGTGTCTCACCAGTGATGACCAGCACCTTGTTTATATTGTATTGTTAGACTTGATCAACTGGTGGGATACCACTGGTGCCAAATATAAAAATCACACCCGACAATTCTAACAAAGTTACAAATACAAAAGTTAGAATGATTTTTGCTAGGGAGAGTAATATTCTCCTTATCTACTTCTGCAAAAGCACAAGCAGTTCTTAAACACACACAGCCTTGACCAATATATAAGCACAGTCTTTTGACTAGTATTTGGATGAATTTCAAAGTGGAAAACACCTTGCTCAGTGTCAAGACATACGTCCTGAGCGTCAAGTGTGTTGCTTTCACAGATAAATCCTTTAATCATTAATCATTAACATGATTAAGCAAGCCCCCATTCTTCTATCCCTGGCTTCAGACTGACCGCAGCCCCCATTCCCCCGTGCCGCTCAGGGGGAGGAGGTGGAAGAGGGTGGGTGGGACGAAGTTGGCTTTGGTTTCTTTCCTTTGTTTCTCACTTCTCTGGCTTGTTAGTAAGTAACAGCCAATAGATTTTACTAATTTCCATACTCTGAGTTTGTTTTGCCCTTCACAATAGCTGTTGAGTGAACTCCCTGTTCTTGTCTCAACCCTTGAGCCCTTTTCATCGTATTTTCTCCCCCTTTTCCCTTTGAGGAGTGGGAGTGAGTGAGCGGTTGTGATGGAGCTCAGCTGCCCACCTGAGTAAAACCACCACAGAGGTGTGTCCCACAGTCACTCCATAGGCAAACAAGGGGTCTTGCAAAGTAACTCCTTCACAGGGAATGAGAACTTCCCCCTGCCCCCTTCTTTTGCTCCCTCCGTAGAGGTTTGCAGTCCAAGGCAGTCGCGTGCTGTTGCGGAGAGTGGATCGCGGCGGGCAGGCGATTTTCCGCATCGAGGCCGCTGGAGGCAGTCAAGGGAGCCGCAAGGACCCAGCAAGTTGACTCCACGCCTCAAGACTTCCTCCAACAAGAAGGAAAGAAGGGTAATGGTTGTAGGCGACTCCCTTCTGAAGGGAACAGAGGGCCCCATATGTCAGCTCGACCCTACCCGTAGGGAAGTCTGCAGCCTACCTGGGGCTCGGGTCAAGGACATTACCAGGAAACTTCCTGACCTCGTTAGCCCCCCTCCGATTATTACCCATTAGTGAGAATTCAGGGTGGCAGTGATGAAACTGCTGAGAGAAGCCTGGAGACTATCAAAAGGGACTTCAGGGGATTGGGGCAATTGCTGGATGGAGTGGGTGCGCAGGTGGTGTTTTCCTCTGCCTTCAGCCCTCCCTGAATTTGCCAGATGAGTGGCAGAAGATCTCTTTATATGGGGGAGCCCGGGTCTCAGAGGATGCTGGTTTGAAGCCTACAAATCATTTCCCCTGCATTCAGAAATCTGGCCGCAGCATTAAAGCTCTCTGCCAGCCTCATGGACAGTGTGGTTGAGGTCCCCCGCTTGTCGTGGGCTATCCCTTTTGCAAGGGAACCATTTCCAGCCACAAGAGGCAAATGACACCTCTGTCTTTGTGTATTCTCCCTTTTTCCATCCCAAGCCCTTGTCCCTAGTTCACCCAGGAGTTTCCCTTGGTACTGTGTAACTCACAGGACACATCTGCAAGAGGGTTGGTCTGCTTCCCACAACGGAAAAAATACATTTGATGTTCACAGGATGCTCCTGGTCAGTAAGAGAGACGAGCAGAAGGAATCAGAGGGAACAGTCACATGGGCATGGGAGAGGAGAAGCAAAGTCCGTAAGGGAGAAGGGAACAGACAAAGACCCACACTACATGACATGGTTTATTAAATGCCAAGGCGGGCGACAGAACTTGGAATTAAAGGCAGGCTGTTATCTGCACAGAACCGCTGCGTTCTTGCCAGCGTGGTGGGGGCAATGGCTGCTTTTGCTCACGGCCTGGAAACTGCCCAAATTAGGGGGCAGAAGGCAAGTGTTGGCAGTCATCTTCCATCTTGGTAGAACTATGGCTTGTTTTCTGGACTGGGACTTTGTCTGCTCCACCTTCATCTGATCAGTAATGATATCCAGCTGTGAAAACAGGGAAACACACAATAAGAAGAAAATGCACAAGGCAGGAACACCTTTTCACCTCCAATTACCAGTATTCCAGAAGTTAGTGAAGGAAATACCACAGGCTACACACAGAACGTTGTGAGGGAACCTGCAAATGACTCTTGCTCATCAGTGTTAGACTTAGTCCTCTGCAGCCCTCTTCATCCTCAAGTGTCCCTACTCTCTAAGCATTCAAACTGGGCATTCTTTGGAACACTACTCCTAAAATACAGCTTCCGCATTCACCTTGAAAACGTTGAAAAGGATCTGCCTTTGAAAAGGCAAACATCTTCCTGCTGCAACCTGGCCCTAACGCAGCCTTCAGTGCGGCATGTCTTTGTCTGGTGCCTGTTCTCCTATTACCATTTGTACGGTTATTTTGTCTATTCTCCCTTTCTTTCCCTTCACTCTTTCCCTTACGGCTTTGCAGAAGAAGAAGGGCACTCTGTATTTTGCACACCCCCCAATGACCAGAGGTCTTCAGCCCGCCCCCATACAGTTGTGTACTCTTCTGATGCTTAGCAGTTGTTTTAGCATAAAGAAGGTGTGTTTTGGAACCACAAAGGGATTCTAACTTGAGGCTCAGAAGCGTAAGCTTGCTCACAGATATGCTTTAAGAGGGGTTGAGAATAACATTTATGAATGCTGACCTGAGCCACGCAGGCTTCAGTGGTGCTTCCGGTGGAGCTTAGCGTTGTTTTCGTCTAGACGCTGACGAGCTCTGAAAAAGTCAGATGCATGCAAGAATTATATTTGGTTACAGTTTGGCAAAGCTACTCTCCAGGTCTTTGACCAACATTCGACTTCTGAGAGTGGAAGGGATTAATGGCATCTAAACACAAAAACATCATTTGATTTGAGGTTTTTGGAGAGCTTGCATCCATTGTGGAAAAGTACCGCCAATGCTGTGTATTTATGTGGCTTCTTCTGGAAGATGCATCACCTGCATAAAGAGTCAGGGATATCCTCCCCTGCCTAAGGAAATCTCAAATCTCAGACATGCTGCTGAAATGGCAGCCAAAGCCGTAGACTTCACAGAATCAGATTCTACTATCTAGAAGGCTCCTACTTCTTTAAGCATTCTTAGTTTGTTGTCATGACAATAGGACATGCAGTTCCTCTTTTCTGCCTTACATCGCTGTACTGGGTGTACGTGGCAAGGTTTTGGCTGTAACGGGCTGCAGGGTTGGCCTCTGTGAGAAGAGTCCAGGATCTCCATGCTGCAGCCTGTGGAGGAGCCCCCGGTGGAGCAGGTGGATGTGGCCTGGAGGAGGCTGCGGCCCATGGAGAGCCCCCGCAGGAGCAGGCCCCAGGCAGAGAGTGACTATGAGAGTGACTATAGGCATATTTACTGACGTAATGTTGGTCAGGTATACAAGAGGGATTTTAGGAGGAGAACGTACAAGGAAAAAGCAGCATCTTGCTTTCACTCCAAAACCCAGTCTGGACATACCTTTGCAAGTCATTTTCTAGACCTTCTCTGAGCTTTTGTTCCTCCAGACAGTAGCGCTTGTACCTTTCCAGTTTTGCCTGAATGGACTCATCTGGAAAAGTATGCTCTTGTGGTGTCTTTCTCCCTCCATCCTCCTCTTCAGAGTCAGCACCTCTGCTTCTGTGCTTTAGGTTCTTTCTCAGAGAAGCACAAGGAGGGGATCTTGTCAGCTCTTGCATGTCTGGAGAGGCTGCCCGTGTCTGAAGCAGATAATGAAATTTCCATCACCACAAAGAAGAAGAGAACCATCCCCCCATCAGTCACACATACCCAGTTTCAAGGGCCCAGCCTCACTCAGGGGAGGCCACTTGCCTCCTCACTACCACCAGCAGTGAAGGCAGAAGCCGGAAACTCCCACAGGTCAACCATTCATTTTAGTCTGAAGGAGAAAGTAAGCCTTTTCCAAAGGCTCCATACACATTTCACAGGGACTTCTGTGCCTGTGGAGAACAGCGCCTCACAGAAAGAATGAGGGGCAAGACCCCAAATACAAACATCACCTGCGACTTCTGGTCCGAGCACTTGTTCCTTGTCAGGCTCTTTCTTATCTCTGTCTCATGCTGTTGCTTTTGCCTGTGACCCACCTTGTAAGTCTTCAGAAGAGCTTTGATGCATGCCACCTCTTCTTGCAGCTGGCCATTGCTCTTCTCCATTTTTTCCTGAGACCCACGCAGAGCAGACAGCTCTTCTTGCAGGTCGCGATTTTGTGCTTCTAGCTGCCTGCGTTTTCCAGACTCCATCTCCAGCTGCTGCGAAAGTTCATTGAGCTGTGGAGAGCAATGCATAAAGGGGTAGGGCGTCAAGATGGTCTTTGTCACCTTCTGACTCGGTATTAAAAGCAAAGTAAAGGCAGGCTCGTCTTTTAAGGGAAGAACAGCTTTAAGATCTTTGCTGACAGGATTCCCCAAGTTTCCATCCTTCCTCGGTTCTTTTGCTAGGGACGCTCTTGCCCAAAATGCTCCTCTGCTCATGGGACATCAAACACACCTCTACCCAGACACCAGAAAGAATGCCTATTGTGTGTGGGGGGAAGCGCTGCAGTGCAGAACGGACTAGGCACGAGCAACAAATACTCTTCCTGCCCTTACTCTGAAAGCTTTGGAAACAGTGCCTCAGGAGGCTACTTTGACAGAACTGCTGGAGGAACGCATTTTCTCTCTAGGTCAAAGCTGATGTTTGGTTGCAAGGATACGGAGGATATAGCAGATGTCCCATTAAGTCCCAAAGGCCAGCTGCGATGCTGTCTTACTCTTCTCCCCCAGAAATACACCTTTTCTACACCTTCTAAAAATACACTCGGGACGTTCCTGCCTTTTATAAATAGATAGAAAACGAACAAACAAAAATCCCTCAAAACAAACACAAACAAAAAATAAAAACAAACAAAAACCCGGAAACTTAATCTTCATTTTACACTGCCTAAACACAATGCCATTCCCTGTCATTTAAGAGAACTCTTCTAATGGCAGTGAAGCCACGAGAATGCTACGAGCCTTTGGACTAAGAATGAGCCACCACAAGGGCACTTGACTCCTTCTGCAATACCTGCTATGTATGACAACAGAAGGAGCATCAAGTAGAGAACAGACATCTCACAATACAAGAAGGAGCATAGAAAAGAACAACAGAGGTATGGACATTAACAGACAAAAAAAGAAACCACAAAATCCTGCAGAATCCAGAGCTCACCTTTGCTGTTAATTTATCAGCTTCACTGGCCCCTTCAGGGCAGCTGCTCATCATGTCTCTTGCAGTAGTGAACTGGGGCTCTCTTTCTCTGGCCTCATATTCTCTTAGTTTCTGCAGAGCTCCGTTCAGAAGCCTCCTTAACCTGTGCAGCAAATTAGTCAAGAAAACATTGAGGTAGGAGGTGAAGGAACTACCAGCCTGTTTCACATTCTCAGACATAAACAGCATAGAGAAGCCTTGCTTCTTCTTTAACACGCTTGACAGACCAGGAGTTACTGAGAAAAAACAGCAGTCCAGTGCCGCAGATCACTTGGAGGGTCCACCTTGCACCTGAACGGAGGAATAAATGGAGAAGGGACTTCCTGCCCTCCCAGGAGAATTGCAGGGCAACCTGCACTTGAAGTTCTTTTGGCAGCTCTGTAAAACCATAGGCACGTGTACAGAAGAGCCTTGTAAGACCTAGCGTGAGGCTTGAATTTGCTCACAGACAGTTACCCTCACCTATTTTTACATTCAGCCTCCATGAAGCTTGATTTCTACTCTATGGGATCTCTCTTTAAAGTGCTAACAAGCCATACCTGCGACATTCTCTCCGCAGTTCGCTGTTGCTTTTCATTTCCTGCTCGAGGCGCACTTCGACTGGGCATTTCAACTCGACCAGCTTCTCTTCTGTTCTCTGACACTGATGCTTTCAAAACAGAAACGATACATGGTAGAACCAGCACAGGGACAGCATCTACGTGTGGTATGTGCAGATAGCCTAGGCAGAACTCGGTAGCAGTACTGGGGAAGCAGGAGTAGCAGGGCTTCCCCTTCCCTTGAACGTGCCCTGCCATAAAAGCAGGAGGGTTTCCCAGGGCTCCCCTGGTCTTTTCACCCACTACCTGCCCAGCAGGTATTCAAAGACTAAAATAGTCATTCACAGAAAGCGTTCCCATACCTGCTGGTGTGGATGCCCGTCTGCGGTTGTCTGTGCTGACTGAAAGGCAGTTACCAAGTCCTCCGGGTGATTACGAGCCTACAGAAGCACAAAAAGAAGCGAAAAGTCATGCTGCGTGCAACTTTCCTGCCTCACACCTCTCTGCCGCTCTTCCCCTCCTGCCAGTCTCAGTAGAGTACAGGGCTCATGTTCACCTCCCTCCTCCCCAGGCAGACAAGAAGAATCATTTGCTTCACAGAGGCCACAGATGAAAGCCCCTCCTTTACGCCAAGAGGAACTGCTTTATTAGCCACAGCGCAGCATGTCAGGTCGGGGCTGTGCAGCATTGTGCAAACTTGACTACCACCTCTCACGCAGGAGGAATATCTCAAGTGCAGCCTGAGATCTTCAATATCACCACTGGTCTAAAGCAGAAAATACCTAGACCAGTGCATTCCAGTGAACCCTTATTTTTTCTAGTGCTAAGAACTTCCTGGTGTTGTAGGACTTGCCGTAGTATCATGGGAAAACTCTCAAAACCAGAAAGCTGGGGAACAGACCGGCAGGATTTTCAGAGCAGCTTACAGTCAGCACAGCTGGTCAAGAACTCGGCTCCCCTAAGCTTGGCAGAAAAATCTCATCTTACTTTGTCCCCACAGAACTACTTAGCTAGGCGCAGGAGCTCACAGGGAAGAGGGAAGTTTATCACTGACTTACTGAGGCAGAGGCTTGCTGGTGTCTCTGAAGGGCTTCAATCAGTCTGCTTTGTTGCTGGATTGTGGCTTCCAATCTGTCACTTCCAGCTTTGAGTCTGAAAGAGAAATACAGGCCTTATTGGGGAACTCCACAAGAGCACACAGTTGGAAAGAACAGTGTGCAAGAACATAAGCTAAAGCAAAGGCTTCTTTCCAAATCCTGTATTAACTTTCTGTGATGTGACGAGGCAATTCCCTCGCGTTCACACAGTCCCAGAAAGCAGCGTCTCGCCCCTCTGTCTTACTACCCTGCCTACCCTTGCATGCGTTCTTCCAGCTTTTGGAGAGCTCCAGTTCCAAAGAATGGCTCCAGAAAGCCTTGCACTTTCTGGGAAGAAGCTGCTGCTTCTCTCTTCTTATCCTCCAGTACAGTCTCCAGGTATTTTACCCAGACCTCAGACTCAATACACGCTTGTTCCGATGCCTCCACCTGCAAAACCAAAGGAAGAATCAATCCATGGTGGTCAGCCTAGTCTTTAGGGAGGGAAATTGACTGCTTCCACTCTCAAACCCCCATGCATGTTACTTCACTGCATTTTGTACTAACCCCTCTCCTATAGCTCTGTAGATTTTCTACAGAATTTCCTGAACGCTGGCACAAAACTCAGCCTGCTTTGTCTGCGACTCTGGCACAGACACTGCCAATGCTGGTCCCAACACAGAGACATGAAAAAAAATTTACAACCGTTGTCAGAGCACACCCAAGTGGTGCCGCACCCTCTGTGTCTCAGAGCACACCCAAGTTTTGAGAAAGCGCAAACTGCTCTGGTCAAACCTACCCCCTGGAAGGTGCCTCCTAACGCACTGCTTTGTCCCTCCAGCTTGTGAAAAGCTCCCCAAAGGGCCCGTTGTGTTGGTCACCAGCAGAGAGGGGGAAGAAGGGAAGAGAAAGGACAACCACCCTTGGATTTATCCCTATAGTGCAGCCTTTCCATACCTTAGCTTTAACCATCTCCAATTCCTCTTGCAAGCACTCTGCGTCTTTCTCAGTGTCACTGAGCTGGCTCTCAGTAGCTTCAGGTGGGGCTTCTGACACGGACAGACTTTCAGGAGCACCAGGAAGCTCAAGCTGCAGCTGTCTGTCTTGATCCTAAAGAAATGGTGTTCCGTGAGCATGACAAAGTCAGTGAGAACATGGGAATATGAGCTGTGCTTTTACTCATTAGGTTCTACAACTAGGTCAGTCTTCTGACTGAAACAAAGGATTGGAAGTGCACCACCACCAGGCACAGCTGGGGACCTCTCTCCATCTTTCTTAGCCTCAACTATCAGCAGCTCTTTGTGAGGGTTTCTGTTTCTTAAAACAGAGGGAAGGCTTAACGTTTTTTCTCTTCTTGGAACATAGCCTGAGAGACTGGGCAGGGGCTTTCTACCTACGCAAAAAGGCGGGCAGTGGAGAATGGAATCTGCAGAACTATTGTTGCCTCCAATGGCATTTCAGCAGTTGTAAAGCAGAAGCCAGACTTCGTTCTGCCAGAGCTTAAGCATGGCCTGGAATCTCCCTGCTGCTTCTGAGAACATGCTCGCGGCCAAGGAACGCACGCTGAAAGCAGAGCTGCAAGCCCTCAGTGCTATTCTCTGGTATCTCTTCGTTGTTGGCGTTAAGAATTGCCACATAAAGGTTACCGGAGCACTGGTGAAGTATGGTGAAAAGCAACAGTCCACTCCCGGCCAGCCCCTTTGAGAAGCTCAGAAGATTTTAAGCAGCAGGAATAATCTTTGCTGCTTCATTATGTAGAACATGCTTTCCCTAGACTGGAACTCTAACTGAAAGGCCAGCTGCAGCGAGACCCAGTTCTCCCAGCAGTTTCACCAGCCCAGCGCAAACTGAACAGCTGGGCTGGAGCACAAGTAGTTCAAGGGCCCCAGTCACAAACAAGTGGCAGAGGCAGCAACAGAGGTAAGCGAGCCCAGAGGTAAACTTGCCCCAAAGTAAGCGAGCCAAATGGGAGCCCAGTGGGTCCTTCACAGAAAGTACCTTGCGATCCCAGGGCAATTCAGCCTCTTCCTCCTGCTCTGCTCCTACAGCTGGCAGGGCACCTACAAGGGATGGACGAAGCGAGACAGTGTGAGCATTCCTGGCACTCTGCTTTTCCCTGCCAGTCAAGCCCTGCCCCCAAATACGGGAAGCGGTCTGACATCAGGCCACATTAGTTGTCCTCATCAGCTCTTCCACACTTCAGGATCCTACCTTCTCCATCCAAAGCAAGTGTGGCCAGTGCAAAGCGCTCAGTCCTCGGAGAGCAGAATCTGCTGGGGACTGCTGTGTCTTGTGCAGCGCCAGCAGAAGCTTCTCCCGTCTTTTCACAGCGTGCATGTTCTACCAGTTTCTTGCAAAGGCTACACGCAGATAGAGAGAACATACAGGCAGTCAGATCCAAAACATCCTTGCCTAGTATCCTTGCTCTTGCCTAGGACAGCAGCTGACTTGGAACCAGTTCAGAACTGTCTGTGTGCGGTGTCAGTCTCCCCATGATGGTGGACCTGCTACACCACCAGGGATCTCTTTGAGGGTTTATCTAAAGGGACACTGGTAAGATCCCCACTGAAAGAAAAGGTGCCTCTTTCCTGGTCAGTGGAGCGGAACTGGGCTTAGCAACACAAGCGGGATTTCTAAGAAAGCCTTGTGGGTGGAAGTTCTCCTCTACTTCCAAATCCTCTCTTGACTTGGGAAGGTGATTTATGAGAAGACATCACCGAGCCCAGCTTCAAGAAAGGTCTGAAGATATCGTTAAGCCTTTGTGCATCTATCACAAAGGGTGACAAATCAGCACGGACACTCTGACAACTCAGCCGCTCTAACAGTGACGTACAAAACACTCACTCAGAATGTCCCGACCGGAGAGCATAATCCACAGCCGTATCGCAAGCAATGTTGGCACCGTAGGAAAGAAGTAGCTCTATTACATCCGTTTCCCCAGCAGAAGCGGCAAGCATAAGAGCAGTCCTAAAGCATCCAAAAGATGGTATGAAACATAGCAGCATTTGCAGGCTCTGTGTTGTTGTTATTCTAATCCCTGTTTCCTCCCCAAACAATTCCCTCCCCGATTCCTACAAGCACAGGGAAAGCAAAGCCACACACAGGGGAGTGCTGGAGGACTGAGGCTGGAAGGCACCTCCAGACAGCTCCTGGCCAGCCGCCTCCCCAGAGCAGACTCAGCCACGAGGCCAGAGCACGTTGCTCAAGGCTTCTTCCACTCTGCTCTTCAAAGCCTCATAGGATGGAGGCTGCTCAAACCCCTGGTGCCACCTGCTCCCCTGATTAACCTTCCTCATGCTGAGAGGGTTTCTCCTAAGCAGCTGTGGGAAGGCCTCTTGTTTCACTTGATGCCCATTGTCTCTTGGACAACACTGACTCTCCTTCTCCTGTTCATTCCAGTGACAATGCTAAGGAGAGCCACATGCACTTTGGAGCAATGCCTCACCTTCCAAAGAAATTTCGAGCACACACATTCGCTCCTTTTTGAAGAAGAAACTTTACCATCTCTTTATGATGGCTGGAGATGGCAAGAAGAAGCGGGGTATTTCTCTCCTGAAAGGATAAAGAATCCCCGTCAGAACAACCCAGACGAATTAAGTGCCTTTCCCAAAGAGCAGTGCTGCCCAGATTCAAAACTTACACAGTCCTTTGCTTCAAGGTGTGCACCATGCTCAACTAACATCTCTGCTACAGACGTGTTAGGAGCTGCGGCAGCCAGGTGAAGGGCAGACTTGCCTCTGTAACCTTCCAGGTTTGGGTCGGCACGGTGCTCTAGCAGAATCGCCACGCATTCTTCATGCTGGCTCTCCACTGCCTGCAAACAACACAAAGAAAAGGAAGGACTTGTGCCGTGTTTCACTCTGTCACAGCTACAGCAGCTTCCCAGTGCTGGAAGATAAGAGCGTCTTCCGAGATGAGCTAGTGTACGCCTATTACGTGCCGATTACAACTTTCATGTTTCTCTACAGGTCGGTGTGAAGAATGCGGCAAGACACTTGTCATTGGAAGCACAATTGATAAAGCCCCACTTAGAGCAGAGTAACGTGTTCCACATACCATCATGAGTGGCGATCTGCCAGTGTTGTCACAAAGGTTCAGCAGGCACTTCTCTTGCACCAGGAATCGAACAACGTCTGCATGGCCGTTCGCACAAGCAAGGTGCAGCGGTGTCCTAAAACCAAAATAAATTAGCTTTCCACAGGCAGGCAATGCCCCAAATCACTTCTGGCTGTGGAACACGCGCAGGGCCACAAGTCTCCACTTGCCAATGCCAAGCAGAACGTAAGCTTTGGAGGCTGTGGAACTCCATGAAGAGTGCGAAGTCAGTGTAAGTCTCCAAGTTTTTCCACAATCACTCGAGCGGCAGAAGGGCGGTGAATGCCCTGACGCTGATCACCCACAGGACAGGAGAGAACTGCTAATGCCCGAGCGGCTGCTAAACAACCCCACAGGGAGAGGACAGGGCAGTGGCGGTCGGCAGCACACCCTTCAAGCAGCGCTCGAGCCGCCCCAGCAATTCCAAGCAAAGCTGGATTGTTCCCCTCTGCCAGCTGAGAGGGAAAAGCCCTCTCAGTGACCAGCTCTTGAAGGGAATGACGACACGGGCTCCAAGATAGTCGAGAAATGGAGACCCTTTATTGTCCCAATGCCAGATCTTACATAGTTTTTCTGAGCCCCTCCACGCGCTGCACGTGGCTGGCAAACATAGTTACAGACTTCTGGTTGGTGCATTCCTTTTGATCACGCGTAGCCCTCTATAGGCCCGTCCGAGCCTAACAACTCCTCCTTAGTGGTTCCCACTTTCTCTTACTCTAGCCTGGTTACCACTCTATGCCTCTGAGTAACCTTCTTCTTAACCCGTCGCGCACTGCTGTATCAATCAGATCCAGTTTGTCACTGAACGGGTCACACCCATAAGCTCTGACCCAGGGTTCCAGAGGAGGCGGTGCCCTTGCTGCCGTGCTCCTGACTCTGCCCTGGGCTTCAGCCGTCTCTCTGCACGGGGCTGAAGGCTTTGCCAAGGGCTGGTAGGAGCATGTGCTCCCGACTATGTCCAGTGCCACTGACTTCAGGGCGAGAGGCTGCCTGGCCGGACAACGCCCAGCCTCAGCCCTCCATCGCCTCAGCTCTTGCTGACACCTGCTGCAGAAGGAGGGTTGGTGCCAGAGCCGCGTACGCAGCGGCACCAGGCTGAAGCTCGCACGCCACGGGAGAGCGATCCCACCCCAAGCCTTTAAGCGCACCCCCCAGCCCCTCACCGCTTTGCCTGGTCTCGACGGTTTTTGCCTCGTTTCTTCAGCCACCAGTGCCGCCTCAGCCGGGCCAGGTCGCCACGGGCGGCCGCGCGGTGCAGCCCGTGCAGGCCCTCCTCTGGCAGCTGGTGGGCATCGCTGTCTCTGGACAGGGAAGTGCTGCTGGGCATCGGATGCTCCTGGCCCCGGTGGAGGAGCCCCAGGAGCCTCTGCATGCTGCAGCAAGGATGTGGGCACAAGCCCACCTGGGGCCACCAGAGCCCTGCGGGCCCTGCTTGGGTCCGACACGGACAGGCGCAGGGGCAGGGGAGCCGAGCCCCGAGCAGCGGCTGTGGCCTGGTGCTCCCAGGCAGGGCAGGGACGCACCGAGGCTCCCAGCCAGGGCAGCGCTGTTGCTCCCACAGCAGAGGCAACAGCACTGAGCACTCCTGCTGGCAGGGGTGCACATACACTGCGTCTCAGCGATGGTGGCACATTGTGTCACAATGGGCATCACCAGGGGCGTCACAAGTGTCCTCTTAAGTTGGAGGGCCACACCCCCCCACAGTCCAGCAGTGACTGCGGCACTTTCTGGCTCCTGCCTTAAGAGCTCTTTGTGCCTCAGTTGACGTTCTTCCGCAGCGTGGATGGGGATCTCGGGCCATGCGATGGGGCAGGGCTCCTCAGGAGGCATCGAGAACGTGCCTGGCTGGCAGGGGCACTGCATTACTTCCCTGTGGCCATGGTTGAGCTGGCACCTGCCCCAGTTGTACTGGGTCTGTCTGGGATGGAGTTAACATTCCCTGCGGCAGCCCATATAGTGTTGTTCTCTGCACTGGTACAGAATCATAGAATCATAGAATCATTAAGGCTGGAAGAGACCTTCAAGATCACTGGTCCAACCATCACCCTACTACCAATATCACTCACTAACCCACGTCCCTAAGCGCCAGGTCCAACCTTTCTTTGAACACCTCCAGGGACGGTGACGCCACCACCTCCCTGGGCAACCAGCTCCAATGTCTGACTGCTCTTTCTGAGAAGAAATGTCTCCTCATTTATAACCTTATCCTCCCCTGGTGCAACTTGAGGCCATTCCCTCCAATCCTGTCACTAGTTACCTGAGAGAAGAGGTGGACCCCCAGCTCCCCACACCTTCCTTTCAGGTAGTTGTAGACAGCAATAAGGTCTCCCCTGAGGTCTCTCCAGCTTTATAGCCCTTTTCTGGACACGTTCCAGGGCCTTGATGTCCTTCTTGCACTGAGGAGCCCAAAGCTGAACACAGTACTCAAGGTGCAGCCTCACCAGAGCAGAGTACAGGGGAAAAATCACCTCCCTGGTGCTGCTGGCTACACTTTTCCTGATACAAGCCAGGATGCCGTTGGCCTTCTTGGACACCTGGGCACACTGCTGGCTCACGTTCAGGCGAGCATCGACCAACACCCCCAGATCCTTTTCCTCTGCACAGCTCTTGAGCCACTCTCCCCCAAGCCTGTAGCAAGAGTCTTTTTGTAGCAAGAGTCACTGATGAGCAAGAGTCATTTGCAGGTTCCCTTTAGATGTTCTGTGTGTAGCCTGTGGTATTTCCTTCACTAACTTCTGAAATGCTTGTAGTTGGAGGTGAAAACGTGTTCCTTCCTTAAGCATTCCCCTCTTATTGTGCGTTTCCCTATTTTCACAGCTGAACATTATTACTGATCAGATGAAGGTGGAGCAGACGAAGTCCCAGTCCAGAAAACAAGCCATAGTTCTACCAAGATGGCAGTAGACTGCGAGCACTTGCCTTCTGCCCTGTAATTCGGGCAGTTTCCAGGCAGTGAGCAAGAGCAGTCATTGGCCCCGCCATGCCGGCATGAATGCGGCGGTTCTGTGCAGATAACAGCCTGCCTTTAATTCCAAGTTCTGTCACCCTCCTTGGTATTTAACAAACCATGTCATGTAGTGCAGGTCTTTGTCTTCTTCTCCCTTCGGGGCTTTGCTTCTCCCCTCCCCTACTCATTTGACCGTTCCCTCTAATTCCCGCCGCTGGCAGGGGCACAGCATTACTTCCGCATGGCTGTGGTTGATCTGGCAGCTGTCCTAGCTCACCCCGACACTCTCCCGGGCACAGGGCAGCACCGTACCCACATCCAGGGACAGGTCCCCCCTGACGTCCAGCTCCTGCGGGGCCATTCTTCACTTGTGCTGCCACAGTGCTGTCGCTGGGTTGGTGACAGCGGCTGAAGGTGTCCCCGTGCTCCAGACCGTCTGGGTGCAGAGGGCCCTCCCCGAATTTGCCAGAGGAATGGCAGAAGATCTCTTCCTATAGGAGTATTGGGTTTACATAGCAAGGTTTTATCTGCAGGGCGCTGCAGGGGTAGCCTCTGTGAGAAGAGTCCAGAAGATGCCCATGTTAGATAAGGGCCAGATTCCGTTGGCTCCAAAGGGACCTGATGCTGGCCAGAGATGAGCCAAAAATTGCTGTTTGTGCATCTGTGAAAGCATATTTAAGAAAGGGAAGACAAACAAACAAAACTGTGGAACAACAGCAGCTGGGAGAGTAAGAAGAAAAGGTTAAAAAGTTCTACTCTGATGAATACAACTTACTTCATCCCGACGGCCACCCGGACGACCACCAGAGAGTAATACGCAAGCGCAGAAGGACTGATAAGATAATTAGCATACAAAGCGGGTCTAGGTGGAGCTAGGAAATGAATATGCATAGATCTGTTGTGACACTTAATGCATATGTAATATTTTAGGAGATAAAAAAGAACTGAGTGAACAAATCGGACGAAGTTAGATTTGGGCAGGCATGCCCTTAACTTCCGGCGGCTAATAAAAGCACCTTCACATAATCACTTTGTGGATTATGTGTCTTTATGAAAGCTAACGTGCAGACACCAAGCTCAGTGCAGAAGGAGGGCAGGAGGTGCTGCAGGTGCCAGAGCTGAAGTTCCCCTGTGGCCTATGGAGAGGCCCCTGGTGGAGCAGGCTGTCCCCCTGCAGCCCATGGGTCCCACACGGAGCAGATCTCCACGCTGCAGCCCGTGGAGGAGCCCCCGGTGGAGCAGGTGGATGTGGCCTGGAGGAGGCTGCGGCCCATGGAGAGCCCCCGCAGGAGCAGGCCCCGGGCCGGAGCTGCAGCCCGTGGAGAGGAGCCCACGCAGGAGCAGGGGGTCTGGGGGGAGCTGCCGCCCGTGGGGGACCCGTGCTGGAGCAGTTTGCTCCTGGGGGATGGACCCCGTGGTACGGAGCCATGTGGGAGCAGTTCTTGAAGAGTTGCTGCCTGTGGGCAGCAGTCCTGCTCAGTTCTGGAAGGATGGCATCTCATGGGAGGGACCCCACGTGGAGCTGGGGCAGAGAGTGACCGTGAAGGAGCGGTGGAGACAAAGCATCAGGGACTTGGTTCATGGAAGAAGACTATAACTCAACACAAATAAGTTATAAAGTAGGTATGTGGTTTATCTTGGCGCCGGTCACATGCGGGATAGCCCCCAAAGGCACGCGCACCTTAACGCGGCAACTTGCTTTGGTTATATGCAGTAAAAAGTTACATATGCATGAAGTTTCCCAATACGCTTATGCGTATGCCTAACTTATCCCCGCTTTGTATTAAAATTAGCTCCAAGAAGTCATTTCCATAAACTCCTCCCATCTGCGCCTGCGCAGTGCCTTCTGGTGGTGGTCGTCGGGGGGTCGTGGGAATGAAGTCCGATAACTCCTCTTCATCACCACTAGTTGACCCCGTGCCTTTGTACAGACTCAGCTGCCCCTTGGCTCTTGTCCAAACCACAAGGTCGGTCTCAGCTGGTTTTTGAGACAGGTTCCCCATTTTTGTCAGGAAACATCTTCTGTGAGGGGCCCCAAGACTCCTTGTTTCGATTAATTTGCACAGCAGTAAGCAAAGACACGCAGCAATATCTATTTTAAAGCGATTAAGCAAGCCCCCTTTCTTTCATTCCTGGCTTTAATAATTACAATTGTTTTATTTAGAAATCATTAATACGATCAAGCAAGCCCCCGATCTTCTATCCCTGGCTTCAGTCCCCCCTTTCTAGAAGATTAGTAAATTCTTTTACTCGCAGCAAAGATTCCCAACTTGGTACTGATCACTTAATGCCATACCATGGACGTGCAACAAAGAAGTCAGCATGGCTATGCGGTATAACATTCTCCAGTTCCAGAGTAGTATAATTACATACA
This sequence comes from Anser cygnoides, assembly GCF_040182565.1. Lineage (NCBI taxonomy): Eukaryota > Metazoa > Chordata > Aves > Anseriformes > Anatidae > Anser > Anser cygnoides. The sequence goes on from NC_089873.1 coordinate 26,757,334, forward strand.
ATACAAGACTCATACCAACTAAGGTCAATATGACTATGATCGGGTGACACAATGTATTGAGAATGCCATTTGCCGTTGGTGACCACCCGAAGATTGTGTCTCACCAGTGATGACCAGCACCTTGTTTATATTGTATTGTTAGACTTGATCAACTGGTGGGATACCACTGGTGCCAAATATAAAAATCACACCCGACAATTCTAACAAAGTTACAAATACAAAAGTTAGAATGATTTTTGCTAGGGAGAGTAATATTCTCCTTATCTACTTCTGCAAAAGCACAAGCAGTTCTTAAACACACACAGCCTTGACCAATATATAAGCACAGTCTTTTGACTAGTATTTGGATGAATTTCAAAGTGGAAAACACCTTGCTCAGTGTCAAGACATACGTCCTGAGCGTCAAGTGTGTTGCTTTCACAGATAAATCCTTTAATCATTAATCATTAACATGATTAAGCAAGCCCCCATTCTTCTATCCCTGGCTTCAGACTGACCGCAGCCCCCATTCCCCCGTGCCGCTCAGGGGGAGGAGGTGGAAGAGGGTGGGTGGGACGAAGTTGGCTTTGGTTTCTTTCCTTTGTTTCTCACTTCTCTGGCTTGTTAGTAAGTAACAGCCAATAGATTTTACTAATTTCCATACTCTGAGTTTGTTTTGCCCTTCACAATAGCTGTTGAGTGAACTCCCTGTTCTTGTCTCAACCCTTGAGCCCTTTTCATCGTATTTTCTCCCCCTTTTCCCTTTGAGGAGTGGGAGTGAGTGAGCGGTTGTGATGGAGCTCAGCTGCCCACCTGAGTAAAACCACCACAGAGGTGTGTCCCACAGTCACTCCATAGGCAAACAAGGGGTCTTGCAAAGTAACTCCTTCACAGGGAATGAGAACTTCCCCCTGCCCCCTTCTTTTGCTCCCTCCGTAGAGGTTTGCAGTCCAAGGCAGTCGCGTGCTGTTGCGGAGAGTGGATCGCGGCGGGCAGGCGATTTTCCGCATCGAGGCCGCTGGAGGCAGTCAAGGGAGCCGCAAGGACCCAGCAAGTTGACTCCACGCCTCAAGACTTCCTCCAACAAGAAGGAAAGAAGGGTAATGGTTGTAGGCGACTCCCTTCTGAAGGGAACAGAGGGCCCCATATGTCAGCTCGACCCTACCCGTAGGGAAGTCTGCAGCCTACCTGGGGCTCGGGTCAAGGACATTACCAGGAAACTTCCTGACCTCGTTAGCCCCCCTCCGATTATTACCCATTAGTGAGAATTCAGGGTGGCAGTGATGAAACTGCTGAGAGAAGCCTGGAGACTATCAAAAGGGACTTCAGGGGATTGGGGCAATTGCTGGATGGAGTGGGTGCGCAGGTGGTGTTTTCCTCTGCCTTCAGCCCTCCCTGAATTTGCCAGATGAGTGGCAGAAGATCTCTTTATATGGGGGAGCCCGGGTCTCAGAGGATGCTGGTTTGAAGCCTACAAATCATTTCCCCTGCATTCAGAAATCTGGCCGCAGCATTAAAGCTCTCTGCCAGCCTCATGGACAGTGTGGTTGAGGTCCCCCGCTTGTCGTGGGCTATCCCTTTTGCAAGGGAACCATTTCCAGCCACAAGAGGCAAATGACACCTCTGTCTTTGTGTATTCTCCCTTTTTCCATCCCAAGCCCTTGTCCCTAGTTCACCCAGGAGTTTCCCTTGGTACTGTGTAACTCACAGGACACATCTGCAAGAGGGTTGGTCTGCTTCCCACAACGGAAAAAATACATTTGATGTTCACAGGATGCTCCTGGTCAGTAAGAGAGACGAGCAGAAGGAATCAGAGGGAACAGTCACATGGGCATGGGAGAGGAGAAGCAAAGTCCGTAAGGGAGAAGGGAACAGACAAAGACCCACACTACATGACATGGTTTATTAAATGCCAAGGCGGGCGACAGAACTTGGAATTAAAGGCAGGCTGTTATCTGCACAGAACCGCTGCGTTCTTGCCAGCGTGGTGGGGGCAATGGCTGCTTTTGCTCACGGCCTGGAAACTGCCCAAATTAGGGGGCAGAAGGCAAGTGTTGGCAGTCATCTTCCATCTTGGTAGAACTATGGCTTGTTTTCTGGACTGGGACTTTGTCTGCTCCACCTTCATCTGATCAGTAATGATATCCAGCTGTGAAAACAGGGAAACACACAATAAGAAGAAAATGCACAAGGCAGGAACACCTTTTCACCTCCAATTACCAGTATTCCAGAAGTTAGTGAAGGAAATACCACAGGCTACACACAGAACGTTGTGAGGGAACCTGCAAATGACTCTTGCTCATCAGTGTTAGACTTAGTCCTCTGCAGCCCTCTTCATCCTCAAGTGTCCCTACTCTCTAAGCATTCAAACTGGGCATTCTTTGGAACACTACTCCTAAAATACAGCTTCCGCATTCACCTTGAAAACGTTGAAAAGGATCTGCCTTTGAAAAGGCAAACATCTTCCTGCTGCAACCTGGCCCTAACGCAGCCTTCAGTGCGGCATGTCTTTGTCTGGTGCCTGTTCTCCTATTACCATTTGTACGGTTATTTTGTCTATTCTCCCTTTCTTTCCCTTCACTCTTTCCCTTACGGCTTTGCAGAAGAAGAAGGGCACTCTGTATTTTGCACACCCCCCAATGACCAGAGGTCTTCAGCCCGCCCCCATACAGTTGTGTACTCTTCTGATGCTTAGCAGTTGTTTTAGCATAAAGAAGGTGTGTTTTGGAACCACAAAGGGATTCTAACTTGAGGCTCAGAAGCGTAAGCTTGCTCACAGATATGCTTTAAGAGGGGTTGAGAATAACATTTATGAATGCTGACCTGAGCCACGCAGGCTTCAGTGGTGCTTCCGGTGGAGCTTAGCGTTGTTTTCGTCTAGACGCTGACGAGCTCTGAAAAAGTCAGATGCATGCAAGAATTATATTTGGTTACAGTTTGGCAAAGCTACTCTCCAGGTCTTTGACCAACATTCGACTTCTGAGAGTGGAAGGGATTAATGGCATCTAAACACAAAAACATCATTTGATTTGAGGTTTTTGGAGAGCTTGCATCCATTGTGGAAAAGTACCGCCAATGCTGTGTATTTATGTGGCTTCTTCTGGAAGATGCATCACCTGCATAAAGAGTCAGGGATATCCTCCCCTGCCTAAGGAAATCTCAAATCTCAGACATGCTGCTGAAATGGCAGCCAAAGCCGTAGACTTCACAGAATCAGATTCTACTATCTAGAAGGCTCCTACTTCTTTAAGCATTCTTAGTTTGTTGTCATGACAATAGGACATGCAGTTCCTCTTTTCTGCCTTACATCGCTGTACTGGGTGTACGTGGCAAGGTTTTGGCTGTAACGGGCTGCAGGGTTGGCCTCTGTGAGAAGAGTCCAGGATCTCCATGCTGCAGCCTGTGGAGGAGCCCCCGGTGGAGCAGGTGGATGTGGCCTGGAGGAGGCTGCGGCCCATGGAGAGCCCCCGCAGGAGCAGGCCCCAGGCAGAGAGTGACTATGAGAGTGACTATAGGCATATTTACTGACGTAATGTTGGTCAGGTATACAAGAGGGATTTTAGGAGGAGAACGTACAAGGAAAAAGCAGCATCTTGCTTTCACTCCAAAACCCAGTCTGGACATACCTTTGCAAGTCATTTTCTAGACCTTCTCTGAGCTTTTGTTCCTCCAGATAGTAGCGCTTGTACCTTTCCAGTTTTGCCTGAATGGACTCATCTGGAAAAGTATGCTCTTGTGGTGTCTTTCTCCCTCCATCCTCCTCTTCAGAGTCAGCACCTCTGCTTCTGTGCTTTAGGTTCTTTCTCAGAGAAGCACAAGGAGGGGATCTTGTCAGCTCTTGCATGTCTGGAGAGGCTGCCCGTGTCTGAAGCAGATAATGAAATTTCCATCACCACAAAGAAGAAGAGAACCATCCCCCCATCAGTCACACATACCCAGTTTCAAGGGCCCAGCCTCACTCAGGGGAGGCCACTTGCCTCCTCACTACCACCAGCAGTGAAGGCAGAAGCCGGAAACTCCCACAGGTCAACCATTCATTTTAGTCTGAAGGAGAAAGTAAGCCTTTTCCAAAGGCTCCATACACATTTCACAGGGACTTCTGTGCCTGTGGAGAACAGCGCCTCACAGAAAGAATGAGGGGCAAGACCCCAAATACAAACATCACCTGCGACTTCTGGTCCGAGCACTTGTTCCTTGTCAGGCTCTTTCTTATCTCTGTCTCATGCTGTTGCTTTTGCCTGTGACCCACCTTGTAAGTCTTCAGAAGAGCTTTGATGCATGCCACCTCTTCTTGCAGCTGGCCATTGCTCTTCTCCAGTTTTTCCTGAGACCCACGCAGAGCAGACAGCTCTTCTTGCAGGTCGCGATTTTGTGCTTCTAGCTGCCTGCGTTTTCCAGACTCCATCTCCAGCTGCTGCGAAAGTTCATTGAGCTGTGGAGAGCAATGCATAAAGGGGTAGGGCGTCAAGATGGTCTTTGTCACCTTCTGACTCGGTATTAAAAGCAAAGTAAAGGCAGGCTCGTCTTTTAAGGGAAGAACAGCTTTAAGATCTTTGCTGACAGGATTCCCCAAGTTTCCATCCTTCCTCGGTTCTTTTGCTAGGGACGCTCTTGCCCAAAATGCTCCTCTGCTCATGGGACATCAAACACACCTCTACCCAGACACCAGAAAGAATGCCTATTGTGTGTGGGGGGAAGCGCTGCAGTGCAGAACGGACTAGGCACGAGCAACAAATACTCTTCCTGCCCTTACTCTGAAAGCTTTGGAAACAGTGCCTCAGGAGGCCACTTTGACAGAACTGCTGGAGGAACGCATTTTCTCTCTAGGTCAAAGCTGATGTTTGGTTGCAAGGATACGGAGGATATAGCAGATGTCCCATTAAGTCCCAAAGGCCAGCTGCGATGCTGTCTTACTCTTCTCCCCCAGAAATACACCTTTTCTACACCTTCTAAAAATACACTCGGGACGTTCCTGCCTTTTATAGATAGAAAACGAACAAACAAAAATCCCTCAAAACAAACACAAACAAAAAATAAAAACAAACAAAAACCCGGAAACTTAATCTTCATTTTACACTGCCTAAACACAATGCCATTCCCTGTCATTTAAGAGAACTCTTCTAATGGCAGTGAAGCCACGAGAATGCTACGAGCCTTTGGACTAAGAATGAGCCACCACAAGGGCACTTGACTCCTTCTGCAATACCTGCTATGTATGACAACAGAAGGAGCATCAAGTAGAGAACAGACAACTCACAATACAAGAAGGAGCATAGAAAAGAACAACAGAGGTATGGACATTAACAGACAAAAAAAGAAACCACAAAATCCTGCAGAATCCAGAGCTCACCTTTGCTGTTAATTTATCAGCTTCACTGGCCCCTTCAGAGCAGCTGCTCATCATGTCTCTTGCAGTAGTGAACTGGGGCTCTCTTTCTCTGGCCTCATATTCTCTTAGTTTCTGCAGAGCTCCGTTCAGAAGCCTCCTTAACCTGTGCAGCAAATTAGTCAAGAAAACATTGAGGTAGGAGGTGAAGGAACTACCAGCCTGTTTCACATTCTCAGACATAAACAGCATAGAGAAGCCTTGCTTCTTCTTTAACACGCTTGACAGACCAGGAGTTACTGAGAAAAAACAGCAGTCCAGTGCCGCAGATCACTTGGAGGGTCCACCTTGCACCTGAACGGAGGAATAAATGGAGAAGGGACTTCCTGCCCTCCCAGGAGAATTGCAGGGCAACCTGCACTTGAAGTTCTTTTGGCAGCTCTGTAAAACCATAGGCACGTGTACAGAAGAGCCTTGTAAGACCTAGCGTGAGGCTTGAATTTGCTCACAGACAGTTACCCTCACCTATTTTTACATTCAGCCTCCATGAAGCTTGATTTCTACTCTATGGGATCTCTCTTTAAAGTGCTAACAAGCCATACCTGCGACATTCTCTCCGCAGTTCGCTGTTGCTTTTCATTTCCTGCTCGAGGCGCACTTCGACTGGGCATTTCAACTCGACCAGCTTCTCTTCTGTTCTCTGACACTGATGCTTTCAAAACAGAAACGATACATGGTAGAACCAGCACAGGGACAGCATCTACATGTGGTATGTGCAGATAGCCTAGGCAGAACTCGGTAGCAGTACTGGGGAAGCAGGAGTAGCAGGGCTTCCCCTTCCCTTGAACGTGCCCTGCCATAAAAGCAGGAGGGTTTCCCAGGGCTCCCCTGGTCTTTTCACCCACTACCTGCCCAGCAGGTATTCAAAGACTAAAATAGTCATTCACAGAAAGCGTTCCCATACCTGCTGGTGTGGATGCCCGTCTGCGGTTGTCTGTGCTGACTGAAAGGCAGTTACCAAGTCCTCCGGGTGATTACGAGCCTACAGAAGCACAAAAAGAAGCGAAAAGTCATGCTGCGTGCAACTTTCCTGCCTCACACCTCTCTGCCGCTCTTCCCCTCCTGCCAGTCTCAGTAGAGTACAGGGCTCATGTTCACCTCCCTCCTCCCCAGGCAGACAAGAAGAATCATTTGCTTCACAGAGGCCACAGATGAAAGCCCCTCCTTTACGCCAAGAGGAACTGCTTTATTAGCCACAGCGCAGCATGTCAGGTCGGGGCTGTGCAGCATTGTGCAAACTTGACTACCACCTCTCACGCAGGAGGAATATCTCAAGTGCAGCCTGAGATCTTCAATATCACCACTGGTCTAAAGCAGAAAATACCTAGACCAGTGCATTCCAGTGAACCCTTATTTTTTCTAGTGCTAAGAACTTCCTGGTGTTGTAGGACTTGCCGTAGTATCATGGGAAAACTCTCAAAACCAGAAAGCTGGGGAACAGACCGGCAGGATTTTCAGAGCAGCTTACAGTCAGCACAGCTGGTCAAGAACTCGGCTCCCCTAAGCTTGGCAGAAAAATCTCATCTTACTTTGTCCCCACAGAACTACTTAGCTAGGCGCAGGAGCTCACAGGGAAGAGGGAAGTTTATCACTGACTTACTGAGGCAGAGGCTTGCTGGTGTCTCTGAAGGGCTTCAATCAGTCTGCTTTGTTGCTGGATTGTGGCTTCCAATCTGTCACTTCCAGCTTTGAGTCTGAAAGAGAAATACAGGCCTTATTGGGGAACTCCACAAGAGCACACAGTTGGAAAGAACAGTGTGCAAGAACATAAGCTAAAGCAAAGGCTTCTTTCCAAATCCTGTATTAACTTTCTGTGATGTGACGAGGCAATTCCCTCGCGTTCACACAGTCCCAGAAAGCAGCGTCTCGCCCCTCTGTCTTACTACCCTGCCTACCCTTGCATGCGTTCTTCCAGCTTTTGGAGAGCTCCAGTTCCAAAGAATGGCTCCAGAAAGCCTTGCACTTTCTGGGAAGAAGCTGCTGCTTCTCTCTTCTTATCCTCCAGTACAGTCTCCAGGTATTTTACCCAGACCTCAGACTCAATACACGCTTGTTCCGATGCCTCCACCTGCAAAACCAAAGGAAGAATCAATCCATGGTGGTCAGCCTAGTCTTTAGGGAGGGAAATTGACTGCTTCCACTCTCAAACCCCCATGCATGTTACTTCACTGCATTTTGTACTAACCCCTCTCCTATAGCTCTGTAGATTTTCTACAGAATTTCCTGAACGCTGGCACAAAACTCAGCCTGCTTTGTCTGCGACTCTGGCACAGACACTGCCAATGCTGGTCCCAACACAGAGACATGAAAAAAAATTTACAACCGTTGTCAGAGCACACCCAAGTGGTGCCGCACCCTCTGTGTCTCAGAGCACACCCAAGTTTTGAGAAAGCGCAAACTGCTCTGGTCAAACCTACCCCCTGGAAGGTGCCTCCTAACGCACTGCTTTGTCCCTCCAGCTTGTGAAAAGCTCCCCAAAGGGCCCGTTGTGTTGGTCACCAGCAGAGAGGGGGAAGAAGGGAAGAGAAAGGACAACCACCCTTGGATTTATCCCTATAGTGCAGCCTTTCCATACCTTAGCTTTAACCATCTCCAATTCCTCTTGCAAGCACTCTGCGTCTTTCTCAGTGTCACTGAGCTGGCTCTCAGTAGCTTCAGGTGGGGCTTCTGACACGGACAGACTTTCAGGAGCACCAGGAAGCTCAAGCTGCAGCTGTCTGTCTTGATCCTAAAGAAATGGTGTTCCGTGAGCATGACAAAGTCAGTGAGAACATGGGAATATGAGCTGTGCTTTTACTCATTAGGTTCTACAACTAGGTCAGTCTTCTGACTGAAACAAAGGATTGGAAGTGCACCACCACCAGGCACAGCTGGGGACCTCTCTCCATCTTTCTTAGCCTCAACTATCAGCAGCTCTTTGTGAGGGTTTCTGTTTCTTAAAACAGAGGGAAGGCTTAACGTTTTTTCTCTTCTTGGAACATAGCCTGAGAGACTGGGCAGGGGCTTTCTACCTACGCAAAAAGGCGGGCAGTGGAGAATGGAATCTGCAGAACTATTGTTGCCTCCAATGGCATTTCAGCAGTTGTAAAGCAGAAGCCAGACTTCGTTCTGCCAGAGCTTAAGCATGGCCTGGAATCTCCCTGCTGCTTCTGAGAACATGCTCGCGGCCAAGGAACGCACGCTGAAAGCAGAGCTGCAAGCCCTCAATGCTATTCTCTGGTATCTCTTCGTTGTTGGCGTTAAGAATTGCCACATAAAGGTTACCGGAGCACTGGTGAAGTATGGTGAAAAGCAACAGTCCACTCCCGGCCAGCCCCTTTGAGAAGCTCAGAAGATTTTAAGCAGCAGGAATAATCTTTGCTGCTTCATTATGTAGAACATGCTTTCCCTAGACTGGAACTCTAACTGAAAGGCCAGCTGCAGCGAGACCCAGTTCTCCCAGCAGTTTCACCAGCCCAGCGCAAACTGAACAGCTGGGCTGGAGCACAAGTAGTTCAAGGGCCCCAGTCACAAACAAGTGGCAGAGGCAGCAACAGAGGTAAGCGAGCCCAGAGGTAAACTTGCCCCAAAGTAAGCGAGCCAAATGGGAGCCCAGTGGGTCCTTCACAGAAAGTACCTTGCGATCCCAGGGCAATTCAGCCTCTTCCTCCTGCTCTGCTCCTACAGCTGGCAGGGCACCTACAAGGGATGGACGAAGCGAGACAGTGTGAGCATTCCTGGCACTCTGCTTTTCCCTGCCAGTCAAGCCCTGCCCCCAAATACGGGAAGCGGTCTGACATCAGGCCACATTAGTTGTCCTCATCAGCTCTTCCACACTTCAGGATCCTACCTTCTCCATCCAAAGCAAGTGTGGCCAGTGCAAAGCGCTCAGTCCTCGGAGAGCAGAATCTGCTGGGGACTGCTGTGTCTTGTGCAGCGCCAGCAGAAGCTTCTCCCGTCTTTTCACAGCGTGCATGTTCTACCAGTTTCTTGCAAAGGCTACACGCAGATAGAGAGAACATACAGGCAGTCAGATCCAAAACATCCTTGCCTAGTATCCTTGCTCTTGCCTAGGACAGCAGCTGACTTGGAACCAGTTCAGAACTGTCTGTGTGCGGTGTCAGTCTCCCCATGATGGTGGACCTGCTACACCACCAGGGATCTCTTTGAGGGTTTATCTAAAGGGACACTGGTAAGATCCCCACTGAAAGAAAAGGTGCCTCTTTCCTGGTCAGTGGAGCGGAACTGGGCTTAGCAACACAAGCGGGATTTCTAAGAAAGCCTTGTGGGTGGAAGTTCTCCTCTACTTCCAAATCCTCTCTTGACTTGGGAAGGTGATTTATGAGAAGACATCACCGAGCCCAGCTTCAAGAAAGGTCTGAAGATATCGTTAAGCCTTTGTGCATCTATCACAAAGGGTGACAAATCAGCACGGACACTCTGACAACTCAGCCGCTCTAACAGTGACGTACAAAACACTCACTCAGAATGTCCCGACCGGAGAGCATAATCCACAGCCGTATCGCAAGCAATGTTGGCACCGTAGGAAAGAAGTAGCTCTATTACATCCGTTTCCCCAGCAGAAGCGGCAAGCATAAGAGCAGTCCTAAAGCATCCAAAAGATGGTATGAAACATAGCAGCATTTGCAGGCTCTGTGTTGTTGTTATTCTAATCCCTGTTTCCTCCCCAAACAATTCCCTCCCCGATTCCTACAAGCACAGGGAAAGCAAAGCCACACACAGGGGAGTGCTGGAGGACTGAGGCTGGAAGGCACCTCCAGACAGCTCCTGGCCAGCCGCCTCCCCAGAGCAGACTCAGCCACGAGGCCAGAGCACGTTGCTCAAGGCTTCTTCCACTCTGCTCTTCAAAGCCTCATAGGATGGAGGCTGCTCAAACCCCTGGTGCCACCTGCTCCCCTGATTAACCTTCCTCATGCTGAGAGGGTTTCTCCTAAGCAGCTGTGGGAAGGCCTCTTGTTTCACTTGATGCCCATTGTCTCTTGGACAACACTGACTCTCCTTCTCCTGTTCATTCCAGTGACAATGCTAAGGAGAGCCACATGCACTTTGGAGCAATGCCTCACCTTCCAAAGAAATTTCGAGCACACACATTCGCTCCTTTTTGAAGAAGAAACTTTACCATCTCTTTATGATGGCTGGAGATGGCAAGAAGAAGCGGGGTATTTCTCTCCTGAAAGGATAAAGAATCCCCGTCAGAACAACCCAGACGAATTAAGTGCCTTTCCCAAAGAGCAGTGCTGCCCAGATTCAAAACTTACACAGTCCTTTGCTTCAAGGTGTGCACCATGCTCAACTAACATCTCTGCTACAGACGTGTTAGGAGCTGCGGCAGCCAGGTGAAGGGCAGACTTGCCTCTGTAACCTTCCAGGTTTGGGTCGGCACGGTGCTCTAGCAGAATCGCCACGCATTCTTCATGCTGGCTCTCCACTGCCTGCAAACAACACAAAGAAAAGGAAGGACTTGTGCCGTGTTTCACTCTGTCACAGCTACAGCAGCTTCCCAGTGCTGGAAGATAAGAGCGTCTTCCGAGATGAGCTAGTGTACGCCTATTACGTGCCGATTACAACTTTCATGTTTCTCTACAGGTCGGTGTGAAGAATGCGGCAAGACACTTGTCATTGGAAGCACAATTGATAAAGCCCCACTTAGAGCAGAGTAACGTGTTCCACATACCATCATGAGTGGCGATCTGCCAGTGTTGTCACAAAGGTTCAGCAGGCACTTCTCTTGCACCAGGAATCGAACAACGTCTGCATGGCCGTTCGCACAAGCAAGGTGCAGCGGTGTCCTAAAACCAAAATAAATTAGCTTTCCACAGGCAGGCAATGCCCCAAATCACTTCTGGCTGTGGAACACGCGCAGGGCCACAAGTCTCCACTTGCCAATGCCAAGCAGAACGTAAGCTTTGGAGGCTGTGGAACTCCATGAAGAGTGCGAAGTCAGTGTAAGTCTCCAAGTTTTTCCACAATCACTCGAGCGGCAGAAGGGCGGTGAATGCCCTGACGCTGATCACCCACAGGACAGGAGAGAACTGCTAATGCCCGAGCGGCTGCTAAACAACCCCACAGGGAGAGGACAGGGCAGTGGCAGTCGGCAGCACACCCTTCAAGCAGCGCTCGAGCCGCCCCAGCAATTCCAAGCAAAGCTGGATTTTTCCCCTCTGCCAGCTGAGAGGGAAAAGCCCTCTCAGCGACCAGCTCTTGAAGGGAATGACGACACGGGCTCCAAGATAGTCGAGAAATGGAGACCCTTTATTGTCCCAATGCCAGATCTTACATAGTTTTTCTGAGCCCCTCCACGCGCTGCACGTGGCTGGCAAACATAGTTACAGACTTCTGGTTGGTGCATTCCTTTTGATCACGCGTAGCCCTCTATAGGCCCGTCCGAGCCTAACAACTCCTCCTTAGTGGTTCCCACTTTCTCTTACTCTAGCCTGGTTACCACTCTATGCCTCTGAGTAACCTTCTTCTTAACCCGTCGCGCACTGCTGTATCAATCAGATCCAGTTTGTCACTGAACGGGTCACACCCATAAGCTCTGACCCAGGGTTCCAGAGGAGGCGGTGCCCTTGCTGCCGTGCTCCTGACTCTGCCCTGGGCTTCAGCCGTCTCTCTGCACGGGGCTGAAGGCTTTGCCAAGGGCTGGTAGGAGCATGTGCTCCCGACTATGTCCAGTGCCACTGACTTCAGGGCGAGAGGCTGCCTGGCCGGACAACGCCCAGCCTCAGCCCTCCATCGCCTCAGCTCTTGCTGACACCTGCTGCAGAAGGAGGGTTGGTGCCAGAGCCGCGTACGCAGCGGCACCAGGCTGAAGCTCGCACGCCACGGGAGAGCGATCCCACCCCAAGCCTTTAAGCGCACCCCCCAGCCCCTCACCGCTTTGCCTGGTCTCGACGGTTTTTGCCTCGTTTCTTCAGCCACCAGTGCCGCCTCAGCCGGGCCAGGTCGCCACGGGCGGCCGCGCGGTGCAGCCCGTGCAGGCCCTCCTCTGGCAGCTGGTGGGCATCGCTGTCTCTGGACAGGGAAGTGCTGCTGGGCATCGGATGCTCCTGGCCCCGGTGGAGGAGCCCCAGGAGCCTCTGCATGCTGCAGCAAGGATGTGGGCACAAGCCCACCTGGGGCCACCAGAGCCCTGCGGGCCCTGCTTGGGTCCGACACGGACAGGCGCAGGGGCAGGGGAGCCGAGCCCCGAGCAGCGGCTGTGGCCTGGTGCTCCCAGGCAGGGCAGGGACGCACCGAGGCTCCCAGCCAGGGCAGCGCTGTTGCTCCCACAGCAGAGGCAACAGCACTGAGCACTCCTGCTGGCAGGGGTGCACATACACTGCGTCTCAGCGATGGTGGCACATTGTGTCACAATGGGCATCACCAGGGGCGTCACAAGTGTCCTCTTAAGTTGGAGGGCCACACCCCCCCACAGTCCAGCAGTGACTGCGGCACTTTCTGGCTCCTGCCTTAAGAGCTCTTTGTGCCTCAGTTGACGTTCTTCCGCAGCGTGGATGGGGATCTCGGGCCATGCGATGGGGCAGGGCTCCTCAGGAGGCATTGAGAACGTGCCTGGCTGGCAGGGGCACTGCATTACTTCCCTGTGGCCATGGTTGAGCTGGCACCTGCCCCAGTTGTACTGGGTCTGTCTGGGATGGAGTTAACATTCCCTGCGGCAGCCCATATACTGTTGTTCTCTGCACTGGTACAGAATCATAGAATCATAGAATCATTAAGGCTGGAAGAGACCTTCAAGATCACTGGTCCAACCATCACCCTACTACCAATGTCACTCACTAACCCACGTCCCTAAGCGCCAGGTCCAACCTTGCCTTGAACACCTCCAGGGACGGTGACGCCACCACCTCCCTGGGCAACCAGCTCCAATGTCTGACTGCTCTTTCTGAGAAGAAATGTCTCCTCATTTATAACCTTATCCTCCCCTGGTGCAACTTGAGGCCATTCCCTCCAATCCTGTCACTAGTTACCTGAGAGAAGAGGTGGACCCCCAGCTCCCCACACCTTCCTTTCAGGTAGTTGTAGACAGCAATAAGGTCTCCCCTGAGGTCTCTCCAGCTTTATAGCCCTTTTCTGGACATGTTCCAGGGCCTTGATGTCCTTCTTGCACTGAGGAGCCCAAAGCTGAACACAGTACTCAAGGTGCAGCCTCACCAGAGCAGAGTACAGGGGAAAAATCACCTCCCTGGTGCTGCTGGCTACACTTTTCCTGATACAAGCCAGGATGCCGTTGGCCTTCTTGGACACCTGGGCACACTGCTGGCTCACGTTCAGGCGAGCATCGACCAACACCCCCAGATCCTTTTCCTCTGCACAGCTCTTGAGCCACTCTCCCCCAAGCCTGTAGCAAGAGTCTTTTTGTAGCAAGAGTCACTGATGAGCAAGAGTCATTTGCAGGTTCCCTTTAGATGTTCTGTGTGTAGCCTGTGGTATTTCCTTCACTAACTTCTGAAATGCTTGTAGTTGGAGGTGAAAACGTGTTCCTTCCTTAAGCATTCCCCTCTTATTGTGCGTTTCCCTATTTTCACAGCTGAACATTATTACTGATCAGATGAAGGTGGAGCAGACGAAGTCCCAGTCCAGAAAACAAGCCATAGTTCTACCAAGATGGCAGTAGACTGCGAGCACTTGCCTTCTGCCCTGTAATTCGGGCAGTTTCCAGGCAGTGAGCAAGAGCAGTCATTGGCCCCGCCATGCCGGCATGAATGCGGCGGTTCTGTGCAGATAACAGCCTGCCTTTAATTCCAAGTTCTGTCACCCTCCTTGGTATTTAATAAACCACGTCATGTAGTGCAGGTCTTTGTCTTCTTCTCCCTTCGGGGCTTTGCTTCTCCCCTCCCCTACTCATTTGACCGTTCCCTCTAATTCCCGCCGCTGGCAGGGGCACAGCATTACTTCCGCATGGCTGTGGTTGATCTGGCAGCTGTCCTAGCTCACCCCCACACTCTCCCGGGCACAGGGCAGCACCGTACCCACATCCAGGGACAGGTCCCCCCTGACGTCCAGCTCCTGCGGGGCCATTCTTCACTTGTGCTGCCACAGTGCTGTCGCTGGGTTGGTGACAGCGGCTGAAGGTGTCCCCGTGCTCCAGACCGTCTGGGTGCAGAGGGCCCTCCCCGAATTTGCCAGAGGAATGGCAGAAGATCTCTTCCTATAGGAGTATTGGGTTTACATAGCAAGGTTTTATCTGCAGGGCGCTGCAGGGGTAGCCTCTGTGAGAAGAGTCCAGAAGATGCCCATGTTAGATAAGGGCCAGATTCCGTTGGCTCCAAAGGGACCTGATGCTGGCCAGAGATGAGCCAAAAATTGCTGTTTGTGCATCTGTGAAAGCATATTTAAGAAAGGGAAGACAAACAAACAAAACTGTGGAACAACAGCAGCTGGGAGAGTAAGAAGAAAAGGTTAAAAAGTTCTACTCTGATGAATACAACTTACTTCATCCCGACGGCCACCCGGACGACCACCAGAGAGTAATACGCAAGCGCAGAAGGACTGATAAGATAATTAGCATACAAAGCGGGTCTAGGTGGAGCTAGGAAATGAATATGCATAGATCTGTTGTGAAACTTAATGAATATGTAATATTTTAGGAGATAAAAAAGAACTGAGTGAACAAATCGGACGAAGTTAGATTTGGGCAGGCATGCCCTTAACTTCCGGCAGCTAATAAAAGCACCTTCACATAATCACTTTGTGGATTATGTGTCTTTATGAAAGCTAACGTGCAGACACCAAGATCAGTGCAGAAGGAGGGCAGGAGGTGCTGCAGGTGCCAGAGCTGAAGTTCCCCTGTGGCCTATGGAGAGGCCCCTGGTGGAGCAGGCTGTCCCCCTGCAGCCCATGGGTCCCACACGGAGCAGATCTCCACGCTGCAGCCCGTGGAGGAGCCCCCGGTGGAGCAGGTGGATGTGGCCTGGAGGAGGCTGCGGCCCATGGAGAGCCCCCGCAGGAGCAGGCCCCGGGCCGGAGCTGCAGCCCGTGGAGAGGAGCCCACGCAGGAGCAGGGGGTCTGGGGGGAGCTGCCGCCCGTGGGGGACCCGTGCTGGAGCAGTTTGCTCCTGGGGGATGGACCCCGTGGTACGGAGCCATGTGGGAGCAGTTCTTGAAGAGTTGCTGCCTGTGGGCAGCAGTCCTGCTCAGTTCTGGAAGGATGGCATCTCATGGGAGGGACCCCACGTGGAGCTGGGGCAGAGAGTGACCGTGAAGGAGCGGTGGAGACAAAGCATCAGGGACTTGGTTCATGGAAGAAGACTATAACTCAACACAAATAAGTTATAAAGTAGGTATGTGGTTTATCTTGGCGCCGGTCACATGCGGGATAGCCCCCAAAGGCACGCGCACCTTAACGCGGCAACTTGCTTTGGTTATATGCAGTAAAAAGTTACATATGCATGAAGTTTCCCAATACGCTTATGCGTATGCCTAACTTATCCCCGCTTTGTATTAAAATTAGCTCCAAGAAGTCATTTCCATAAACTCCTCCCATCTGCGCCTGCGCAGTGCCTTCTGGTGGTGGTCGTCGAGGGGTCGTGGGAATGAAGTCCGATAACTCCTCTTCATCACCACTAGTTGACCCCATGCCTTTGTACAGACTCAGCTGCCCCTTGGCTCTTGTCCAAACCACAAGGTCGGTCTCAGCTGGTTTTTGAGACAGGTTCCCCATTTTTGTCAGGAAACATCTTCTGTGAGGGGCCCCAAGACTCCTTGTTTCGATTAATTTGCACAGCAGTAAGCAAAGACACGCAGCAATATCTATTTTAAAGCGATTAAGCAAGCCCCCTTTCTTTCATTCCTGGCTTTAATAATTACAATTGTTTTATTTAGAAATCATTAATACGATCAAGCAAGCCCCCGATCTTCTATCCCTGGCTTCAGTCCCCCCTTTCTAGAAGATTAGTAAATTCTTTTACTCGCAGCAAAGATTCCCAACTTGGTACTGATCACTTAATGCCATACCATGGACGTGCAACAAAGAAGTCAGCATGGCTATGCGGTATAACATTCTCCAGTTCCAGAGTAGTATAATTACATACAATACAAGACTCATACCAACTAAGGTCAATATGACTATGATCGGGTGACACAATGTATTGAGAATGCCATTTGCCGTTGGTGACCACCCGAAGATTGTGTCTCACCAGTGATGACCAGCACCTTGTTTATATTGTATTGTTAGACTTGATCAACTGGTGGGATACCACTGGTGCCAAATATAAAAATCACACCCGACAATTCTAACAAAGTTACAAATACAAAAGTTAGAATGATTTTTGCTAGGGAGAGTAATATTCTCCTTATCTACTTCTGCAAAAGCACAAGCAGTTCTTAAACACACACAGCCTTGACCAATATATAAGCACAGTCTTTTGACTAGTATTTGGATGAATTTCAAAGTGGAAAACACCTTGCTCAGTGTCAAGACATACGTCCTGAGCGTCAAGTGTGTTGCTTTCACAGATAAATCCTTTAATCATTAATCATTAACATGATTAAGCAAGCCCCCATTCTTCTATCCCTGGCTTCAGACTGACCGCAGCCCCCATTCCCCCGTGCCGCTCAGGGGGAGGAGGTGGAAGAGGGTGGGTGGGACGAAGTTGGCTTTGGTTTCTTTCCTTTGTTTCTCACTTCTCTGGCTTGTTAGTAAGTAACAGCCAATAGATTTTACTAATTTCCATACTCTGAGTTTGTTTTGCCCTTCACAATAGCTGTTGAGTGAACTCCCTGTTCTTGTCTCAACCCTTGAGCCCTTTTCATCGTATTTTCTCCCCCTTTTCCCTTTGAGGAGTGGGAGTGAGTGAGCGGTTGTGATGGAGCTCAGCTGCCCACCTGAGTAAAACCACCACAGAGGTGTGTCCCACAGTCACTCCATAGGCAAACAAGGGGTCTTGCAAAGTAACTCCTTCACAGGGAATGAGAACTTCCCCCTGCCCCCTTCTTTTGCTCCCTCCGTAGAGGTTTGCAGTCCAAGGCAGTCGCGTGCTGTTGCGGAGAGTGGATCGCGGCGGGCAGGCGATTTTCCGCATCGAGGCCGCTGGAGGCAGTCAAGGGAGCCGCAAGGACCCAGCAAGTTGACTCCACGCCTCAAGACTTCCTCCAACAAGAAGGAAAGAAGGGTAATGGTTGTAGGCGACTCCCTTCTGAAGGGAACAGAGGGCCCCATATGTCAGCTCGACCCTACCCGTAGGGAAGTCTGCAGCCTACCTGGGGCTCGGGTCAAGGACATTACCAGGAAACTTCCTGACCTCGTTAGCCCCCCTCCGATTATTACCCATTAGTGAGAATTCAGGGTGGCAGTGATGAAACTGCTGAGAGAAGCCTGGAGACTATCAAAAGGGACTTCAGGGGATTGGGGCAATTGCTGGATGGAGTGGGTGCGCAGGTGGTGTTTTCCTCTGCCTTCAGCCCTCCCTGAATTTGCCAGATGAGTGGCAGAAGATCTCTTTATATGGGGGAGCCCGGGTCTCAGAGGATGCTGGTTTGAAGCCTACAAATCATTTCCCCTGCATTCAGAAATCTGGCCGCAGCATTAAAGCTCTCTGCCAGCCTCATGGACAGTGTGGTTGAGGTCCCCCGCTTGTCGTGGGCTATCCCTTTTGCAAGGGAACCATTTCCAGCCACAAGAGGCAAATGACACCTCTGTCTTTGTGTATTCTCCCTTTTTCCATCCCAAGCCCTTGTCCCTAGTTCACCCAGGAGTTTCCCTTGGTACTGTGTAACTCACAGGACACATCTGCAAGAGGGTTGGTCTGCTTCCCACAACGGAAAAAATACATTTGATGTTCACAGGATGCTCCTGGTCAGTAAGAGAGACGAGCAGAAGGAATCAGAGGGAACAGTCACATGGGCATGGGAGAGGAGAAGCAAAGTCCGTAAGGGAGAAGGGAACAGACAAAGACCCACACTACATGACATGGTTTATTAAATGCCAAGGCGGGCGACAGAACTTGGAATTAAAGGCAGGCTGTTATCTGCACAGAACCGCTGCGTTCTTGCCAGCGTGGTGGGGGCAATGGCTGCTTTTGCTCACGGCCTGGAAACTGCCCAAATTAGGGGGCAGAAGGCAAGTGTTGGCAGTCATCTTCCATCTTGGTAGAACTATGGCTTGTTTTCTGGACTGGGACTTTGTCTGCTCCACCTTCATCTGATCAGTAATGATATCCAGCTGTGAAAACAGGGAAACACACAATAAGAAGAAAATGCACAAGGCAGGAACACCTTTTCACCTCCAATTACCAGTATTCCAGAAGTTAGTGAAGGAAATACCACAGGCTACACACAGAACGTTGTGAGGGAACCTGCAAATGACTCTTGCTCATCAGTGTTAGACTTAGTCCTCTGCAGCCCTCTTCATCCTCAAGTGTCCCTACTCTCTAAGCATTCAAACTGGGCATTCTTTGGAACACTACTCCTAAAATACAGCTTCCGCATTCACCTTGAAAACGTTGAAAAGGATCTGCCTTTGAAAAGGCAAACATCTTCCTGCTGCAACCTGGCCCTAACGCAGCCTTCAGTGCGGCATGTCTTTGTCTGGTGCCTGTTCTCCTATTACCATTTGTACGGTTATTTTGTCTATTCTCCCTTTCTTTCCCTTCACTCTTTCCCTTACGGCTTTGCAGAAGAAGAAGGGCACTCTGTATTTTGCACACCCCCCAATGACCAGAGGTCTTCAGCCCGCCCCCATACAGTTGTGTACTCTTCTGATGCTTAGCAGTTGTTTTAGCATAAAGAAGGTGTGTTTTGGAACCACAAAGGGATTCTAACTTGAGGCTCAGAAGCGTAAGCTTGCTCACAGATATGCTTTAAGAGGGGTTGAGAATAACATTTATGAATGCTGACCTGAGCCACGCAGGCTTCAGTGGTGCTTCCGGTGGAGCTTAGCGTTGTTTTCGTCTAGACGCTGACGAGCTCTGAAAAAGTCAGATGCATGCAAGAATTATATTTGGTTACAGTTTGGCAAAGCTACTCTCCAGGTCTTTGACCAACATTCGACTTCTGAGAGTGGAAGGGATTAATGGCATCTAAACACAAAAACATCATTTGATTTGAGGTTTTTGGAGAGCTTGCATCCATTGTGGAAAAGTACCGCCAATGCTGTGTATTTATGTGGCTTCTTCTGGAAGATGCATCACCTGCATAAAGAGTCAGGGATATCCTCCCCTGCCTAAGGAAATCTCAAATCTCAGACATGCTGCTGAAATGGCAGCCAAAGCCGTAGACTTCACAGAATCAGATTCTACTATCTAGAAGGCTCCTACTTCTTTAAGCATTCTTAGTTTGTTGTCATGACAATAGGACATGCAGTTCCTCTTTTCTGCCTTACATCGCTGTACTGGGTGTACGTGGCAAGGTTTTGGCTGTAACGGGCTGCAGGGTTGGCCTCTGTGAGAAGAGTCCAGGATCTCCATGCTGCAGCCTGTGGAGGAGCCCCCGGTGGAGCAGGTGGATGTGGCCTGGAGGAGGCTGCGGCCCATGGAGAGCCCCCGCAGGAGCAGGCCCCAGGCAGAGAGTGACTATGAGAGTGACTATAGGCATATTTACTGACGTAATGTTGGTCAGGTATACAAGAGGGATTTTAGGAGGAGAACGTACAAGGAAAAAGCAGCATCTTGCTTTCACTCCAAAACCCAGTCTGGACATACCTTTGCAAGTCATTTTCTAGACCTTCTCTGAGCTTTTGTTCCTCCAGATAGTAGCGCTTGTACCTTTCCAGTTTTGCCTGAATGGACTCATCTGGAAAAGTATGCTCTTGTGGTGTCTTTCTCCCTCCATCCTCCTCTTCAGAGTCAGCACCTCTGCTTCTGTGCTTTAGGTTCTTTCTCAGAGAAGCACAAGGAGGGGATCTTGTCAGCTCTTGCATGTCTGGAGAGGCTGCCCGTGTCTGAAGCAGATAATGAAATTTCCATCACCACAAAGAAGAAGAGAACCATCCCCCCATCAGTCACACATACCCAGTTTCAAGGGCCCAGCCTCACTCAGGGGAGGCCACTTGCCTCCTCACTACCACCAGCAGTGAAGGCAGAAGCCGGAAACTCCCACAGGTCAACCATTCATTTTAGTCTGAAGGAGAAAGTAAGCCTTTTCCAAAGGCTCCATACACATTTCACAGGGACTTCTGTGCCTGTGGAGAACAGCGCCTCACAGAAAGAATGAGGGGCAAGACCCCAAATACAAACATCACCTGCGACTTCTGGTCCGAGCACTTGTTCCTTGTCAGGCTCTTTCTTATCTCTGTCTCATGCTGTTGCTTTTGCCTGTGACCCACCTTGTAAGTCTTCAGAAGAGCTTTGATGCATGCCACCTCTTCTTGCAGCTGGCCATTGCTCTTCTCCATTTTTTCCTGAGACCCACGCAGAGCAGACAGCTCTTCTTGCAGGTCGCGATTTTGTGCTTCTAGCTGCCTGCGTTTTCCAGACTCCATCTCCAGCTGCTGCAAAAGTTCATTGAGCTGTGGAGAGCAATGCATAAAGGGGTAGGGCGTCAAGATGGTCTTTGTCACCTTCTGACTCGGTATTAAAAGCAAAGTAAAGGCAGGCTCGTCTTTTAAGGGAAGAACAGCTTTAAGATCTTTGCTGACAGGATTCCCCAAGTTTCCATCCTTCCTCGGTTCTTTTGCTAGGGACGCTCTTGCCCAAAATGCTCCTCTGCTCATGGGACATCAAACACACCTCTACCCAGACACCAGAAAGAATGCCTATTGTGTGTGGGGGGAAGCGCTGCAGTGCAGAACGGACTAGGCACGAGCAACAAATACTCTTCCTGCCCTTACTCTGAAAGCTTTGGAAACAGTGCCTCAGGAGGCTACTTTGACAGAACTGCTGGAGGAACGCATTTTCTCTCTAGGTCAAAGCTGATGTTTGGTTGCAAGGATACGGAGGATATAGCAGATGTCCCATTAAGTCCCAAAGGCCAGCTGCGATGCTGTCTTACTCTTCTCCCCCAGAAATACACCTTTTCTACACCTTCTAAAAATACACTCGGGACGTTCCTGCCTTTTATAAATAGATAGAAAACGAACAAACAAAAATCCCTCAAAACAAACACAAACAAAAAATAAAAACAAACAAAAACCCGGAAACTTAATCTTCATTTTACACTGCCTAAACACAATGCCATTCCCTGTCATTTAAGAGAACTCTTCTAATGGCAGTGAAGCCACGAGAATGCTACGAGCCTTTGGACTAAGAATGAGCCACCACAAGGGCACTTGACTCCTTCTGCAATACCTGCTATGTATGACAACAGAAGGAGCATCAAGTAGAGAACAGACATCTCACAATACAAGAAGCAGCATAGAAAAGAACAACAGAGGTATGGACATTAACAGACAAAAAAAGAAACCACAAAATCCTGCAGAATCCAGAGCTCACCTTTGCTGTTAATTTATCAGCTTCACTGGCCCCTTCAGGGCAGCTGCTCATCATGTCTCTTGCAGTAGTGAACTGGGGCTCTCTTTCTCTGGCCTCATATTCTCTTAGTTTCTGCAGAGCTCCGTTCAGAAGCCTCCTTAACCTGTGCAGCAAATTAGTCAAGAAAACATTGAGGTAGGAGGTGAAGGAACTACCAGCCTGTTTCACATTCTCAGACATAAACAGCATAGAGAAGCCTTGCTTCTTCTTTAACACGCTTGACAGACCAGGAGTTACTGAGAAAAAACAGCAGTCCAGTGCCACAGATCACTTGGAGGGTCCACCTTGCACCTGAACGGAGGAATAAATGGAGAAGGGACTTCCTGCCCTCCCAGGAGAATTGCAGGGCAACCTGCACTTGAAGTTCTTTTGGCAGCTCTGTAAAACCATAGGCACGTGTACAGAAGAGCCTTGTAAGACCTAGCGTGAGGCTTGAATTTGCTCACAGACAGTTACCCTCACCTATTTTTACATTCAGCCTCCATGAAGCTTGATTTCTACTCTATGGG
Organism: Anser cygnoides; assembly: GCF_040182565.1. Taxonomy (NCBI): domain Eukaryota; kingdom Metazoa; phylum Chordata; class Aves; order Anseriformes; family Anatidae; genus Anser; species Anser cygnoides. The sequence continues at coordinate 26,779,614 of NC_089873.1, forward strand.
ATCTCTCTTTAAAGTGCTAACAAGCCATACCTGCGACATTCTCTCCGCAGTTCGCTGTTGCTTTTCATTTCCTGCTCGAGGCGCACTTCGACTGGGCATTTCAACTCGACCAGCTTCTCTTCTGTTCTCTGACACTGATGCTTTCAAAACAGAAACGATACATGGTAGAACCAGCACAGGGACAGCATCTACATGTGGTATGTGCAGATAGCCTAGGCAGAACTCGGTAGCAGTACTGGGGAAGCAGGAGTAGCAGGGCTTCCCCTTCCCTTGAACGTGCCCTGCCATAAAAGCAGGAGGGTTTCCCAGGGCTCCCCTGGTCTTTTCACCCACTACCTGCCCAGCAGGTATTCAAAGACTAAAATAGTCATTCACAGAAAGCGTTCCCATACCTGCTGGTGTGGATGCCCGTCTGCGGTTGTCTGTGCTGACTGAAAGGCAGTTACCAAGTCCTCCGGGTGATTACGAGCCTACAGAAGCACAAAAAGAAGCGAAAAGTCATGCTGCGTGCAACTTTCCTGCCTCACACCTCTCTGCCGCTCTTCCCCTCCTGCCAGTCTCAGTAGAGTACAGGGCTCATGTTCACCTCCCTCCTCCCCAGGCAGACAAGAAGAATCATTTGCTTCACAGAGGCCACAGATGAAAGCCCCTCCTTTACGCCAAGAGGAACTGCTTTATTAGCCACAGCGCGGCATGTCAGGTCGGGGCTGTGCAGCATTGTGCAAACTTGACTACCACCTCTCACGCAGGAGGAATATCTCAAGTGCAGCCTGAGATCTTCAATATCACCACTGGTCTAAAGCAGAAAATACCTAGACCAGTGCATTCCAGTGAACCCTTATTTTTTCTAGTGCTAAGAACTTCCTGGTGTTGTAGGACTTGCCGTAGTATCATGGGAAAACTCTCAAAACCAGAAAGCTGGGGAACAGACCGGCAGGATTTTCAGAGCAGCTTACAGTCAGCACAGCTGGTCAAGAACTCGGCTCCCCTAAGCTTGGCAGAAAAATCTCATCTTACTTTGTCCCCACAGAACTACTTAGCTAGGCGCAGGAGCTCACAGGGAAGAGGGAAGTTTATCACTGACTTACTGAGGCAGAGGCTTGCTGGTGTCTCTGAAGGGCTTCAATCAGTCTGCTTTGTTGCTGGATTGTGGCTTCCAATCTGTCACTTCCAGCTTTGAGTCTGAAAGAGAAATACAGGCCTTATTGGGGAACTCCACAAGAGCACACAGTTGGAAAGAACAGTGTGCAAGAACATAAGCTAAAGCAAAGGCTTCTTTCCAAATCCTGTATTAACTTTCTGTGATGTGACGAGGCAATTCCCTCACGTTCACACAGTCCCAGAAAGCAGCGTCTCGCCCCTCTGTCTTACTACCCTGCCTACCCTTGCATGCGTTCTTCCAGCTTTTGGAGAGCTCCAGTTCCAAAGAATGGCTCCAGAAAGCCTTGCACTTTCTGGGAAGAAGCTGCTGCTTCTCTCTTCTTATCCTCCAGTACAGTCTCCAGGTATTTTACCCAGACCTCAGACTCAATACACGCTTGTTCCGATGCCTCCACCTGCAAAACCAAAGGAAGAATCAATCCATGGTGGTCAGCCTAGTCTTTAGGGAGGGAAATTGACTGCTTCCACTCTCAAACCCCCATGCATGTTACTTCACTGCATTTTGTACTAACCCCTCTCCTATAGCTCTGTAGATTTTCTACAGAATTTCCTGAACGCTGGCACAAAACTCAGCCTGCTTTGTCTGCGACTCTGGCACAGACACTGCCAATGCTGGTCCCAACACAGAGACATGAAAAAAAATTTACAACCGTTGTCAGAGCACACCCAAGTGGTGCCGCACCCTCTGTGTCTCAGAGCACACCCAAGTTTTGAGAAAGCGCAAACTGCTCTGGTCAAACCTACCCCCTGGAAGGTGCCTCCTAACGCACTGCTTTGTCCCTCCAGCTTGTGAAAAGCTCCCCAAAGGGCCCGTTGTGTTGGTCACCAGCAGAGAGGGGGAAGAAGGGAAGAGAAAGGACAACCACCCTTGGATTTATCCCTATAGTGCAGCCTTTCCATACCTTAGCTTTAACCATCTCCAATTCCTCTTGCAAGCACTCTGCGTCTTTCTCAGTGTCACTGAGCTGGCTCTCAGTAGCTTCAGGTGGGGCTTCTGACACGGACAGACTTTCAGGAGCACCAGGAAGCTCAAGCTGCAGCTGTCTGTCTTGATCCTAAAGAAATGGTGTTCCGTGAGCATGACAAAGTCAGTGAGAACATGGGAATATGAGCTGTGCTTTTACTCATTAGGTTCTACAACTAGGTCAGTCTTCTGACTGAAACAAAGGATTGGAAGTGCACCACCACCAGGCACAGCTGGGGACCTCTCTCCATCTTTCTTAGCCTCAACTATCAGCAGCTCTTTGTGAGGGTTTCTGTTTCTTAAAACAGAGGGAAGGCTTAACGTTTTTTCTCTTCTTGGAACATAGCCTGAGAGACTGGGCAGGGGCTTTCTACCTACGCAAAAAGGCGGGCAGTGGAGAATGGAATCTGCAGAACTATTGTTGCCTCCAATGGCATTTCAGCAGTTGTAAAGCAGAAGCCAGACTTCGTTCTGCCAGAGCTTAAGCATGGCCTGGAATCTCCCTGCTGCTTCTGAGAACATGCTCGCGGCCAAGGAACGCACGCTGAAAGCAGAGCTGCAAGCCCTCAATGCTATTCTCTGGTATCTCTTCGTTGTTGGCGTTAAGAATTGCCACATAAAGGTTACCGGAGCACTGGTGAAGTATGGTGAAAAGCAACAGTCCACTCCCGGCCAGCCCCTTTGAGAAGCTCAGAAGATTTTAAGCAGCAGGAATAATCTTTGCTGCTTCATTATGTAGAACATGCTTTCCCTAGACTGGAACTCTAACTGAAAGGCCAGCTGCAGCGAGACCCAGTTCTCCCAGCAGTTTCACCAGCCCAGCGCAAACTGAACAGCTGGGCTGGAGCACAAGTAGTTCAAGGGCCCCAGTCACAAACAAGTGGCAGAGGCAGCAACAGAGGTAAGCGAGCCCAGAGGTAAACTTGCCCCAAAGTAAGCGAGCCAAATGGGAGCCCAGTGGGTCCTTCACAGAAAGTACCTTGCGATCCCAGGGCAATTCAGCCTCTTCCTCCTGCTCTGCTCCTACAGCTGGCAGGGCACCTACAAGGGATGGACGAAGCGAGACAGTGTGAGCATTCCTGGCACTCTGCTTTTCCCTGCCAGTCAAGCCCTGCCCCCAAATACGGGAAGCGGTCTGACATCAGGCCACATTAGTTGTCCTCATCAGCTCTTCCACACTTCAGGATCCTACCTTCTCCATCCAAAGCAAGTGTGGCCAGTGCAAAGCGCTCAGTCCTCGGAGAGCAGAATCTGCTGGGGACTGCTGTGTCTTGTGCAGCGCCAGCAGAAGCTTCTCCCGTCTTTTCACAGCGTGCATGTTCTACCAGTTTCTTGCAAAGGCTACACGCAGATAGAGAGAACATACAGGCAGTCAGATCCAAAACATCCTTGCCTAGTATCCTTGCTCTTGCCTAGGACAGCAGCTGACTTGGAACCAGTTCAGAACTGTCTGTGTGCGGTGTCAGTCTCCCCATGATGGTGGACCTGCTACACCACCAGGGATCTCTTTGAGGGTTTATCTAAAGGGACACTGGTAAGATCCCCACTGAAAGAAAAGGTGCCTCTTTCCTGGTCAGTGGAGCGGAACTGGGCTTAGCAACACAAGCGGGATTTCTAAGAAAGCCTTGTGGGTGGAAGTTCTCCTCTACTTCCAAATCCTCTCTTGACTTGGGAAGGTGATTTATGAGAAGACATCACCGAGCCCAGCTTCAAGAAAGGTCTGAAGATATCGTTAAGCCTTTGTGCATCTATCACAAAGGGTGACAAATCAGCACGGACACTCTGACAACTCAGCCGCTCTAACAGTGACGTACAAAACACTCACTCAGAATGTCCCGACCGGAGAGCATAATCCACAGCCGTATCGCAAGCAATGTTGGCACCGTAGGAAAGAAGTAGCTCTATTACATCCGTTTCCCCAGCAGAAGCGGCAAGCATAAGAGCAGTCCTAAAGCATCCAAAAGATGGTATGAAACATAGCAGCATTTGCAGGCTCTGTGTTGTTGTTATTCTAATCCCTGTTTCCTCCCCAAACAATTCCCTCCCCGATTCCTACAAGCACAGGGAAAGCAAAGCCACACACAGGGGAGTGCTGGAGGACTGAGGCTGGAAGGCACCTCCAGACAGCTCCTGGCCAGCCGCCTCCCCAGAGCAGACTCAGCCACGAGGCCAGAGCACGTTGCTCAAGGCTTCTTCCACTCTGCTCTTCAAAGCCTCATAGGATGGAGGCTGCTCAAACCCCTGGTGCCACCTGCTCCCCTGATTAACCTTCCTCATGCTGAGAGGGTTTCTCCTAAGCAGCTGTGGGAAGGCCTCTTGTTTCACTTGATGCCCATTGTCTCTTGGACAACACTGACTCTCCTTCTCCTGTTCATTCCAGTGACAATGCTAAGGAGAGCCACATGCACTTTGGAGCAATGCCTCACCTTCCAAAGAAATTTCGAGCACACACATTCGCTCCTTTTTGAAGAAGAAACTTTACCATCTCTTTATGATGGCTGGAGATGGCAAGAAGAAGCGGGGTATTTCTCTCCTGAAAGGATAAAGAATCCCCGTCAGAACAACCCAGACGAATTAAGTGCCTTTCCCAAAGAGCAGTGCTGCCCAGATTCAAAACTTACACAGTCCTTTGCTTCAAGGTGTGCACCATGCTCAACTAACATCTCTGCTACAGACGTGTTAGGAGCTGCGGCAGCCAGGTGAAGGGCAGACTTGCCTCTGTAACCTTCCAGGTTTGGGTCGGCACGGTGCTCTAGCAGAATCGCCACGCATTCTTCATGCTGGCTCTCCACTGCCTGCAAACAACACAAAGAAAAGGAAGGACTTGTGCCGTGTTTCACTCTGTCACAGCTACAGCAGCTTCCCAGTGCTGGAAGATAAGAGCGTCTTCCGAGATGAGCTAGTGTACGCCTATTACGTGCCGATTACAACTTTCATGTTTCTCTACAGGTCGGTGTGAAGAATGCGGCAAGACACTTGTCATTGGAAGCACAATTGATAAAGCCCCACTTAGAGCAGAGTAACGTGTTCCACATACCATCATGAGTGGCGATCTGCCAGTGTTGTCACAAAGGTTCAGCAGGCACTTCTCTTGCACCAGGAATCGAACAACGTCTGCATGGCCGTTCGCACAAGCAAGGTGCAGCGGTGTCCTAAAACCAAAATAAATTAGCTTTCCACAGGCAGGCAATGCCCCAAATCACTTCTGGCTGTGGAACACGCGCAGGGCCACAAGTCTCCACTTGCCAATGCCAAGCAGAACGTAAGCTTTGGAGGCTGTGGAACTCCATGAAGAGTGCGAAGTCAGTGTAAGTCTCCAAGTTTTTCCACAATCACTCGAGCGGCAGAAGGGCGGTGAATGCCCTGACGCTGATCACCCACAGGACAGGAGAGAACTGCTAATGCCCGAGCGGCTGCTAAACAACCCCACAGGGAGAGGACAGGGCAGTGGCAGTCGGCAGCACACCCTTCAAGCAGCGCTCGAGCCGCCCCAGCAATTCCAAGCAAAGCTGGATTTTTCCCCTCTGCCAGCTGAGAGGGAAAAGCCCTCTCAGTGACCAGCTCTTGAAGGGAATGACGACACGGGCTCCAAGATAGTCGAGAAATGGAGACCCTTTATTGTCCCAATGCCAGATCTTACATAGTTTTTCTGAGCCCCTCCACGCGCTGCACGTGGCTGGCAAACATAGTTACAGACTTCTGGTTGGTGCATTCCTTTTGATCACGCGTAGCCCTCTATAGGCCCGTCCAAGCCTAACAACTCCTCCTTAGTGGTTCCCACTTTCTCTTACTCTAGCCTGGTTACCACTCTATGCCTCTGAGTAACCTTCTTCTTAACCCGTCGCGCACTGCTGTATCAATCAGATCCAGTTTGTCACTGAACGGGTCACACCCATAAGCTCTGACCCAGGGTTCCAGAGGAGGCGGTGCCCTTGCTGCCGTGCTCCTGACTCTGCCCTGGGCTTCAGACGTCTCTCTGCACGGGGCTGAAGGCTTTGCCAAGGGCTGGTAGGAGCATGTGCTCCCGACTATGTCCAGTGCCAGTGACTTCAGGGCGAGAGGCTGCCTGGCCGGACAACGCCCAGCCTCAGCCCTCCATCGCCTCAGCTCTTGCTGACACCTGCTGCAGAAGGAGGGTTGGTGCCAGAGCCGCGTACGCAGCGGCACCAGGCTGAAGCTCGCACGCCACGGGAGAGCGATCCCACCCCAAGCCTTTAAGCGCACCCCCCAGCCCCTCACCGCTTTGCCTGGTCTCGACGGTTTTTGCCTCGTTTCTTCAGCCACCAGTGCCGCCTCAGCCGGGCCAGGTCGCCACGGGCGGCCGCGCGGTGCAGCCCGTGCAGGCCCTCCTCTGGCAGCTGGTGGGCATCGCTGTCTCTGGACAGGGAAGTGCTGCTGGGCATCGGATGCTCCTGGCCCCGGTGGAGGAGCCCCAGGAGCCTCTGCATGCTGCAGCAAGGATGTGGGCACAAGCCCACCTGGGGCCACCAGAGCCCTGCGGGCCCTGCTTGGGTCCGACACGGACAGGCGCAGGGGCAGGGGAGCCGAGCCCCGAGCAGCGGCTGTGGCCTGGTGCTCCCAGGCAGGGCAGGGACGCACCGAGGCTCCCAGCCAGGGCAGCGCTGTTGCTCCCACAGCAGAGGCAACAGCACTGAGCACTCCTGCTGGCAGGGGTGCACATACACTGCGTCTCAGCGATGGTGGCACATTGTGTCACAATGGGCATCACCAGGGGCGTCACAAGTGTCCTCTTAAGTTGGAGGGCCACACCCCCCCCCAGTCCAGCAGTGACTGCGGCACTTTCTGGCTCCTGCCTTAAGAGCTCTTTGTGCCTCAGTTGACGTTCTTCCGCAGCGTGGATGGGGATCTCGGGCCATGCGATGGGGCAGGGCTCCTCAGGAGGCATCGAGAACGTGCCTGGCTGGCAGGGGCACTGCATTACTTCCCTGTGGCCATGGTTGAGCTGGCACCTGCCCCAGTTGTACTGGGTCTGTCTGGGATGGAGTTAACATTCCCTGCGGCAGCCCATATAGTGTTGTTCTCTGCACTGGTACAGAATCATAGAATCATAGAATCATTAAGGCTGGAAGAGACCTTCAAGATCACTGGTCCAACCATCACCCTACTACCAATGTCACTCACTAACCCACGTCCCTAAGCGCCAGGTCCAACCTTGCCTTGAACACCTCCAGGGACGGTGACGCCACCACCTCCCTGGGCAACCAGCTCCAATGTCTGACTGCTCTTTCTGAGAAGAAATGTCTCCTCATTTATAACCTTATCCTCCCCTGGTGCAACTTGAGGCCATTCCCTCCAATCCTGTCACTAGTTACCTGAGAGAAGAGGTGGACCCCCAGCTCCCCACACCTTCCTTTCAGGTAGTTGTAGACAGCAATAAGGTCTCCCCTGAGGTCTCTCCAGCTTTATAGCCCTTTTCTGGACACGTTCCAGGGCCTTGATGTCCTTCTTGCACTGAGGAGCCCAAAGCTGAACACAGTACTCAAGGTGCAGCCTCACCAGAGCAGAGTACAGGGGAAAAATCACCTCCCTGGTGCTGCTGGCTACACTTTTCCTGATACAAGCCAGGATGCCGTTGGCCTTCTTGGACACCTGGGCACACTGCTGGCTCACGTTCAGGCGAGCATCGACCAACACCCCCAGATCCTTTTCCTCTGCACAGCTCTTGAGCCACTCTCCCCCAAGCCTGTAGCAAGAGTCTTTTTGTAGCAAGAGTCACTGATGAGCAAGAGTCATTTGCAGGTTCCCTTTAGATGTTCTGTGTGTAGCCTGTGGTATTTCCTTCACTAACTTCTGAAATGCTTGTAGTTGGAGGTGAAAACGTGTTCCTTCCTTAAGCATTCCCCTCTTATTGTGCGTTTCCCTATTTTCACAGCTGAACATTATTACTGATCAGATGAAGGTGGAGCAGACGAAGTCCCAGTCCAGAAAACAAGCCATAGTTCTACCAAGATGGCAGTAGACTGCGAGCACTTGCCTTCTGCCCTGTAATTCGGGCAGTTTCCAGGCAGTGAGCAAGAGCAGTCATTGGCCCCGCCATGCCGGCATGAATGCGGCGGTTCTGTGCAGATAACAGCCTGCCTTTAATTCCAAGTTCTGTCACCCTCCTTGGTATTTAATAAACCATGTCATGTAGTGCAGGTCTTTGTCTTCTTCTCCCTTCGGGGCTTTGCTTCTCCCCTCCCCTACTCATTTGACCGTTCCCTCTAATTCCCGCCGCTGGCAGGGGCACAGCATTACTTCCGCATGGCTGTGGTTGATCTGGCAGCTGTCCTAGCTCACCCCCACACTCTCCCGGGCACAGGGCAGCACCGTACCCACATCCAGGGACAGGTCCCCCCTGACGTCCAGCTCCTGCGGGGCCATTCTTCACTTGTGCTGCCACAGTGCTGTCGCTGGGTTGGTGACAGCGGCTGAAGGTGTCCCCGTGCTCCAGACCGTCTGGGTGCAGAGGGCCCTCCCCGAATTTGCCAGAGGAATGGCAGAAGATCTCTTCCTATAGGAGTATTGGGTTTACATAGCAAGGTTTTATCTGCAGGGCGCTGCAGGGGTAGCCTCTGTGAGAAGAGTCCAGAAGATGCCCATGTTAGATAAGGGCCAGATTCCGTTGGCTCCAAAGGGACCTGATGCTGGCCAGAGATGAGCCAAAAATTGCTGTTTGTGCATCTGTGAAAGCATATTTAAGAAAGGGAAGACAAACAAACAAAACTGTGGAACAACAGCAGCTGGGAGAGTAAGAAGAAAAGGTTAAAAAGTTCTACTCTGATGAAGACAACTTACTTCATCCCGACGGCCACCCGGACGACCACCAGAGAGTAATACGCAAGCGCAGAAGGACTGATAAGATAATTAGCATACAAAGCGGGTCTAGGTGGAGCTAGGAAATGAATATGCATAGATCTGTTGTGAAACTTAATGCATATGTAATATTTTAGGAGATAAAAAAGAACTGAGTGAACAAATCGGACGAAGTTAGATTTGGGCAGGCATGCCCTTAACTTCCGGCGGCTAATAAAAGCACCTTCACATAATCACTTTGTGGATTATGTGTCTTTATGAAAGCTAACGTACAGACACCAAGCTCAGTGCAGAAGGAGGGCAGGAGGTGCTCCAGGCAGGCAGCAGCAAGTTCCCCTGCGGCCTCTGGAGAGGCCCCTGGTGGAGCAGGCTGTCCCCCTGCAGCCCATGGGTCCCACACGGAGCAGATCTCCACGCTGCAGCCCGTGGAGGAGCCCCCGGTGGAGCAGGTGGATGTGGCCTGGAAGAGGCTGCGGCCCATGGAGAGCCCCCGCAGGAGCAGGCCCCAGGCCAGAGCTGCAGCCCGTGGAGAGGAGCCCACGCAGGAGCAGGGGGTCTGGGGGGAGCTGCTGCCCGTGGGGGACCCGTGCTGGAGCAGTTTGCTCCTGGGGGATGGACCCCGTGGTACGGACCCACGTTTGAGCAGTTCTTGAAGAGCTGCTGCCTGTGGCAGCCCCCGCAGGCTCATTTTGGGAAGGACGGCATCCCGTGGGAGGGACCCCACATGGAGCAAAGGCAGAGAGTGACTATGCAATTATAGGCATATTTACTGACGTAATGTTGACCAGGTATACAAGAGGGATTTTAGGAGGAGAACGTACAAGGAAAAAGCAGCATCTTGCTCTCACTCCAAAACCCAGTCTGGACATACCTTTGCAGGTCATTTTCTAGAGCTCTTCTAAGCTTTTGTTCCTCCAGATAGTAGCGCATGTACCTTTCCAGTTTTGCCTGAATGGACTCATTTGGAAAAGTATGCTCTTGTGGTGTCTTTTTCCCTCCATCCTCCTCTTCAGAGTCAGCATCTCTGCTTCTGTGCTTTAGCTTCCTTCTTAGCAAAGCACAAGGAGTGGATCTCGTCAGTTCTTGCATGTCTGGGGAGGCTGCCCGTGTCTGAAGCAAATAATGGAATTTCCTTTGGGAATTGAAATCAGTTCTCAACACATTACAATCCCACTTTTAGCAAACATTTTTCACTTTCTTATGGTTTATAATTTGTGAACAGTTGAAGTTTTTTTTTTTTTTATAAGCTAAAAATGTAGCTAAACTTAACAAATCCAATTATGATGTACTTGGATCCACAATAACACACTTAAGAGTCCTTTTTGATAATTGTATATAGATGTAATATGCACAGGCCTACCTGAGTTTTTTCTAAACTGTTGTTAATACAATGAATCTATGTGGTTCTGAATATGCTAGGGTCTTCTCTTACACAAAAATCTCTTACTGTATTGAAAGCAAAGAAACATTTCTTGTTCCTCACTTAGAGGAAGCTTAAAGACATCCATTCTGCTTTGTCAACAGAAAGGTAGCTGTTAATCTTGCTGAGGATTAACAGACTGTGTGCATGGGATACAGTGCCATGGTGTTAGAGTGGACTGGGAACAAGCAAAACCGCTGCTGCACTCAGCATATCCACGGGCTACACAGGGTTCTCTCTATGAGTGGCACACCAGGAGCACCACCACAGCTCCAGCTCTCCACCTAGACAGAGCTGAAGCTGTTACAGTCTCTACCTGCAGCATGCATGTAACTACCTCATTCTCTTCAAAGACCCAGGGCATGCAATGCAGAAAAACACAAACTACCCAGATAGCTTTTCTGAGTTGTACCCCCCCCCCTATAAACGCAGGAGTTGCAAAGCAGGTGTAGCAAATCACCAGATGATGAGCAGCACATAGTTATCAGCCCAGCAAGTCTTTACTGCAGTTTTTACTTGTTGGTAAACAAAATACACGCTGTCATTGTGTACTGGGGGAGGATAAAGACTGGAAACAGAGAATTTGACTGCCATTATGTACCTCAGATCTACGCAAGACTGTGAGCTAAATTAGCTAGCTGTAGCGAATCACGTCAAAGGAAAGTTAGTCATTCAATGGACTAACTCAAACGCCAAAGCTTACACAACACTTAAGCCCTATTTGGAAATCTTCCTGTGGTACATGCATCTTGTACTGGGTATCAGAACAGGAATGAATCGCCTCATGCAGCCACGAATAGAAACAGCATTTACTAGATGGTGCTCAGAGAAAGCTACAGATTAGCTAAGTAGAACGCATTGAGAGGATGAAGAAATACATCATGAAATACCAGTATCTAATAAATAAATAAATATAATTATCTAAAAGAAATTAAAAACAGAAATGGATTGAAACTAATTTTAAATTTAGTATCTTCAGCATCATCCATAAAAAGAGACTAAAGACATAATATTAACAAAAAGGGGAAAAAAACACAAATACAGAAACCTGATAGTTGGTTGAGTAACAGCTTCTAGTAATTCATTTTGCAACCTTTTCAGCTAATAATGAACTGTTCCTGTTGTGCCTAAATGGCTATCTGTATTCACAGGCCCCATCAGAAGACCCTAACTTCAAAGCATAAAACTGTAAATTTCAGCCCAACTACCTACCACAGTCCTTACCCATTAGAGCTGCCTCTGCAATCAGTTTTTATTGATCCCATTCTGAAACACGCGATATTTGGCAGGGAGCATAGTGCCTCTGTCTCTGCTGGGGACTATGCTGCAAACCAGATGCTTTTATGGCTGAGCATGCTGCCACTTGAAAAAGAACTTGAGAAAAAACACTTCCTCCAGGGAAGAGCACTGGGATGGATTGTGTTTACTCTATATTACCATCTCATAAATAAAATTCTACCAATTCTTCTAAGGTATCTGGAAGAAAACAGATACACCTAGCTAAAAATGCATTTTGTTCTCCATTTCTCCATTAAATGGTTGTGTTAATTAAGGAGATGCTCTCAAAATAGCTGCTCATAGAATTATGTTTTACAAGCTGGATTTACTTGGCTGAAGTTTCAACAAAAGTTTTTTTTTTTTTAATTATTATTATTTTAGCTCTTCCTTCTACAGATCAGGTCTGAAACAACAGAGCACTGCTAATAAGCAACTGATAGAAGTGGCTGGTACATCAACCAGTTTGGTCAAAGAGAGCAATACTGCCAGAAGCAAATACGCTTGATAAAACCGTGAAGACTCATCCTAGAAAGGAAAATTAAGGCTTTAATAGCTATACTGTTATTAGTGATGAAAGAGAAGAAAGTATTTCAGAGGGCTGTACCTCCTCCCCTGGAAGTGGTACTATACTAAATATTTTCACTGCTAACGATAAGAAAATATGCACGCTATAATTAGGTTTTGATTGCCATCTCTTCACTTTTCACACACTCAGACGCACGAAGCAGCTCGTAAGCACAGGGAGGAGTGCTGCCAGGCTTGGCCACCTTGGGTAACGTCCCCCGAGACAGATGACGTCGCACCAACCGTACCACGGCACTACTCACAACTTACACTTTCTTACTGCAAGGTTTCGCCACTCTTCCCTACCTATTACTGAAGAAGATCCCCCAACCCCCTCTCCTTACACTGTGACATGCTCATTAAGCTCATCAGCGGCCCCACAATTAACCCCCTCCGCACGCCGCTGCCGCAGCAGCCGTTGAGCGGAGCCCCCGCGGCGCTATCACAAAATGGAGGCGGCCGCGGCCGCGCTGCGCATGCGGAGAGCCGCCCCGCGGCGGGCGGGCAGGGCGCGGAGCCGGGGGAAGCGCCGCCGGTTGCCTGTCCCTAAATGCCGCCCCCCCACCTCGGCATGAAGAAGATTTTCGGCTTCGGGAGGAAGAGGAAGGGGCAGCCGCCGCCTCCCGGCGGCGCCGACGCCTCGCCCTGTCCCGCCGGTGCCTACGAGCTCCGCCAGAAGGAGCTGGGCAAGCTGCACCGCGCTGCCGCCGGCGGCGACCTGGCCCAGGTGCGGCAGGGGCTGAAGAAACACGGCATCGACGAGCGGGACAAGGCGCAGCGGTAAGGGTGGAGCGGGGCTGGGGCTGGGGCTGGGGCTGGGAGGGGGTCCTTGTAACCCCCCAGGACCCCCCCACTCTCCAGAAACACGCCCCTGGGGAACGCTGTGCTGAAGGAGAGGGGTGAAGGTAGTACAGCCAGCGTCAGTAGTGCCCTGGGGGCGGTCAGCGTAGGGTGGTGGCAGGAGGAGCAGAGGCTGGGTCACCCGGGCCTTTGGGGACAGGAGCGGCTTTGCTGGCACTGGAGGCATTGCGTTGCTGCGGTGGGCAACGCTGAGAGCTCCCATGCTCGCTGCCAGCACGCATCCTGCAGACGGTCTTCTTCCAGCAGAGACCTCTCCATTCGTTGCAGCAGGGTTATCAGGACAGGGTTTAGGAGGGCGACAACAGGGCTGCAGCTTTTCCGAAGGCTTTCTTGTTTGTGAAGCTAATGGTGGCTTCTTTAGGATCGTCACGTTTCCTAGTGCTTGGTCCTAGCAGCTTTAAGGTGATCACAGACTCCCTCAGAGTTGCATTGGTTGTGGTTATCGGTTGCCCACCTGAGGTCTGTATAGTCAGCTGCCATCATGCTGTGCCGGTTGGCTTTCAGGTGATCACAGTCAGACCTTCAGAGGTGAAGGATCCTGCGCGCTCCTATGGGAGTTTCTCCAAAAAGTGGAAATAGTCGCTCTCGAGTGACTGCTGCTGTTCCCTGTCTGTAGCAAGACATGACAGGTTCTCTGAACTTTTGTGCGATTTACTTGTCTTCATCCTTTTTGCCTTGGCAGAAGCTTTTTTTTGTATACGTGGTTCATTAGCTGCCCTGCGATGGGAAGAGAAGTATCTGCATTAAAAACTGCTGTATTTCTGCATCATGTCACGGCATTTGCGCACCTCTCCTTTTCTGTTCCCACCTAGCTCGAGAGCAGTTGTGCTCCAGTCTCTCAACAAAATACCCCAACAGTTGTTTTTTTCCAAGGTTACTTGAGGCTTCCTAAATGCAGAGAAGGATCCTACCCACAGTGATGCAGTTCAAAAAACAGTGGACTCTTTCTCTCTCATTTCTTGAGGAATTTCAGGATTTTTGTTGCACGACCTTCTTCTGTGGTTTTCCATTTGTATGATAGTTATAAATGTCAGGATGGTGACATACTACTTTCCTGTAGTCAGGATTACGGTGTTGTGTCTGTTTTGCTAGATGTTATCAGAGGTGCTTTGATGCATATGTGTGTTTCATGTTTGCAGTAGTAACCAGGCTAGCAAAAAGAAAAAGCAGGTGTTTTCAAAAAGCAAAGCAAAACATCAATATTCTTGCTATAAAACCCATCTCCTACATCTCTGATATGTTTCTGGCGTGTGAATGATCCTGTGAGAACTTAGAGGTTTACCTGCTCTAGACCTCAGATTCCCAGGCCTTGGTCTTTTGTGCTGTGTCATGGGTGCAGTTGTGCTGGAGGCAGTGACCAGAGTCTGGACACAGGAATCTGTTTGTGCAGATTCAGTTCTAAAGCGGAAAAAATGTCATCTTACTAAGCATATGTTGGGGGGGGAGGGGGTGGGGTTCCTAGCCATCTTAAGGCTTTGGGTGTGCAACTGCTGTTGCTGGCAATGGAATGAGCTTGGGTATTTGTTCTGTTTCGGTATTTTGAGACATGAAATTTGCCCTAACTGTGTACCACAGACTGAAATAATTTCTTCGTCTGTCAGTGTGAATTTAATACATTTATTTTTTAGGACACCGCTGCATCTTGCTTGCGCAAATGGACACGTGGATGTCGTTACATACCTAGTAGAAAACAAGTGTAAGCTAAATCTTTTTGACAATGATAACAGATCGCCACTGATGAAGGTATGTGGAATGTGTTATCCTACACAAAGTGGGGCTTATTGATTACGTGTTAAATGATGGCTATCTTGCTGAATTCTTTACATAAATCTGTGTAGAAACAGGTATATGATAGCTAGTCTTGGAAGAGGCTTCCCAGCATTGGGAAGTTGCAGTATTCGTTGGTAGAGTGAAACATGACTGTTGCAATTTTTTTCCTTTTTTTGTGTATTGTTTCCAGGCAGTACAATGCCAGCAAGAAAAATGTGTGGCTATTTTGCTAGAGCATGGTGCTGATCTGAACCTGGCAGATGCTAGTGGCAACACTGCCCTTCACCTGGCTGCCGCAGCTCCGAATACATCTCTAGCAGGGATGTTACTTGAGCATAATGCCCATATTGATGCTCAAAATAAGGTAAATTTTGAGATTTGTTAGGGAAGTTCTTTCAAAAAGTTGCATTAATATTTCTGTTGAAGGGTTTTTTGGTTTTGATTTTTAACTTGAATGATTTATCTGCCCTTTCAGGAGGGATATACCCCCCTTATTCTTGCTGTCTTGGAACATCATGAAGAGATGGTAGAATTTCTCCTTAAAAAAGGAGCTGATGTGCATGCTCGAGATCAGTGTGAAAGGTGAGGTGCTGGTCAAAACTCTATATGGATTGCCTTAGTTGTCTTCAGGTTGGACTGATGAGAGGCACAGGAAAATGAGCACTGAAATAGAGCCACACAGAAGGAGTTCCCTGTGTGACTGCTGGAAGCAGGTCTACAGAAGGCCTCTGTCATGGGTCATTGCATGTTTTCTGCATTGAAGATTGCAGAAAGCACTGTTTGTGGTGGCCACCGTGGCAGAGACTTGTTAGGAGCATTGCTGTTATGAAGGAGATGCTTTTTCAAATTGAGGAATAGTTCATATGTAAGCATTGTCAATGTAGGAGCTTTGTCTGAGGATCAAACGCTTAATTTTTTTATTCCCTTTCACATTTTATTGTTGCTCTTAATAAGTAGTTAAAAAATACGTTTTCTCCTGTTCATTGTAAACTAATGGGGATTTTTTTTTGAGAGAGAGTAAGCAAATAGGGATTAAAATAATTGCAATGTCTGTGTAAAATGATTCATTTCATATTATATTTTGGATGCTTCAGAACCCCACTTATGACTGCTGCATCTGGTGGGGAGCTTAACTTGATAAAAGTTCTTCTTCGCTATGGTGCTGATCTTTCCCATAAGGACACTAAAGGATGGACAGCTGAGGATTATGCTATTATTCATGGATATTCTAGGTAAACTTTTAACTTTATTCTTAGAATTGCTAAGTTGTCAGTTATCAATGTTGGCTTTGGACTTTTCTGCTAACAGTACCAAGGTTTAATGGTATCTTGGGATAAGTCTCACTGAGCACAGCTTCAATTTTCTGGAATGTATTGTTCCTGTGTTTACTGCTAATTTGGAAGTTTAGTAACGCTTCTACACCAAATTCTGTTAAATTTCGAGTTTGTGTCACTAAGCTCATACCTGGCCATTATAAACTCTTAAAAAAGGTTTCTGTAACCTGCAGTTATCCAGAGGTGGAACTTGACAAACAGGAATGTTTGTAAACCCTTTCCCCAACCAGCACTATTGCTACTACTGTCTTCCGATCCTCTGACCAGGAACAACCCACCTTTTGTTTCAGAGGAGATCCAGCGATTATCACTTTAGTTAATTTACTAAACAGTCTTGCTCCTCTTACGTTTAAGTGTTACAACCATGGGTGTTCATTCTTAACGGCAGTTATGTGTGCTTAAACTATACTGAAAAAGTGTACCAAGCAGAAGTGAATTTCATAGATATGAATCACAGAATCATAGAATATCCCCAATTGGAAGGGACCCATAAGGATCATCAAGTCCAACTCCTGGCACCACACGGGTCTACCCAAAAGTTTAGACCATGTGACTAAGTGCACAGTCCAATCGCTTCTTAAATTCAGACAGGCTTGGTGCAGTGACTACTTCCCTGGGGAGCCTGTTCCAGTGTGCAACCACCCTCTCGGTGAAGAACCTCTTTGTGATCTCTAGCCTAAACTTCCCCTGCCTCAGCTTAACACCGTTCCCGCGGGTCCTATCACTGGTGATAACGGAGAATAGGTCACCTGCCTCTCCACTCCCCCTCCCGAGGAAGTTGTAGACTGCAATGAGGTCCCCCCTCAGCCTCCTCTTCTCCAGGCTGAACAGGCCCAGTGACCTCAGCCGCTCCTCATATGTCTTCCCCTCTAGGCCCTTCACCATCTTTGTTGCCCTCCTCTGGACACTCTCCAACAGTTCAATGTCCTTTTTGTACTGTGGTGCCCAGAACTGCACACAGGACTCGAGGTGAGGCCGCACCAGCGCAGAGTAGAGCGGGACAACCACCTCCCTCGACTGACTAGCGATGCCGTGCTTGATGCACCCCAGGATACGGTTGGCCCTCCTGGCTGCCAGGGCGCACCGCTGGCTCATATTCAACTTGCTGTCAACCACAACCCCCAGATCCCTCTCTGCGGGGCTGCTCTCCAGCGTCTTGTCGTCCAGTCTGTACGTATAGCCAGGGTTGCCCCGTCCCAGGTGCAGGACCCGGCACTTGCTTTTGTTAAACTTCATGTGGTTGGTGATTGCCCAGCTCTCCAATCTGTCCAGATCTCTCTGCAAGGCCTTTCCACCCTCATCCGAGTCCACAACTCCTCCAAGTTTGGTGTTGTCGGCAAATTTGCTCAAAACACCTTCTAGTCCTACATCCAAATCATTTATAAAAACATTGAAGAAGACTGGCCCTAAAATGAAGCCTTGAGGGACCCCACTAGTGACCATCTGCCAGCCAGATGTGGCCCCATTTACCACAACCCTTTGAGCCCTGCCCGTCAGCCAGTTGCTCACCCATCGTATGATGTTTTTGTTTAGCTGTATGCTGTACATTTTGTCTAGTAGGGTCCTATGGGGAACCATGTGAAAAGCTTTGCTGAAGTCTAAAAAGATCACATCAGCTGGTTTCCCTTGATCGACTAGTTGGGTGATGTTATCACAAAAGGAAATCAAAGTTGTTAGGCAGGACCTACCCCTCATGAACCCATGTTGGCTGGGACTAATGACTGCGTTGTCGCCCTGGTGCGCTTCCATAACTTCAAGGATCATCCTCTCCATAATTTTACCAGGCACTGGCGTGAAACTGACAGGCCTGTAATTGCTAGGGTCTTCTTTCTTACCCTTCTTGAAAATTAGCACAACATTTGCCAGCTTCCAGTCTCCTGGGACCTCTCCAGATTCCCAAGACCGTTGAAAAATAATTGAGAGAGGTCCCGCGATGACGTCAGCCAGCTCTTTAAGCACCCTGGGATGAATTCCATCCGGACCCATGGACTTGTATGGATCCAGATGGAGCAGCAAATCCCGCACACATTCAGGGTCGGTTGGGAGTTTGTCATTCCCACCGTCATGGTCCTCCAGTTCAGGGCACCCTGGGTCCCGAAGTCCGTCATCAGTGTTGAAGGCAGAGGCGAAGAAGGCGTTAAACGTCTCTGCTTTGCCTGTGTCATTGTCTGTGAGGAGACCTTCCCCATCAAGTATCGGAGCTATGTTTTCTTTGGTTCTCCTTTTTCTGTTCACATATCTAAATAAAACTTTTTTTATTGTCTCCCACAGACATGGCCAGCTTCAACTCTAGTTGGGCTTTGGCCACACGAATATTCTCCCTTCAAACACGAACAGCATCCCTGTAGTCCTTCCTTGTCGCCTGACCCCGAACAGGAACCTGCCTCCATTCCCCTCCTTGGCCTAAGTCTCCTCCTACTGCCTGGTGGGATGAGGGAACTTTTGTCTTCTGCGTAGCAGGAGACATTTGTGCTGTGGCAGGCTCATGAGTCTGTCTCAGAAAGGGTAGAGGACACCCCCACCAGTCAATTTCCCTCTCCGACTCCCTGATCCTCCTGAGGCTGCTCACCTCTTCCCAAAGCTCCGCTACCTCTTTGAGCAGCTCTTCAATCTGGGCACACCTGCCACCCTCGCTGCTGCTGTCGGATACCGACAGAAGACTCGGGCACACCCTGCAGCCCAAGACCTGGATGGCGGTGTGTGTCCCGGAGACCTCCATCTGAGTAGCCACGTCGGTGACTGCGGCTGGAGAGGCCGCAAGAGATGCAGAGGCCATGGTTTTCTGCCTGGTTGATACCATGGCCAGGTTCCTCGCAGGCAGTTTACAAGTACCGAAGGGAAAGACCGCTGCAGAAGAGCGGTGAGGGGCCCTCCCTGCTCGCCCTGCCTGCGCGCACTGCTGCGCAAACTGCCACGTCACGCCCTTCTGACGCACCACACCCTGGTCGCTGCGCTCCTGGTTGCTCGCGCTCCCTAGGGGCTACTTTTGAACGGCCGGCGAGGGGGCACTGCTGGCCCCACCTACGCCTCACCAGCCTCCCTCGTGTGGGCTGTCGGATCCTGGCGGCTCCCTCAGCTGCTTCGAGTGGCCTCAATGCCCAAAAAAAAAAAAAAAAAAAAAGCCCTGCCTGTCTTGATCCCCTGCTCCACTGCAGAACACGTCTGCCCCAGAGCTGATTGCCTCGGCAAATGGCCATGAATGTGCATCTGTAGAATGAACATGAGTTTAGTGAGTGTTTGGGTATGTTATAAGCAATGCAGTAAGTAGAGCGTGCGTTAATATATGAATTAATTTGGCTTTGGATTTATCTAGGTTGGATAGTGAGTGGCTGATACTATTCCATTAAGTGGCGTATGCAGGTATGTGGTTATTCTTACCAAATGCATTTCCTTTCTTTCTGTATATAGTCTTAGCAAACAACTGGCGGAATACACAGACTGGGAGAACACAGGAGAAGCTTCTGCAAGTGGTAAACAAACCATCCCAGTACTTACGACTCCTCACAGAGCAGGAGCTGCTGGCTTTACGTTGGGTGCACCTGCTATGGACAGAGGAGGTAGGATATTTAACTGTGGCGGACCTAATGAGAAAAAATAAGTGGCCTTTACTTTAGGTGTTTTATATTGTTCAAGCTTATTGTGCTCAACGTTGACTTTAGTGGAGGCATCAGATAGAGTATCACAAGAAGTTTTATGAATGTGCTTGTTTGTTGCTAGTTGGAAGTGCATCTTACCATCCATGAAGACAATTGTGATTTGTGCGTTTTATATCAATTCATATGGTTGTCACCTTCAGCCCATCAGATCGCCCATTTATACAGGTTTTCCTTTCAGTGGGATGTGAGGGAAGAAAGGAGGACAAGTAAGGAACTAGACTAGACTGGCTTTGTTTTTCATGTGGGCACTTACAGATGCTTTTTCAGGTTGTGCTGTAAGTTCATCCTGGGTAGTTGGTTCACCTTTCTGTAGTAGGGAAACAGCGGCTGAGTTAGAAAGACGAATGGCTTGTTGATTTCTACTGAATTTATACGTCTGTTTGTTTTAATAGTTTCCCTTGTACTAAGGTTATTTTAGTGAGTCGCATTATTTCTCATCTTAAGTTAGAATTGCTTTTGTTTATGTGCTATGGAGACACTTAGGAAAAATTGTCTTGGAAGAGTAACTTTATCAGCAACAACAATTCAGCGTCTGTGTATACTGTATCTTCTTGGACGTAGTTTGATTTATAATAAGCTTTTATTCCACTTCGATTAGTTTTATACAAAAAAAATGTTAAAGTTCATGTAACTTTGTGATTCAGAAAAACAATTAAATTGCCTTGTGATTAAAAGAAAGAAACTTTCAGTGAGTTTGTAAAATCCGGTCAATGCTTATGAGCTCAAGTAGCACTCAAGGAATCTTAAATTAATATTTGAATACAAATGAAATTGTTTGCTTTATACTTTGTTTCTGGCCCAACAGTAGGAGGTTTTATTCGTTTCTGTATTTTTAAGGGTTTTATGTTAGAATGATGTGTCCAAGGGGAAGCAGACAGTGTTCAAATGCAATTGCTCTTTTTTATTTTGGTAATGTGTCAAGAAATATGAACAAAAACTGTGGCATGTTTTTTCCTTCTGAATTTTTCATGAGAAGGAGAACTGAATTTAGAGCCGAGCTTTGCCTTTGACTTAGAAACACTTCCTTTGATCTAGTCAGAGATTTGAAGTTTCTTCATAGGCTGTTTTTTTTTTTTTTGAAACTTTGTTGTTTTTTCAGCAGGGCTTGGTACAGGTAGTTTAATCACCAAAATACTGTTTTCACCCCAAAAACTCTGTTACTACTTTCTTTGTATGTAGATAGTTGCTCTGGTACCACATTGTAATGTCTGACAGGCCTGTATTATTTTTAAAATATGTGGCTTAAAGAGGACTAGTATTGTGTAATTCCAAAACTGTCATATGTGCAGGGAAGTACAGGTTCTTTGGTCAAATTTCTGGGATTTTCAATTTTGACCTTATTCTTTTTGCTGCTTTTGCACTTCCTAATTAGAAGAGGAGATTGTGTAGAATGTTGAACAAGTCTGCATTTTTAAGCTCTCTAGCTTATTGGAATGTCAGAACACGAACGTTTTTATTAATCGCAGACAGGTTTGCAAAAACCTCCAAATGAACGGCTTCCAGCACTAGTGTATCAAGTGATAGACTTTTTAGATTTTAAGTTGGAATTTCTTTGGGGGAAAAATAATTACACAATCCATATTTCTAGTATGTCTGCGATGACAGCTTTTTTAACTACTGCAGCACATACACTGAAGGAACAACAGAGTAGTTTCCCTGAGTTCTTAGAGAAATTGTTTCTGCAGGGTAAAGTTCTTGAAAAATAAATGAGCACACCGGTGTTTTACATCTCCTGATGTCAGGAAAAGTTATCCTATATCTCTTCTTAAGGAAACAGAAAAGCAGAAGGGATGAGAAAACAACTTGAGGCCGTTTCTTAACTATTTAAGTGTATGATTTTGATAGTAGTCATTTTGTCACATCATTGCATGCATTTGTGATAAAATCAGTATAAGTAGGATGCCCTTGTGCTCTAAAACAATAGCTACAGCTTTGTCATGAAAGCATTTGGCTTAAGGTAGCCGCAATAACAGAACCACATTGTTCAGTTACCTAAATGCAAAACTTATTTGTAGGTGGGATGGGTAGAGCAAATGGATAGTGATTTTACATTCCAAAACTTCTAATTTGCAGTACAGACAAACGTATGCTCATAGTCACAGTGCATTCTCCCACTGCTATAGCTTTATCTGTGTGCTTCTCATGTTTCTGAGATTTCAAATTTATTCTGATGTAATTGTTTCGTCTGTCCTTTCCATGCCTTTTCCTAAATGGATATAGGAATGCAACAGTCTCCTAACCAGGCACCAAGAACAGGAGAATCAAGGAAAGGTATTCTGTACGGTAGCGTTTTAAGTATGGAACATGTTGTATAATTCACAAATACCTATACATGATACATACTTATCGTCTTGGAGATCCACACTTTGATGGTTTGAGATCAATAAGTTAGACTTAAGAGTTGGTTTGGGGTGTTTTCGTTTGCATGTTTTTTGTGCGAGTCTTTTATTACTGAATTCAATGTTTGCTTTTGTCACCAGTGATAGTATATCTTTTTATTTATTTATTTCCATTTGTTCTCATGGTGCTTCAAAATGGGCTTCAATGGTGAAAACAAGCAGTCCCCAGAGACTGGTTTTCTAGATCCTATTTCTGTGTCAGGGCATCAAAGCCTTGGTTTTGGTCTGACTGAAAGCTATCTCATGAACTTACTGCCTTCTAAAGGATGGTGTGACCTGGTTTTGATCATTGACTATATTTATTATACATCAAAAGCAAAAGTTCAGATAACTTATTGAGCTGCTTTGATTAATTGTAACAGTACTAACTGAAAATACTGAAGTCACCTGTTCAAAGTTTATAACTGTTCCACCCTAACTATTTCAATGAGACACATTTCTTTTCAGCTGTATCGCATTGACAATAAGCTCTGTTCAGATCAGGAGACATGCTCTTCAAAGTTCTCACCTAAACTCTGTTGTTAGGAAAGACAGAATTTGTACAATCATTTATGGGCTACTGGTAGTAGAGGTGTCTTCAAGTGTGATGTTTCTTGGTTGTTGGGTTTGTTTGCTTGTTTTCCTTGTAATAATTTTGTCCAAGCCTTTGGTTTACTTTCCATGATACGATTTTATAGAAGGTCCCAGTGTCTTGCTTATTTAAAAAAAAAAAAAAAAAAAAACTTATGATAGTTAACAATTGGTTAAAGAACTTCATGAACGCTGACATAGCTTCTGTGTGGAGATTAGGAGGTTATATGTGCTTGTTTTTCCCCTTTTGTGTTGGAAATCAGAGTCCTTTTATTTTGTCTTAGTTGTTAATAGTTGAGAGGTTGTAGCACTTCTCAAACTGTCTTCCTAGAGTGCAGATTTATTCATACGTCAGTGACTATAGCAAGGATGTGCTATAGTACGCTCTCATCAAGTCTGCAAATGATCTGAAATCGGAGGGAATCGATGGATGTGCTTCCGCACAGAGCTGCCATTTGGAGGGACCTTGACAAGCTGGGGAAGTGGACCAAAAGGCATCTTAAGAAATTCAGCAAAGGCAAATGCCAAGTTGTGCCCCTGGGTAGGAATAGCTCCTTGCTACAAAACATGATGGGACTGCCTGGCAGGGGAGCAGCTTTGCTGGGAGGGCCCAGAGAGTCTTGGCAGTGAGCAAGCTGAGCATGAGCCAGCAGGGTGCCCTGGCTGCTGAGAAGGTCAACGGTATCTTGGGCTGTGTTAAGAGCAGCCCAGCCAGGAGACTAGGGAAAGTGATTGTCTGCCCCTACTTGTTACTTGTTGGACTGTCTTAATCCCGGGTTATAATTTTGAGCCCCCAGTGCAGAAGAGGTCGATCTTCCAGCAGTGAGCAAGTTCAGTGGGGAGCCATCAGAAATATCAGGGGCAGGAATACTTTCCTTCTGAGGAGGGGCTGAGAAAACAGGGCTTGGTCAGCCTGAAGAAGAGGCATCTTCAAAGGGGACCTAACAGCAGCTTCCAATATGTACAAGAAGGCAAAGCCAGGAGCTTCCCCGTGGTACATGACAGGAGGTAGAGAGACGAGGTGTAAGGGGAAACAGAAAAGTTTCTAACTGCATGTTAGAAGCATTGCCATGATAAGGACAGTTAAAACAGGGAGGTTGTTTGGCTCTCCTCCTTAGACATGTTCAAGATCAGACTGAATAAAGCTCTGAGAACTTTGCCTGACCTCATATCTGGGCTGGTTTTGAGGAGGCAGTTGGCTAAGAGACTTCCTGAGGTCCCTTTTGACCTGACTTATCCTATGATCTTAAGTGCTATTTGCCTTCATTTCACCAAAGAAAGTTTGGAGTATAGTATAGTATGGCCAGGTAATGCTGCTTTTGTCTATTGTATACTCTTTTTTGGTGTGTTATAGAGACCTGCTGGTGATTCTTCTACCTAGAGATAAGCTTTAGGTCTTGACTATGCTTTTTCATTTTTCTTTAAATTTTCAAAATAATCCATAGTTGGGTAAAGTAGAAAATAAAGTGTACTGTATGACAGTATAAAGCACTTAATGTTTAAAGTGGTAAAACCTCTGCTTGTGGTGTGTGAATGTGTGTGTAGTATGAGTACTTTGAAGATTCATCTACTTACTGTCTTCATAAACCACCACCATTTGTTAACTGTCTACTAACATAGCATAGTCATGCTATGCTGTTCTTTAGTTTAGAAATATTTCTTAAACGTAAGAGCCCAGAGAAAATACCACCGATCTTCTTTATTATTATTATTGTTTTTTAATTCTGTATGATTTGAAAAAACAGGTGCTTTGGAAATGCTTTCATTCATGCTGTCTTGTATTAAATTGGCCCAAGTTTCATTCTGTTATGACTTGTAGTGTTGTCCATGTTAAATATTTTTCTGTATTGATTAATATTTAGCATGCCAAATCTAATTTCAACATGTCAATTAATATTTGAACAGCAATAGATGACTTTTCCCAAGGAGACTCAATAAGGTGAGACTTCTAAAAATACCTAATACTTACTTGAAGAATGATATGAGGGAGCCACTAGTCATTTTGCTTTGCTTTTTAAGAAGCTCTGAGAAAGAGGGGAGTGACGACAGTTGGCATACTTCTGAGGAAGAAGAACTAGATTTTACCCCCAAGGTATGGTGCCTTTACTGGAAAATTGTCCTGTAGAATAAGTGATTTGAAAGCAATTTTCTCTGGTATAGAAAGAAACTTCTTCCAGCTAATGTTGTTTTCACTTTAAAAGCAGTCTCTGGTCTGACAGCTTTTTTTTTTTCTGCTGTGGGGTGTCTTTTTGTTGTTTTTTTTTTGTTTGTTTGTTTGTTTTTTTGGTGTTTTTTTTTTTTTGGCAAAAGAATTGTAGCTGTGGCAGAGCATGCTGTAAATTTGTGGTTTAGGGCAAAAGAGCAGTAGGTGACAAGATAAACAACCACATTATTTTAGTTGTTCTGGTTCATTTGAGTCAGATTTGCAGACCCTGAAAGTTTATAAGTTACTGTATAAGTTACTGTATAACCCGTTCTCCTCCAAACGTGGCTATTGTTTCCCCTAATTTATGTGATAGAATTCTACCTGATAATGAAAAAGAGCATTTATTAACGGAAAACATCTACTGAAGCTGTTCAGCACCTGGTTCTCCATTCCTTCTCCTCAGGTTCCTCCA
Organism: Anser cygnoides; assembly: GCF_040182565.1. Classification (NCBI taxonomy): domain Eukaryota; kingdom Metazoa; phylum Chordata; class Aves; order Anseriformes; family Anatidae; genus Anser; species Anser cygnoides. The sequence continues at coordinate 26,805,025 of NC_089873.1, forward strand.
GTGCTCAATGAATGAGTTGCTCAAATTGTGTTTTTTTTTCCCCCCTTTCTTTCTTTTTTTTCCCTTCTTCTATGGGATGGTATTGTATACTTGTGTATAATCTCACACTGCATGTTTTTATTTTTTTGAATGCTCGTGTGGTACTCTTTTACCAGCCACATGTGTTATCTCCTACTGTTTTTGCTAGTATTATGAAGGATTATCAGCTTCTCCAGTGATACCTGGAGCATCTGGTCTGTTGCACTGGCATTCTGCAGTAATGAGGAACTGTTGTATGGTGGTGGTGAACTGGTGGGGTTCAACACACTCTGTGATGCTGGAGATGCAAGCATGTGTAGTTTAAACATTATTTCATTTTCTTACATTCATTTAAATGGAAGTGAGGCATTTTTGTAGCATGATTTCGAAAATTAGGGATCTTTTGGTAAGTGGACTTGCAGTGACTCATTTGTGTGTTAAGTCTAAGGAACTTTAACAGTTACTTGAGTTGTACACACTTAAAAGTAAGCATCCTACATATTAAAAACATTAATTCAAAAACAGATTTTTAGACTTGTTATGCATGTAAATACAGTTTCGGAAAGAATTTGCTAAAGCGTACCTGAGCAGTTTTTTTTGAGGTAGAATAGTCACTGACTTGCATATGTGGGAGTGTTTGTGTAATTAGACCTATAGGATGTACCAAGCACCTGAGAACTGTCAAAAGGACAGCCCAGTTGTATTTACCGTTCAAGATTTGATTTAAGTAAATGATTTGTTTGTTTTTAAAAACAAGCAAGCAAAAAATAGATCAAATAATTCTCTTCAAATATATTTTTATTTACAGAAGCCACAGAAGCCAAACTTGACGTTGTTAATGAGTGCTTCCCAGCAGTTCAAGAAAAACAGTAAGTTATTTAGAAAAGGCTGCATGATATAATGAGATACAAAAGTAAACTAGCTAAGTAATTTTTTCCCCCTTTGACTATAGAAAGTGAGATAAGTAGTATTATAAGAACAGAGCACATAGTCATTTTAGAGCAAAATAATTGAGATCATGAAAATGAAGATATTGAATCCCTTCCTAAGCCTTTGTCCCTGATCAAGTCCTTTCTCCCATCGTGCTCATCCACAGAAATATTAGGTGGTTTTATCTTGCTAGGCAGTTGAACTTCACCACAACCACTCTCTCACTCCCCCTCCTTAGAAGAGGAGCGGAAGAAGAAAAGGAAAGAAACAATTCACGGGTTGAGATATGGATAATTTAATTAAAGGAAAAAATAATTATTAAGGAAAAATTATTATTAATTAAACAATTTAACTAAAGGGAAAAAAACAGAAAGGGGAAGGGGAAGGGGGGGTGGGTGAAACAAACAACAAGCAAGGCTGTGTGGAAGTGCAGAGGAAAGAAATTACTCTGTACTTCCCACAAACGAGCGATGCTTGACCACATCCTTGAAGCAGGGCCTCAATGCACATTCAGGAGGACAGACGTTTTTACAAGAGCCCACCCCTCCCCCCCTTCTTCCTTTTTGCACCTTTTGTTGCTGAGTGTGGCATTGTGTGGTATGGAATATCCTTTCGGTTGGTTTAGGTCAGCTGCCCTGGTGATGTTCCATCCTTCCCTCTTGCCCACCCCCAGCCTGCTGACTCTGGGGGGGTTAGAGGGAGTCCTGATGCGGTGCCAGTATTGCTCAGCAGCAGACACAGCGCTGGTGTGATACCAGTGCTGTTCTAGCTACAAGTGCTGTTCTAGCACAGCACTGTATGGGCTGCTGCAGGGAAAGTTAACATTCCTGCATCCCCAGTACAATCCCTTACCTGGCTCCTTTTCCAGACATTCCCAGATGACTCCTCTTCTATGCTTTAAGCAGGTAATAGGCCTGTTGCTATTTTTGTAACTCATTTGGTTCATATGCCTTTTTCATTTTCTCATGCTTTAAGATGATGTTGGTGGTTCTAGAATTGAAAGTCCTAAGTCACAGAAGAAAAACCTCAAGCAAAGAACCCCATCAGATGCAAATCTGAACAAAGGAGAGTGTGGTGAACTGTTGAACCAAGATGTTTCAGATGCAAGCAACCTGGAAGAAGAGGAATTGGACGAGGAGGAAGAAGAGGAGGAAGAAGATGAAAATGACAATGGAGATGATGATGAAGAGTATGAAGAGGAAGAGGAGGAAGATCTTATTCAAGGTGAAAAGGAGGAGGAAGATCTGGAAGATGAAGAAACTCAGTCTAACGACATAATGGCGGAGGAGCAGGGGGGTGAAATAGAACCTAAAGGAGAAATTAATCAGGAATTGGGGTGTTTTAGAAATGTTAAGTATGAAGGGGAAACTCAATGCGGGACTGGAAATGTCTTTGGTGATGATCAGAAAATATGTAAAGAACTTGATGAAAAGATGGAGGGATCTGTTGATGCTCCTGTGTCTTTTATAGCTGGGTGTTATGAAAGGTTGCAAGAAAATATAACAGTGATATCCCCAAAGGTAATGAATAATGAATTATCTTATGAATCCATACCAAAACAAGCTGTCCTTCAAAATCTAAATAATTTACAAACTAGACAAGAAACTTTGAACAAGAAAAGCGTGATTCAGGAGAAGATACACCAAAAGGGTGACTCCTGTTTTGCAGACTCAGAAACAACAGACTGGAAAAAAGAGATCCCCCAGACTCTCTCCGACAGTTGTGGTCTTAAGGAGAAAAAGTCAAATTTTGGTGATGGCTTTAAAAGTATTAATGGTTCTCAGTCAGCAGCAGAAAACCCAAGACTTGAAAGTCAAAGACCAAAATCTGATATTCTTGAATATGTGGGTGAGGAAGATGCTGAAGAAGAGTATGAAGAAGTAGATAATAAAGTCTGTGAAGCACTGAAACAAGAAAGTGAACACGTGCACTTAAATAGATGTGAAGAAAACACAAGGGCAACGTTTTCCTCAAGCACAAAGGTAAGTATACAGGGATGATTCAATCACAAGGGTATTTTTAAGGGTAATACAGGTAAGAAACAGTAAGCTGTATTCTTATGGATAGTTATTGCATAGATCTGTATTTCAGTTATCATCTTTTGATACTAAAAAGTGTCACTTCTAGCCAAAGTAATTTCTAAGATATAAGAATAATGCCAGGCATTATTTTCAATATTTTTAACATGTGATTACAATGATCTTGAAGGAGAAAGACGGGAAACTTCATTTTTCTGGAATTGGTGAAATTTCTCTTAGTTATATAAATGAGAGGATGGATGTTATTTGTGAAGTGTTACTGCCATTTAGTAAAATTCACAGCATGATGACTGCAACAGAGAAAGCAAAACAGAATGAAATTGAGAGTAGGAAGCTAGTAATTTTCTGTGGAGCAAACTGGGGGAAAGAAGGAATGTGTTCCTGAATAATATAATTTAAATAAAACTGGGGTTAGACTGACACGAGGAAGTGCTTTTCAGGGGCTTTCCAGAACTAGGGATGAAGTTTATGACATGGGGCATTGCTGTTTAATCATGTAGATTACCACTGGAAACCTGAAGGCCTTGGGAGACTTTTGAGCTTTGCTTTACTTTTGTCTTACACAAGAAAAGCATTTTCTAAGTTGTCAGTGGGTGTTGAAGAAGATGCTTGTTTCTGTTCTTTCCAGCTGTTTTGGTCTGTCTCTTTTAGGAAGAGCCACTTAAGTGGGAAGGAGGGGAGAAGGAAGATGCTTGTGGAGGAGAGCTGCAAACTGCAGCTGTTGAGGGTGTGGAAAATTCTGTTCATAGTAATAGCCATCAAGACCATAATGCTTCAGAAGACACTGCTGATGAGAGAAGTGAGTTAGTTAAACATTGATCCCAGTTGTTCCTCTCTAAGTATTAATGTGCTGTAAATGAACTGAAATGGTGATTTGGTGATTGACTTTCAGAGGTGGTAAATTCTCCTGTTGCCTGTGATTTGTAGTGGGCAGTGGCAGAGAAAGACAGCAGCTTGTTTTCATTCGTTCTTAGGGAGCACAAAAAATGGTGTTGGATTCCAAATGAATTCTATAGGAAGCAAGTGCTGTTCTTGCTTTTGTTGCTGTATTCTCCCTGAAGTGGTCTGAATAAGACAAACAGATAGAGAGGAACTGGTGTGTCTTGGGTGTGACAGTAGTTATTTCCCTTTCTGGCTTGTACCACCATATTGAAAAGCTGTGATTGCTCTTGGCTGAAGCCTGGGAAAGACTTGAGTCAAGCTGTGAGAAAACTGTTCTGCTACAGTGCTTCACCTTGTTCAGTTTTAAAATGTAGGAGGTCTCCCAATGCCAATCCTTTGTGTGCTTGAGAGCATTACCAGCTCGGACAGAGTTGAGTGCTTTGGTGCTCACCTCAGGGTCTTGGAGAAGGAGGAGAAGATACTGGTTCCAATGTGTGTCTCCTGAGCATAACTTGATGCAGTAGATGTTTTCAGAGCACATGTAACTGCTGATCAGGTGCTACACAGAGGACCTGGCAGAAGCTGATGCTCTGAAGGTGGTGTGCCTAAATGCGAAACTCTGGGCCTGTAGGTAAGAGAGAAGACCCAAGCTCTGCATCCTGCAGTTTCTTCCTGAACATTACCCAAATATGTGCAAGGCATAGTTTGTAGCTCCGTCAGCTGTCATGCTTAAGCATCTTCTGCTTGAAAGGAGATAAGAGGAGTAAAGAGAACATTGTGATGTGACCGTGTATGAAGCTACCATTGAATATAACTCATTTCTTAGTTTCTCCTCTGCAGAAGAACTGTTACTCATCTTTCAGATGCAGGGTTTCACTGATGGGGAAAAGCGGAGTGCAATAAATGCTCACAGCATTTCTCTTTGTCCACCCTTTGTAGGTGCCTTGCCAGCTCTAGAAGCAGAGCAAGAGGAGGAAGCTGAATCTCCTTGGGATTCTGAGGTAGGTACTTTCTGTGAAAGATGTAGTGGGGTCCCAGTGGGGGGAAGGTCACATCCAGAACCACTTCAGAGTTTGCTTTTGAATTTGTCGCTGCCATTAATGAGGCTTGTTTACCTCTCGTTGCTTCTGCTGTATGTTTGTAACTAGGGGTCCTTGAAATGCTTGTGCTCTATGTTTTCTAGTTAGAATCTGGACAAAGTTGTATCAAGCTAATGATGTGGGCATTCTAGTAGCTGGTCTTTGAGTTCGATGTCCAGTACAATATTGAGACAGTGAAGTTTTCTGCTACTTAAAATCTTGTGAGCTTCTCGAAAGGGCTGATGGTGTGAGGATTTTTTTTTTTTTAACCATACAGCTCTATTCTGCTGCCCCAGTCAGTGTTAAATGGTTGCCCCTACTGTCTGCAACCTAGACATCTAGATTTTTCTGTATGGAACCCTTATCTTTTTTAGGTATACTTCATCCTTTTTAGAAAGTCATTTTCAATAGATACCAAACGAGCTGGCTGTGTGTGTCCTTTCTGTCTGTGGTAATTGGCTAGACAAAAGAGCAGGGTCTGTAGCTAACCCCCTCTGGCTTTTCTTGTGAGGAAAAATGAATTCCTCCCCACCTCCTTCCTTAAAAAATACTAGACTAACATTTTTAAGATAACGTTAATCTCTGCTAACTTTGCCTTGTTAGTCTTTATTCAACCCAAATTTTTGCTTTATTTTTGCAGCGTAGTGGTGAATTCACTCACTACTGCAGGGTACATGCTCCAGGAACATAAGCTCAAATTTGAATGTCAGGCACAAGTTTGGTACAAGTGTCGGATCACCACAGAGCTGCAGTTACTCGTTCGCAATCCACATCTTGATTTCCAATATTAATTCTCTTTTGTGGCCATTCTGTTTGTCAGGGATTATCAGCGTTACAGGATAGTTTAGATGAGTTAAAAGCGTGTTTGTTTAGCCAAAGATCTGAAAATACACACTACTGCTGTGACTGTGTGCTATGCATTGATGTGTCCTTTACAAGCCTTCAGTTACAAAAACCTTTTGATACGCTTGATATCATGTTGTGCACATTGGCTGAGTTGCAACTTTATTCATGGAAATAAGTGGGGGGGGGGGGGTAAAAGAGTTTGTACCAATTGTCTTGCATGTGTTCTAGATTATACAGACAGATTCTGAAAGTCTGAGAAAAGTATCGCCTGGTGTGTTGCTCCCAGCTGCAGACGAACATGGAGCATGCTTGCAGAGTGTTTCAGTGGAGCGCAACAATGGTAACTTTCTGGTGGATTGTGTTTGTAAGCATTTATAGACTGAAGTGAACTTTTATCAGTGTCTTCCTTAGGAGTGCTGTTACGCAGTGGCTGTGTGCCATAGCAATGAAGAAGTGCTTGGTACTTGTTAATTACCACCAGTTAACGCAGCACTTGATGGCCTGTTTGATTAGTAAAGGAATTTCTTGTGTGCATTATGTGTGTTCTTTGGACACTTATATTTTGGTTTCGGGTTGTTGCTTAAGTAAAAGTGTGTGTGGTTTAGGACTGATCTGTCAGAACACTGAGACGTTCCTGGATAGTAACACAGCAGAAGAAATATCATCTGGCCAAGCATTTTTTTTTTCTAGCTTAATTCATGATAGGTTTATGTTGTGCTTTGTCTAGGAGCTAAAATGTGATGAAAAGTTCAGGTTCTGTTCCTAAGGACTTATTCCTGTAGCTTGTGAAATTTGCCTTTTGACCATCTTTAGCATAGAAGAGCAGAAAAGTTTTGCTGTTGGGGTAAAATTATTTTCTGAGGATTTTCTCCTTTAAAAAAAACTTGTCAATCCAGCTTGTAATACGGGTGTAATAAATTAGTTGTACAGGCCAATTTTTGTTTAGTAGGCTGGAAGCAGAACTTGACAAGATGAGAGCTTTAAATGAGCTTGATTAGTTGTCATGAAAGTCTGTGTTGTATGATTCTGCTAAGTTAAATTTGAAATCAATACGAAAAAGGGTTAAGAGGTGATTATGGTAATCTTTCTAAGGTATTTCCATATTACTGGACCACCGAGTTTGCTGAAATCAAATACTGTTTGTTTTAATTATTATTTTTAATATGAGAATTCTTCTGGGGAGCCATTCTTTGTAACATTTCATATATTTGTTTCATGAGAGGACTCAAACTGTAAGATGACTAAAGCAGAGAATTCAAGCAATGCATGGCCGTAGATTGTATGAGTTTGGAAGTACTTTAATGTTACTGTTGGACAAAAATTTTTTGAAAATGATATTTGGAGCGATGCTACAAATACCCGTTACAGCCAAACAAAGTTTGTTTCATTTGTTTCCTTGCAAGCTAAACCAAAATCATAGAATATCCCGAGTTGGAAGGGACTCATAAGGATCATCAAGTCCAACTCCTGGCACCGCACGGGTCTACCCAAAAGTTCAGACCATGTGACTAAGTGCACAGTCCAATCGCTTCTTAAATTCAGACAGGCTTGGTGCAGTGACTACTTCCCTGGGGAGCCTGTTCCAGTGTGCAACCACCCTCTCGGTGAAGAACCTCTTTGTGATCTCTAGCCTAAACTTCCCCTGCCTCAGCTTAACACCGTTCTCGCGGGTCCTATCACTGGTGATAACGGAGAATAGGTCACCTGCCTCTCCACTCCCCCTCGCGAGGAAGTTGTAGACTGCGATGAGGTCCCCCCTCAGCCTCCTCTTCTCCAGGCTGAACAGGCCCAGTGACCTCAGCCGCTCCTCATATGTCTTCCCCTCTAGGCCCTTCACCATCTTTGTTGCCCTCCTCTGGACACTCTCCAACAGTTCAATGTCCTTCTTGTACTGTGGTGCCCAGAACTGCACACAGTACTCGAGGTGAGGCCGCACCAGCCAGAGTAGAGCGGGACAATCACCTCCCTCGACCGACTAGCGATGCCATGCTTGATGCACCCCAGGATACGGTTGGCCCTCCTGGCTGCCAGGGCGCACCGCTGGCTCATATTCAACTTGCTGTCAACCACAACCCCCAGATCCCTCTCTGCGGAGCTGCTCTCCAGCGTCTTGTCGTCCAGTCTGTACGTATAGCCAGGGTTGCCCCGTCCCAGGTGCAGGACCCGGCACTTGCTTTTGTTAAACTTCATGTGGTTGGTGATTGCCCAGCTCTCCAATCTGTCCAGATCTCTCTGCAAGGCCTTTCCACCCTCATCCGAGTCCACAACTCCTCCAAGTTTGGTGTTGTCGGCAAATTTGCTCAAAACACCTTCTAGTCCTACATCCAAATCATTTATAAAAACATTGAAGAAGACTGGCCCTAAAATGAAGCCTTGAGGGACCCCACTAGTGACCATCTGCCAGCCAGATGTGGCCCCATTTACCACAACCTTTTGAGCCCTGCCCGTCAGCCAGTTGCTCACCCATCGTATGATGTTTTTGTTTAGCTGTATGCTGTACATTTTGTCCAGTAGGGTCCTATGGGGAACCATGTGAAAAGCTTTGCTGAAGTCTAAAAAGATCACATCAGCTGGTTTCCCTTGATCAACTAGTTGGGTGATGTTATCACAAAAGGAAATCAAAGTTGTTAGGCAGGACCTACCCCTCATGAACCCATGTTGGCTGGGACTAATGACTGCGTTGTCGCCCTGGTGCGCTTCAATAACTTCAAGGATCATCCTCTCCATAATTTTACCAGGCACTGGCGTGAAACTGACAGGCCTGTAATTGCTAGGGTCTTCTTTCTTACCCTTCTTGAAAATTGGCACAACATTTGCCAGCTTCCAGTCTCCTGGGACCTCTCCAGATTCCCAAGACCGTTGAAAAATAATTGAGAGAGGTCCCGCGATGACGTCAGCCAGCTCTTTAAGCACCCTGGGATGAATTCCATCCGGACCCATGGACTTGTATGGATCCAGATGGAGCAGCAAATCCCGCACACATTCAGGGTCGGTTGGGAGTTTGTCATTCCCACCGTCATGGTCCTCCAGCTCAGGGCACCCTGGGTCCCGAAGTCCATCATCAGTGTTGAAGGCAGAGGCGAAGAAGGCGTTAAACGTCTCTGCTTTGCCCGTGTCATTGTCTGTGAGGAGACCTTCCCCATCAAGTATCGGAGCTATGTTTTTTTTGGTTCTCTTTTTTCTGTTCACATATCTAAATAAAACTTTTTTATTGTCTCCCACAGACATGGCCAGCTTCAACTCTAGTTGGGCTTTGGCCATACGAATATTCTCCTTACAAACATGAACAGCATCCCTGTATTCGTTCCTCATTGCCTAACCCTCCTTCCAGCAGCTGTACACTTTCTTTTTTCGCCTAAGCTCCAGTAGAAGATCCCTGGTCAGCCAGGCCGGCCTTCTGCCCCGCCTGCCTGCCTTCCAATATTTTGGAATCGCCTGATCTTGTGCTTTTAGGAGGCAGTGCTTAAAGATTGACCAGCACTGACAGACACCAATGCCTTCAAAAGCAGTTTTCCAGGGGACCTTGCTGACTAGTTCCCTGAGCAGCCTGAAGTCTGCTTTCCCCATATCCAGGGCTGAAGTTTTGGTGGCAGTTTTCCTTCTGTCACCATAAATTCTAAACTCAACCACTTCATGGTCACTATGACCGAGACGGCTGCCAATTGCCAAGTCTCCCACAAGACCCTCTCTGTTCTCCAGGAACAGATCAAGGAGGGCACGTTTCCTAGTTGGCTCCCTTAGCACCTGCACCAAGAAGTTATCATCTAGGTGGTTTATGAACCTCCTGGACTTGCTCTTGTCAGCTGTGTGGTGATCCCAGTTGACGTCTGGCAAGTTGAAATCCCCCATAAGGACGAGGGGAGTTGATCTCAAGGCATCTCTTAGTTCTGCAAAGAATAATTCATCGGCGTTGTCATCCTGGCCAGGTGGTCAGTAATAGACTCCCACAACGACATCCCCTTTATTTGTTCGTCCCTTAATCCTTACCCAGAGGCTCTCAACTTTGCCATCGCCAACTTGAAGTTCCACACAGTCCAGCCCATGCTTCACATACATCGCCGCCCTGCCACATCGCCTACCCTGCCTGTCCCTCCTGAAGAGCTTGTAACCATCCATTGCAACACGCCAGCCACAGGATTCATCCCACCAAGTTTCGCATATGCCAATGATGTTGTAGCTGTGGGACTGGGCTAAGACTTCTAGCTCATCCATTTTATTCCTCATACTGCGTGCGTTTGTGTAGAAGCACTTCACATGTGCCTCCCTACACGCAGCACCTTGTGGAGCCGACCGAAGGACCTCACTAACACACAGTCCCTCTGATTCTAGCGCACCATCCCTTAGCTCATCACCAGCGTGCCAGGTTTTATCCCCTTCCCCCTTTGACTCTAGTTTAAAGCCCTATCTATCAGCCCTGCCAATTCCTGAGCCAAAATCCTCACCCCTCTCTGAGAGAGGCGCATCCCATCTGGTGCCAGCAGGCCTGGTGTCGCACAGACCTTCCCATGATGGAAAAACCCGAAATTCTGCCGGTTGCACCAGTCCCGAAGCCACGTGTTAATGTGATGAGTCTGCTTGTCAGCATTGATCCCCCTATCGGAAGGACAGAGGCAAACACAGCCTGTGCCCCTGATCCTTTAAGTAGTCGCCCCTAAAGCCCATTTTGATTGCTCTCAAACTTCTCGTTGCTACCTCGTCATTACCAGCCTGAAAGACCAGTAGCAGGTAGTAGTCGGTGGGCCGTACCAGGCGCTTGACTTTCTTAGCGAAGTCTCTCACCCGAGCCACAGGGAGGCAACAGACTTCCCTGTGGGTTGGGTCCGGTCGGCATATTGGGCCCTATGTCCCTTTCAAAAGGGAGTCCCCCATGACAATAACCCTTCTTTCTTTTCTGACAGATGATGTAGCAATGCGGGGGGTAGGTTGCCTTGCCTCAGGCACCCTCTCCAACTGGGACGGGCTTTCGTCTGCTTTGTTGTTCTGACTGTCGTGTTCTAGACCCTCATACCTGTTATATAAGGGTAGATGGGAAGGTGAGGTGGGCAGGGACAGGGCTCGCCTACCACCCCGAACAGGAACCTGCCTCCATTCCCCTCCTTGGCCTAGGTCTCCTCCTACTGCCTGGTGGGATGAGGGAACTTTTGTCTTCTGCGTAGCAGGAGACATTTGTGCTGTGACAGGCTCATGAGTCTGTCTCAGAAAGGGTAGAGGACACCTCCACCAGTCAATTTCCCTCTCCGACTCCCTGATCCTCCTGAGGCTGCTCACCTCTTCCCAAAGCTCCCCTACCTGTTTGAGCAGTTCTTCAATCTGGGCACACCTGCCACCCTCGCTGCTGCTGTCGGATACCGACAGAAGACTCGGGCACACCCTGCAGCCCAAGACCTGGATGGCGGTGTGTGTCCCGGAGCCCTCCGTCTGAGTAGCCACTTCGGTGACTGCGGCTGGAGAGGCCGCAAGAGATGCAGAGGCCATGGTTTTCTGCCTGGTTGATACCATGGCCAGGTTCCTCGCAGGCAGTTTACAAGTACCGAAGGGAAAGACCGCTGCAGAAGAGCGGCGAGGGGCCCTGCCTGTGCGCACTGCTGCGCAAACTGCCGTGCCACCCCCTTCTGACGCACCATGCCCTGTTTGCCCACCCTGGTCACTGCGCTCCTGGTTGCTCGGCTCCCTAGGGGCTGCTTTTGAACGGCTGGGGAGGGGGCACTGCTGGCTCCACCTACGCCTCACCAGCCTCCCTCACGAGGGCTGCCGGGTCCTGGTGGCACCCTCGGCTGCTTCGAGTGGCCTCGATGCCGAAAAGAAAGCCCTGCCTGTCTTGATCCCCGGCTCCGCTGCACAACGCATCTGCCCCGGAGCCGATCGCCTCAGTAAAATGATCTGTTGAGAACCAGCTTGATTTTACCTTATTGAATGACACCTATATGAGGTTTCTGTTCTGTGCTTTGATTTTCCTGTGCTGTCAAAGAGGGAAAATACTCCTCAACATTAAACACTTGAAGGATAATCAAAAGTCTTAGTACTGTTGAATTGTTTTATGATCATTATTGCAGCAGACCAGCTTTGGCTTTTGACATAGTCCTTTTAGAAAGTAGAATACAGCTCCTTAAAAGGGACAAAATATTTTGATCTTCAATCAACAAGCATGACCATACTGCTTCACATGAATTGTTCTAGTTCTGTGACTTTTTTGATTATTTTTTTTAAATCCAAGATGCATGTGGGAAAGAATGTGTTATGCATTTCTTGTATGCTAATACAAATGCTGTATGATAAGGTAATTGAATGTTAGGTATTGAACTCTCAATGAAATAATGCTTGTAACTAACTAATATTGCATGGAGTAAAAGATACCTTCAGTTAAATAAAATAATACTTCATTTTTCACCTCCAGGCTTTTCAGAGAAACCCAGCAATTTGCAGGTAAACAGTTCTTTTGTTTCAGACTACTTGTCCTGTTCATTAAAAAATATGTAGTTACTTTGAATTTGTGGTGTGTTTTTTTTGTTCATTGGATTGTGTCTTTCATAGCTGAAGATTTCCGCATCAGTTTTAGAAATGAATGAAACATCTCCTAGAAGAGGAAGGCAGAAATCAGGTAATGATGACATCATGTTGTTATTCTAGGTTTAGCTTCATAATCTTTCTGGATAGGCACATTTAATTAAAAATCTGATTTATTTGTTTTGCAGATATATTGGAGGAATTTAGTTTAGGAGATGCAAAGGATATTGAAGGTATTCGTAAGTCTTTTTGTTGTTCTTTTATGGGCAGACACATTGTACTTTAAATTCTTTCTCAGTAATAAATTAAGAGTTTTGGTTTTGTCTGTAATACACAATAATGTGAAATCCATAGAACCACTCAGGTTGGAAAAGACCTCTAAGATCTAGAACAATGTTTAACTTAGTGCTAAAGTCCACCATTAAACCATACTACTACTAAGTTCTAAATCTACACATTCCTGAAGATTTCCAGGGATAGTAATGCAATCACTTCTCTGGGCAGCCTATTCCAATGCCACACAACTCTTTCATTAAAGAAATTTCTCCTGATATCCAACTTAAACCTCCCCTGGTGCAACTTCAGGCCATTTCCCCTTTTCTTATCCCTTGGTGCTTGGGAGAAGAGCCTGGTCCCCACCTCATTATAGCCTCCTTTAAGGTAATTGTAAAATATATTAAGGTTTCCCTTAATAAATTTTCTTCACGTTATACGACGCCAGCACCCTCAGCTGCTCCTAGGACTTATTCTCTAGACACTTCACCAGCTTTGTTGTCCTTTGGACATGCTCCAGCACCTCACTGTCCTTCTTGTAGTGAGGGGCCCAAAACTGAACACAGTACACAAGGTGCGGCCTCACCAGAGCTGAGTCCAGAGGGACAATCACTTCCCTAATCCTGCTGGCCACACTATTTCTGATACAAGCCAGGATGCTGTTGGCCTTCTAGGCCACCTGAGCACGCTCCTGGATCATACTCAGCCAGCTATCGTCCAATACCCCCAGGTTCCCTTTTGCTGGGCAGCTTTCCAGCCACTCTTCTCCCAGCCAGTAGCATTGCATGAGGTTGTTGTGCCCCAAGGCAGGACCTGGTACTTGGCCTTGTTGAACTTCGTACAATTGGCCTCCACCCATCAGGCCAGCCTGTGCAGATCCCTCTGCAGCGCCCTCCTATCCTCAAGCAGATCAACACTCACACCTAACTTGGCGTCATCTGCAAACTTACTGAGGGTGTGCCTGATCCTCTTGTCCAGATCATTGGTAAAGGTTTTGAAGAGAACTGGCCCCATTACTGAGCCCTGGGGTACACCACTAGTGACCAGCCTCCAACTGGATATAACTCCATTCACCATGACTCTTTGGACCTGGTCATCCAGCCAGTTTTTAATCCAGTGAATTGTACACCTGTTCAAGCCTTAAGCAGCCAGCTTCTTCAGGAGAATGCTGTGGGTAACAGTGTCAAAAGCCTTAGTGAAGTCTAGGTAGACCACATCCACAGCCTTTGCTGTGTCTGCTGAGCACATCTCCTCCTCCTTGGAGGAGATCAGATTTGTCAAACAGGACCTGCCTTTGATAATCCCATGCTGACTGGGCCTGATCGCCTGGTTGTCCTTTAAGTGCTGTGTCATGGCTCTCATGATAATCTCGTCCGTGAGTTTTCCCAGTACTGATGTCAGACTGACAGGCCTGTAGTTTCCCACATCCTCCTTTCAGCCCTTCTTATAGATTGGCGTCTCATTTGCTAGCTGCCAGTGGACTAAGGCCTCTCCTGATAGCCAGGACTGCTGATAAATGATGGAAAGCAGTTTGGCAACAGTCCCTAGTTGGCTCACTCACTGGTAGCCCCATAATGTAGCAGTATGTTATAACATTGCAAACACAGAAAGGAAAGGCAGTCTTTTCATAGTTCATTTCATGTCAGCTGTTCTTCCTGTGTCTTTATTCATGTGTCTTTTTCACCCATGTGTTGTCCTGAAGATAATGTATTAAGAAGTATATGTGAAAATTTCTCGCAAACTTTTGTGTTTGGATTTGTTTCAGCAATCAGTATTGTTTCAAAAAAGCATTGTGATTACTGTGGCAAAATTATTTTTAACTCAGAAAGGGTTGAATGAGGCTGTTCTGAAGTTAGTTCATAAATCTTGCAAACATTTACAGTATCTTGTATGACTAAATGCAGAATGAGAGAGAGATGAAATTTCCCATTCTTTTTTCTTTGTTATTGACTCATAGTAATACTGTCTTGGAATATATTTGTGGGTCAAAATTAAATAGTGGTGTTCTCATGTTCTTTGTATAGATGAGTATCTGCTTAGCTCTGTGATTTCCAAGGGAAAAAAAATCATTCTGAGATAATTTATGAGTAGGGAAATCTCAGAAGATAAAGGAAAGGTAAAGGCTAATAAGAAAGAACAGTAAAAGTCAACTTTCTCTGCTTGTTAGAGATGAGGCAGAGTATAAGGAAAGGGATTTGCATCTTGTGGATACGCAGGGATATCTATGAGTAGTTACATGTGTTAGTCATAGAGTTGGATTCATGTAACCCCCCTGCAGGTATCCAATTAAAGAAACATAATAAATTGCAGGTAAAAATAATGGAATTTAATTTACTCCATGAATTTTTGATATACATTTATCAAATGACAGAGTCCTCAGAAGCTTTAGACTGGAGTTCTACCAGCGTTTTGGTTAAAACTTTGCCCTGTCCTAGAAGTGAAAATGTCTTTACGTTTTCAGTGAGAAGTCATCCTTTCTTCACAATGTTAACAGCAATCAGTAGTACAACAAACATACACTTAAGAGTTCCTGTTCGAAGACATTTTGATTGCAACAACTAACATGCGCTGTCCTTACTTTTTGAGGTTATATATTTTTTTAATTATTTTTCCAATGGCTTAGAGTTACTGACACTGTAAGTGACAACTGGAACCTTGCATATGGGGGAATATTGTTGTCTCTCATCTTTCCCTGCCTTTCTCCTGGTTCTGTGCCTATTGTACAGAAATTTCAACATTGCTTAAACCTTACAGGAAAAAAAATCTTACAGGCGCTGAAGTTCCTAATATATTTTGTAAAGGCTGAAACTTTAGACTCATGGCTGCTACTGTAAACTTTCCTCTTGGTCGTGATGGGTAAGGCTGAATAGGAGTTTGGTTTGCTTTCAGTTATGGCACCTAATTTTGAAATTTCTGAACTCTTAAACAGAATTCAGAACTTTAAGACACCTGTGTGTCTGATTGTCTCCAGATTGTATGAAATACTTCATAATCAGCAGGAGTTCATCATAACAACCCTGTGAAACAAGTGCTGTCAGCCCACTAATGATTAATGTGTATTGCCAAAGGCCTTGTGCTGAAATACCCAGAAAAATGAATTTACAGAAATCTAGGAAACAGCACTCACCAATGACTGGGATAGGAGGAGAAGGTTCTGACTTCATACAGTGTAACTTGAGTTTAGAATTGCCCCCTTGGAGACCTCTATGACTGTTTGAGGAGCTTAGTTTCCCAATTCAGACAAAATTGTGTAACTATAGGCATGTACCTAATCTAATACTTTTCAAGAAGTGAAAGCTTGCAAAAGGAGTTGCCTAAAGCAGAAAACGCTAGAAGTGAGGTTGGCTGTGATTTGTTAATACTGGATCCTTTTGTGTATGATGAGATACCTATTTTCTCCTTATGTTACTCTCCTTAGGAAGAACAGAGGATTGTGTCCCTCTTTAGCAGTGAAGCTTTGTGTATAGAAAGGCTCTTATATGGAGACCATAGAATTATGGAGCAGGAAAGGATGTGCAAGGTCATTAAGGTGAAAACCTCCCATCTGTGTTCAGGTGCCACACTTGAGCTCATAGAGTGATAAAGGTTGGAAAAAACTTTCAACATCATCAAGTTCGACTGTCAACCTGACATGCCAAGAGTCACATCATTAAACCATCTTCTTTTATGTCATGTCCACATGTTTCTTAAATACCTCCAGGGGTGGGGACTCTACTGCTTCCCTGGGCAGCCATTCCAATTTTTGACCACCCTCTCCCTGAAGAAGTTCATCCTAATATCCAATCTAAACCTTCCTTGGTGCAACTTGAAACAATTTCTTCACATCCTATTGCATGTCGCCTGAAAAAATGAGACCCACACCCTCTTCAGTGCAACCTCCTTTCAGGGAGGTGTAGAGAGAGAGGAGGTCTCCCTTCAGCCTCCTCTCCTCCAGACTAAACTATGCCAGTGCTCTCAGTTGCTGCTCATGTGTCTTACTCTGTAAGCCCTTTACCAGCTTTGTTGCTCTTCTCTGCTCACACTTGAGCAACTCAGTATCCTCGTAGTGAAGGACCCACAACTGAACACAGTGTTTGAGGTATGGTCTCACCAGTGCCAGATACAAAGGGGCAATCACTTCCCTAGTCCTGCTGGCCACACTATTTATGATTCAGGCTGGGATGGCATGGGCCTTCTTGCCCACATGGGCACACTGCTGGCTCATATTAGGCCAGCTGTTGACCAGCACCCCCAGGTCTTTTTCTGCTGGGCAACTTTCCAGCCCAGTCCAGCCCAGCATCCAATTGTTACGACCCAAGTGCAGGACCCAGAACTTAGCCTTGTAGGATGTCATGCAATTGGACTCGGCTAATCAATCCAGCCTATCTGGATCCCTCTGCAAATCCTTCCTACTCTCAAGCCGATTGATAGTCCTGCCTGACTTGGTATTATCTGGGACTTGTTTCTTTCTGAACACTTGATTGTTCAAAGTGGCTGGTGTCACTGTGTGTGTAGAAAACACGAGTTGCTCCTTCAAAGTTGTAGCTCGGATTGTGGCATCTGAGAATTGGTGACTAGGGTTTCAAAGTAGGTACTTCAAAATGGGGAGCCCAGTCTGAGTGACTGCTTCTGAGGAGTTTGTAACCTATACAAATTTAATTAGGAATTCTAAGAAAAGGATGGACTCCAGTTTTTCATGTGGTCCATGTGAAAGTTCTTAATCACGGCCAGTTTCTTAACATTTCACAAATCTTTCTCATTCAGTGTACCGTCCCTGTCTTCTGCAAGAGATAAGGCAGCAGTTTGACTAAAATTCTCAGTCTAGATCCATGTCTAGAGGCATTTTTCTTTCCTGTACAGAGTAAACCTGGGACCTTGAAGACTAAGAGCATGAGATTTTGTTCGTGGATTTCTCTGCACAAACCGAAATGAAAATAGCTGGAGGAATGTAGCTAGTTACTGTATGGCACAGGGTGTGCCACATATATATAAATTTATTTATACATAAACCATTCCTGTTTCTTAAAGGTGTGTTTGTGACCATTTATATTAATTTTCAGCAAATTTCCCTTATACATGAAAAAGCAAAGTGCCCTGGAAAAAAACAGAAGTTCACAAAGATATGTCTTAAATCTGTGTTATATTTTCTCTATCATAAATCATATCATAAATCATGCATTTGAGGGGATATGTTAGTTTGTGTTAAGATTTTTCTCATAAATACAATGATTCTGGATGCGCTTTAGCTATAAATAATTTGTATTAAGTCATGTTGGATATAAAAACGTGATGTCTTCACTGTAGGTGAGTGCTCAGACTCTACTTTTCGTATGTCATCATCAGGCGAAAAAGAAGCGATCAAGGATGCCATTGAAAACTATGGGAGGCAGGTATGTGAAACCAAGTATCTTGATTTATATTCTGTAAACTGTATTATACGTTAAAGTAAAAGAAAGCTTACCAGTTAGTAAATGGTGCTGAAGAAAGCGTCCTGTACATGAAGGTTGTATTATCTGAAGTTGGATACAATCTTATGTTTGTGTAAAATGCTTGCCATTATGATGAGTGTTTGACATTGATTATCCCGATTTGTTTCCAGCTGATTTGCTTAAACATTGACCACTGTTTTTCTTTGAGTGTGTGGTGCTGAGAAACAGTGCAGTCAAATGTGTTCATTTTTCCTATGCAAAATGCATATTCAAGTGGGGAGAAAGTTTTTTCTATCATCTCCTGACCTGTTGGATAAAACATGACAGATATTCCTCTTTGTAAGAGAAAGGTCAAGCAAAAATCTGGTGAGATGATCTGCCAGATGCTTTCTTTGCTCATACAAAATGTCCCTTGGTTTATCAAGTCAATAAGTGTTTGAAAAGAATTTTTGGAGGGCCTTTTAGAGGAGTATAAAGCAGGCATTCTGTTTATATTAGGCATAAAGGACAGGGCTGCGTAGGGGTCTCCAGTGAGTGTGTGGAATCTGCTGTAACATTTAAGGGACAGCGGAGCAAGTAATTTCCACCCCACACCCAGGCACCATGAAAGAGGGTCATGAGGGTCATAATTTCAACAGGCAGAGTGTAGTGTAATAACCACACAAGCACCAGGGCATGTTTAAGGATCAATAACTTTAACAACTTTATTGAGGACAGCCTCCCTTCTCATACCATTAGCTCTACAAGTGGGTACTTTCCCACTAGCTATTCCTTGATTCACAACTTTGCCCAGCAACAGCGAACATTTAGCAACTTCCATATCTTAAAGGTTGGAGAACAAGCAGTTTGAGACAGCAAGGCGTCCTGTGAATCACCACTTCTTTGTTCCTTCTCACTTCTTTACATTCCTCATGGCTTCATCCTCACGAGTCCGATGTTATCACCAAGCACGGGGGCATGTAGACCCCCATGGCGATACTCCCACAGCAGAGCACCGAACTTGAGGCATTTGGAAGGTGGTGAAAGTTGGGCAAAGAGAACGGAGCTTGGGAACGGAGTGGCTGAGACAGGTGGTGGCTGGTTGAGATGCTACTCCCCATTGTGACAGGAGAAATTTCTGCAGAGTTAAAAGGGAGAAAAGGGCCTGTCTAACTAGGAGTGAGAAGTTGGATGGTCTTGGCCCCTTGGGACACCAAGGCTGCAGGCCCTAGTTAGAAGGGAGCACAAGCTGAGGAGGCGTGCAGGGAGGGAACATGTTGAGGGGAGCGTGACGCATACGAGCAGTCAGAAACATTGAGGAACAAAGTGCAGGTGGGGTCAGGGATCTGAGGAGACTGGAGAGAGGAGCTGTTTGGAGGGGTTGAGGCATTGTACAGGTTTGATAGAAGTTTGGGTTCCTGTTTTGGGGCTGATGGAAGGAGTGGACAGGCTTTCCTAATAAATACTTCTCTTTGGAGCTTGGAATGGAATTTAACATTTCTGATTGGGGCGGGGAATTGTAATGTAGCCAGTTCTCCCTGTGGTGGATAATAAGCTTTTTATGGTCACTTGCACTATATTAGCTCAGCTGGCAGGAAATTGTAAAATGCCAAACAGTAGAGAGTGATGAAGGAAGGAGGATGGGAAAATTCAGGCAGTCATGTTTTATTTGTTTATTGTGTTGTGTGTTTTTTTGTAAGTAAAGTAATAAAATATGAAAAAAATAAACTACTTAGTGACACCAATTGTAGAGAGCAGGCAGGCTAAAAGGTAAAAGCAATCCTCAGGTTCAGAGAAATCTAACTGAAGAAAAAGTATTATTTCTAAAGGAAGTCCTTTTATTTTAAAGAAAAAAAGGAAAAATGGAAAAAAAAAAAAGCGATTCCCTATCTTTATTTCTGTTGTATGATGGATAAGCTTGCAGCGTAAATTACATGGATTAACTGTAACTTCCTTTCTTTTGGTAATCTTTCTGTCTGTACCTGCTTACTCAAGGAAAAATATATTTTAGAAACTACCAACTTGATAGAAAAAACAGCACATGAAAATCAGGCTGACAAAGCAGAAATTTCACATCAGGATGCCCTAGCAGAAAATGAGGAATCCCACAGTGCTGACAAGCAGTTAAGCCTAAAACCTTGGGAAGAAAGGTATGAAAGAATGTGGGTTGAAAATGAGAAAAGGGAATTGAAAACAAACTTTAAAAACATTACAGCAGAGCTGAAGCAACTGTTTGGTGAAGTTTGTGAACCTGTGAAAACTACTTCCCTTGTGGAAGAAATGTCAGAAGACAACTTTAATGAAGAACTGAAGAGTTTTCATGTTGCTTCATCTGACATGACAGAATCAAATAACAAGTTAGAAAGTAAAGGTGAATTTGGAGATACTAAACTTAATGCAGACCTAAAAGAACCCAAAATGGAAATTGTAATTGCAAGCCTTTGTGTTCTTCCTGATCAAAATAACTTAAATGCAAACATGGAAGATACCTGGAGTACAGATGAAAGAGATTACACTAATGATGCAGATAATACAAAAGTGCCTCTAAGAAAAGAAGAGGAAAATAAAATGTCTACTATGGAAATGGAAGAGAACAAGTATGGAAGTAGTAGAAACGCAGAGGGAAATCCTGAATACTCCCTGAGACACTGTTTGAAAACAAATATTTTGGATGACATTTCTAATATTCATCCTAATTTAAGACCTGCTTCTACAAATGATGAAAATGCATTATTTGTAGGAGAAAGGAAATTTGGAAAAGACTTCTGTCTTAGTGACAATATTTCCAGAGACTACCTTATCAAAAACAATAAAATAGGAGAGGCAGAAATTGAAAGTATTTTTGCAAATTCTCAGCAACCTTGTGGCACTCTGAAAAGGAATCTGGATGAAGAACTAGAACAAGACGTGGAAAGATTTAAGAGTAAGGTAGGAATGCTGCAAATAGTATTCCTGGCTTTGGAGAAAGAGAAGGTACAGCTACAAAAAGAGGTAGAAGTTCACCTGCTACTCCTTATTCTTTAGCCTTTCTGCGTATCAATGGTCCTGTTCACATTAGCTATTCATCATTAATGGAAGGTGCTTTGTGCAATTTGTTTTTTTGTTTTAATGTTTCATTACTTATGAATAAAGAGAGCAGTGGAGAGTTGTCCTTCTCCGCATTACTTAATTAGGTTTTGAGAAAACAGAATGTATTATTGTTTCAGTTTAACAATAGGTGACAGTCAGTTCCAGTGTAAGTAGTTATCACTTCATTGCCATAAAAAGAAACGTGCACAGCTATACCATTTCTGATTCTCAATCAAAGAATGAAAATAGCTTCTGAACAGGGTCTTGACTAATCTATTCATTTGCTGTGATTTGTGCATGGCGTGCCTTCATTGCCCTTCACTAAAATTCCTGTTTGCTGTGAAACCATTTCTGCTTGTGGGTTTGAGATTCCCCTTGCTCCCTCCATTAAGGAGGTAGCCGAGCATACTTCCACTTGTATTTTCTGTGTATTTACAACTAACGGTGTGTAGTCCTACCAACTTCTTGTCCTCCAGTAATGCTTTCTTTTCTGTTGTTCATGTTTTAAGATAAACCATTGTTTTCTTTCTAAAGGCTATGTTTTTGTTATGCTTTAAATCACAAGTGAATTCAGTGTACTTTCATTGACTCTGTATACTTGTAGTGTAATTTTTATGAAAATATTTCCCTATATGAATTGAAATGGTCTTATTTTATTTGATTTCAGAAGTAAAGCTTGAATTACTTGATCGTGGATATGGTGTTTCTCTCATGTAGAAAAAGATAAATATATGAAGCTGAACTTTCTTTTCATAGGTTGAGAAGGAAAAAAGGAAGCAGAGACGTTTCAAAATGCAGGCAGTGGAGAAACAAGAAGATCTTGGTAAATTAAATACACCAGCAGGCAATGCCATTAATCAGCAAATGAAACAAAAGCTTAATCTCAGGAAGAATGAATGTTTGAAAACTGAGGATGAAAAAATAATAGAAGAAAAGCACAAAAAGGATTTTTCATTTGAGGAAACTTCAAAAGTAAATGAAATGCCAATAAAAAGGTAAAGAGATTTAAAAAAAAATAATCTCTAATTCTTACTTGTAATATTAAGTAGCTTTAGGACTTTTTTTTTTTAATCTTATAGTAGTTGAAGTAGTTTCCTCAGTGCTGAAAGCCACACTGAGTCCATTGCTTCTCAAGCATTTAAGAAAAATAATATTTTCAGGAAGAGCTAAGTTCATAACGGAAGCTCAAATGTATTGCAGTGGGGGGTGAGAGAGAGATCTTGTGAATTTAATTGTCAATATTGAGGCTAAGCATGTTTTCAAAACCAAGGCCATAAGATTGGAAGAAAGAGTTATTGTCTTAGGAAACAGCCACACAGAAAAGTAGGGACTTATTTGCTTTCTCCCTTTCTCCCTTTTCTAGAAGACTTTAGTGATCCTCATGCAGTTGTTTTCCTTTTCATTAAGCTTAGATTGCCTTTGTCAGGAAAAAGGGAAAGATAGCGTTAGCAAACTTATCTAAAAAGTTTGAAGAAGTTGCAGATGCTTTTACGTAACCTCAAGCATTTTTTACTGTCCCTCTGAGGAGAATCTCTGCTCTGGGTACTTCTTCTAATGGGGATAGTGATGTTCCAGCTTACCTGAATTTTCCTCAGATTCTACCTTTCCTCCCTCAGTTCTAGAGGAAAATGATTAAATAATTGAGTGTATTCTAGAATCTTGGGAGTCAAGCTTGTGGTTTATCACAGATGTGTTTAGTCTTGGTTGTTTCAGGGCTTGTTTCTGGAGCATATGTTTCATATTTTATGTAAGATACTTGGTGAGGTTTTTTTTTTTCTTTCTGTTTAATGTAGTAAATCTTTCCTGAAAGCAAAAGATGTAAAGAAAAATGAGAGTAAAAGACAGTCTTCAAAGCAGAAGGCTAATCAGAGGATGAGTTCTTCCAGTGGGAATCATTTTCAAGTACTGGATGATAGCACTTTCAGTGAAACATCTCAAGATGAAGAAAGGTACTGAATATAAGGAATATTATAAATAAAATTTAGTTATAAAAATTGACCTGAAAACTAAAAGTAAGTTTTGTAAATTGAATGCATACAATGATTCTTCTTTCATGTGACAATTTAATCTAATGCCCTTTATGTTCAAAATCACTTGCTTAGAATGCTTTGGACATATTAGTCAAGCTAATGATAGGGGAAAATGAGCACAAATTCTGAACTACCTGAATGTGTGCACACATTTATATTTACACCTGTGCACAAACATACATTTTTTAAATATTTTTTTTAAAGGAGACGGGAGACTTATAAAAGGCAAAGTTGCTCATACGCTACAGGTTTCTCTTTTTTTCCTGCTTTTTTTTCTTTTGCCTGCCCAAAAAGAGAGAAATATTACCTCCTTTGTAGTACAGCACAAAGACAGCTGTGTAACCTTTGGATGTTGCTCTAGTTATCTCTATAATCCACTGTGCTGTAGAGTGTGAATAACAGTTTTTCTAGAACTAGTGCAATGATACTTGGCATGCCATTGAGCTGTCTCAGATTCATGAAGCATCAAGAAGGAAAAACTGCACAGAGCTTATCAATACAGGTTGCAGGCACATAGTTCTTGCTGAAGAGCAGTTTTCCCCGATTAATCAACTTTTGTTTAAAAAAAAAAGAAGTTGACGTTTTGCTGGCCTGAAACTACCTCAAGTGGAAAGTAGTGAACTCAGGACATCTTTCGTACAAAAATAATCGTAATGACTAAATAAGTTTGACTGAATGAGCAGTCCTCAAACTGAAGAGTGACACCATCATGCCTAGATGTCCTGAGTTTGAATGGGATGGAGTTAATTTTCTTCCTGGCAGCCCACGCAGTGCTGTGTTTTTTAGATACATGACTAAAACAGTGTTGATAACACACCAGTGGTTTAGCTGCTGCTGAGCAGTGGTTTCACAGTGCTAGTGCGTTCTCTGTTTCTGATTTTGCCACCACAGCAAGTAGGTTGGGTATGGGCTAGAGGCTGGGAAAGGACACAGCCAGGACAGCTGACCTAAAATGACCAAAGGGATATTCTGTACCATGTAGCTTCATCGTGTTCACCGCTAAAACTAGGGTGTAGTCTTGCTCAGAGACTGTCTGGGCACTGGTTTGCTGTTGGGAGGTGGTGAGTGCTTTGCATCATTTGTTTTTTTCCTCTCCTTCTCCCTTTGTTTATTTATCCCTGTTTCTGTTTCTTCCCATGAGTTTCTCTTGCTATTGGTCTTCTGATTCTCTCCCCCAGAGGGGGCGTGAGCAAGCAGCTAATGAGTGCTTAGTGGCTAGCTGGGCTTAACCTACCAGAGCTCACAGACAATAGTACTAGAGGTTGGACCTGATGATCTTTTGAGGTGCCTTTCAAACTGCATTGTTCTGTGATATTATTCTTAGTATCTTGTGGGAAAGATAGCCTTCCTGTACACGTAAGACTTTTTTATCTGTCTTCAACTAGATGTTCAAAATTCTTATATTAAATTTTAGTTCAATTCACTTTTGAAATTAAGTTTTCAGAGCAACTTCAGATATTGCTTGTGATGATGAATAAGCATTTCAGTAATGAAATGTATTTCTGTTTTCCAGACCTGCAGCGAAAACAGGGAGTGAAAAGAACACGGTAATGTAAAACTAGTTTCTTGATAATTATTCTGTATCAATTTGTAATCACTTAGATAGGAACAGCTTTTACGTAGTGGTCCACGAGATGCACAAATTTCTGCTAGTATGCAACTTCACACTATTTGAGCCAAATCTGTGGGCTGTGAATGAGAGAATGAATTGTTCTTGCATCTGTAATGATCTATAATAATGTGTTGTTGTATGCAGAAAATACTGTATCTTTTACAGGTCAGCGTACAAATGGATGTTATGGATAACCTTGATTTAACACAGTCATCTGACACAACTACAGAGGATGTTGAATTGCCAACTCCAACCTACAAAGATGCTATGTTGCTGTTAGAACAGCTTAGTGTGGATCATACAGGTAAGTTTTCAAATCACTGTTTTCTGTTACGAGTTCCTCTTTTAAAACATGATCTCTTTGTATACCTAATTTTTCAGTTTTCTATTTTGATCTAATGTTTACGATGAGAGACAACTCCTGCCCACATGCCAGAGAAGTACGGACTTCTTCAGCACTGAATGTAGAATTCATCTCACCTAATCTTTTATGTCTATCTGTATTGTCAGCAAATGCATCTTACTTATTGCAGGCTATGTCTCTAGTCAGAATTGCAGGTTCTTGTAAGGTACAGATCAGCTCAAATATAGTGGTCAAAAGTTAGCAAAATCGATCTTTTTCCTGTTTATGGCCCCAATATGTAATGACAACACACCAAATTAATGGCTTTTCTGAAAAAATATATATAATAAAATGTTGTAATATGCTTGCATACAAACACGTCGCTTTATATAAACATAATCAGTACTTCTTTTCTTAAACTATGCTAAAGCTTCATTAGGCAAATGTGGGTTAAACTTGGCTATAGGCCAAACTCCCACCCTCTTGAACTATCGCTCCCACTCTTCAACAGGACAGTGGGGGAAAATAGGATGAAAAAACTCAATGAGTGAGATAAAGACAGGGACATCCCTTACCAATTACTGTCATGGGCAAAACAGAGTCCACTTGGGGAAAATTAATTTGTTTACTATTTAAAATAGATTTGGGTGGTGAGAAAGACCAAAAAATAAAAAAAAAAAATATTAAAACAACACCTTCCTCCCACCCCTTTCTCAGGCTTAACTTCACTTCAGTCCCACCACCTGAGCAGTGCAGGTAGGATGGTGGGTTTGCAGTCAGTACAAAGCAGTGCCTCTCCTTCCTTTTCACACCTTTCCCTACTCGAGCGTGGGACCTTCCACAGGCTGCAGTGCTTCAGGATAAACGTGCTCCAGGATGGGTTCTGCATGTGCTGCATTTCTTGTCTGTTCCAGTGTGGGCTCTTTGTTGACTACACGTCCTTTAGGAAATGTGGGGTCCTCCATGGGCTGCAGTGTGGATATACACTCCAGCGTGGTCCTCTCCAGGGGCTGCAGGGAAATGCCTGCTCCATTACGGTGCTCTCCACAGGTTGTAGGGGAGTCTGTTCAAGCATCTGGAGCACCTCCTCCCCAACCTTCATCAGACCTTGCTGTTTGCTCTTACTCATGTTTTTTTTCTTTTTTTTTTCTCCCTTCTCCTCCTCTGCCTGTGTGGTATTTTTTGTCCTTTCTAAAATACGTTTTCCTGGAGGTGCCACAAGCTTGGCTGATGGGCTGAGCTGTGTCCTGCAGTGGGTCTGTTGGAATCATCTGTGTCTGGCATAGGTAGCCCCTGTCCTTTTCAGAGATTTCCCACTACCAAAGCCTCGCCACCTAAACTCAATACAGCTAAGTATTAAATAGGGTATACATTGGAAAGTATTTGTGTGTATGTGCATTTTTGTCTATTTTCTATCTCCAAATAGGTTCTGTTATTCTGCTGAAAATTCAGAACATACTTCTTCAATATGAACAGATAATAGAACGCGAAAAAAGTCGGTATGCAGCTCTCTGTAGAGAAGTCAGGAAATTGGAAAGTGAAAAAGAAGAGTCACAATTAATAGCAGAAGAGACTCAAGATTTGAAATCCATATTGGCTCACCAAGAAGTAGAATGGAAAAGTGATACCCAAAGCCTTAAGTATGTAATCCTTTATTCTGATCATGTGTGTTATCTTGTCAGTATTCACATTGCGTAATAGTTTGTGTGTTTGTACAGCTGATGCACAAGATGTTTTCCACCACTAATGGAATGAAATTACAATTCTTTTAGAAGTCTAAAATTACAGCAAAATACTGTATTTGAAAAGATGTGACATTTTTACAGTTTAAGTTGCCTAGGCAAGTTCATAACGTGGCATATTTACTTTTTATATCAGCAGTTAGTTCCTCAGATAATCTTTGTTAAATCACAGATTTTCTTTGAAACAAGAAGAAGAAAAGAGGCTCAGAGTTGAAATGCTGTATGAGAAAACAAGAGAACAACTAAGAAGGAAAGAGGATCAATACTGTAAAGAGATGGAGGAAAAACAACAACTTGAGTTGCACTTAGGGAATCTACAAACAGAGTTAATAACATTGAGAAAGCTCTTGAAACAGGTATATTAAATACTAAGGTAAACATTCATCTTCTCTTTTCTGTTTGTTTCAATTGACATTGCATTCTAGTATGTTCAGAGAAAGAGATACCTGGTTAATGGAAGAGGCATTAAATAACTATATTGCCACATTTTGAGGACAGTAGAAAACTGTTGGTTCACAGGCAGGTTTACAGGCAAGATTCCTTTTCTCCTTTTTCAGAATCATGGTTTTATTTGTATTTCAGGCAAAGCCTCAGTTGGAGTTATTTTTCCTAATTACTACAAAACATTGTATTTTTTTTTTCTTAAACTTTATTTTCCTTCTGAAAAAAAAAAAAAAAACTTATTCTTGCAGGGCAAGTATAGTTAGAGGGATTTAAATTCAGGCCCAAATGTTAGCATTTACCTGAGATTCTGTACACTGCCTCTGTTGCCCACAGTCAGGGGACTGAATCCAGGCAAGCCTCTCGTCTGTATTTTTATTACAGCTTTAGTGCTTTATTTGCTGTGATTGAGATGATGACATTCTCATTGTATATGATCAGCATAAATTCTTCAGCTCTTACATATGGTTTTGTGGATCTTTTCACTGGTCTTGACATACTTTTAAGTATTTCTGTCACGGTTCTACACAGTTTCTGCTTAGGACATTGCAATAGGGTACAGTCAATGGAATTGATGTGCTTTTAGAAATGTTATTTGTTCAGTTTATGTTGCTCTTAACGTTAGTGCTAAAACTGATGAATCGGTGTTCTCATATCTTTGACTTTTAGCATATGAATGTCCATTCCTGTTTTAAGTGAGTATGTATAGTGTGTTAGTAATTTGACTTGGGTTTCTGCTTAAGCTCTGTATGGAATATGTTACCAAGAATAATAGCTTTCTTATATTTTATTTCTTTTTTGTATAGAGAGTGATCCATTAAGTATAAAACTTTCATAATGCTGATTGTGCAGACTAAACTTGGACGTGTGCTATTCATACAATTTTTGATTCAGAAATCTAAACATGCTCGTTTTCAAATACTGAAAATGGATTTGTAAGTCTGTGCTTAGTATGAAAAGGTTGTTTCGGAAGTATAGGCTTGTATTTACTTCAAAATTTTATTTCAGTCTTGTGATTCTGTTATTCCAAGTTGCTTTAATAATAATTATAATACATTTAAATTCAGAGCAGTCTAAATCATTTGCTCTAGTAGGGTTAGCCTGTGGGATGCTTGCCATCAATCTGTGTTGTTTGTCTAGGACAAGATGAAGCAGCTTACTAAAATTCTGTACACACTGCCCTAAAGGGCAGTTGCATCTTCCTAAATATGTAGTTAGCTGGCTAACACCTGGATGCTGCTTTTGGGTTCACCTAAGTTGTCAAATTTGTAACATTAGGAATACTTTCTCTTGCATAGACTAAGTAGCCAGGAACATAAACAGGAAAGAAGCTAGATCTACACAACACACATTATGTCAGAGTGGGTGTTTGTCCCCTGCCACAGAAACTGAAACCAGTAAAAAAATAAAAATAAAAAATCAAGTTGCCATTCAAAGGAGATCTTTTGGAAACAATATTAAGTCTAGTTTAGCAAGGTGGGCTCTTGGAACTCTGAGGAAGCAAAAGTACATGAAATATAAAGAAGAATGAACTGGGAAGATATTGATAGCTCTGATTTTGCTCAAGTTTCAGAAGTTCAATTACATTACTGTAGGTTGAAGAAGAACGTGATGAAACACAGAGACAGCTCTCTCAGGAAAAGAGTGCCAGAGCCCTACAAGAAGGAATTTTGAACAGCCACCTGTGGAGACAGAAGGAACTAGAAGAAGAGACTAGAATAACCATAGGAAAAAATTCAGAGGTAAGCAGTTCTGTTTCTAATTAATTGAATTTCACTGCGCTCATTCTAAAATGATAATAAATCTTAAGTAACTTTTTGTGCTTTTTGGTGGATTACCTACAGTTGTCAATATAACCCAACTATGTTATTGATGTCTTCAAAAGTTCGGGAAAGCAGCATCAATCCCATGAATTTACCTGAATTGTATGTGGAAATAGAAAGTCAATATAAAATAAGACACTGTTTACCCAGTTTCTTAAGCTGTCTGCTATTTTTCATTTTATAGATGTTATCATCATTTTTAATATTTCTAGGAATCAGACACACAGCTATCTCGAGGCTGACCAGGGAAGAAGTTTTTTAACGCTGTTTGCAATCCCATTGCTTGGCTTTTGGATTAGTTATACCATCATCAAATCTGTTTACTTCAAAGTATGCCTTCTTCCACCTTCACATTCTAAAATTTTATGAAAGAATATAAAGAATGAATGAAATTTCTCTAGGAGATCGAATAATTGGAGGAGAAAAAGCAAACCTAGACTCTTTTGGGGGGTGGGGCGGGGGAGGAGGGGAAATAACCACAAACCTGCCAAGGGTTTACTGAATTTACTAAGAACACCCAGTGCTTCAAGTAATTATTTGTTCTTTGTTGTACTGTCCAAAAAACATGGGATTGTTACATTAATGTGGAAATAATTTACATATATTATGAGCAGAAAACACATAAGAGTACCACATTTAAGGGATGATTGATGGAGTTGTATAGTTTGCTTTCAGTAATAAAAAAAAGCTAGGCCTTAAGGAGGCATTTGAGGGCTGATGCAAGAGGAGAGGTAGCATTTATAGTTGTTGCAATTCAGCTTCATGTTAGAAAAGGGAGATAACCTTTTCATATCTCTGTTTATACTAGATTTGTAACACAAAGGTATGTGGTTACAAGAAAACATTGACACTTGAAAAAATTGTATTTAAAATATCGCAAATATAAATTATTATTTAGTTGCTGCTTCAGGGCTGGGGGGTGGAAGGCATACGTTTGGGATGTTCATACAGCTTTTAAGGGTTTGTTAAAATTCCAGTGCGTGTACTTGTTGTACACATGTACTGTACAGTAGCTTATGTATCACCTGAAATTTCTCTCTCATCTTAGCAGTCATGCTTCAATATTACAAATGTTAAAACATAGTTTGCAAGTGCATTTTGCAGATTTATTTCCCGACTGGCTATTTATTCATTTTCCCTGTCAACTCAGGAATCTGACACTAACGAAAGAGAAAAGGATCTGTTGTACAAAAATCAGCTACTGCAAGATGAGATTGCTATGCTAAGACTAGAACTTGACCAAGTAAAACTTAGGCACCAGGAGGATGAAGGAAAATATTTAGAGGAAAATGAAACTTTGAAAGAAAAAAATGAAGATCTTAAAAAGGAACTTAAACTGAATGAGAAAGCCTTAACACAAACAGTGTTTCAGTACAATGGACAGCTGAATTTATTAAAGACAGAATCTGCAGTGCTAACTTCCAAACTTGAGCAGACTAAAGAAAGCAAAGACAGACTGGAAACAGAGATTGAATCATTCCGTTCTCGCCTGAACGCTGCTGTTCAAGATCTTGAACGTCATCAGACATCAAAAAGTGATGTCGAACGAACATTTCAGAGAGAACGTGATGAATGGCTTCGGTTGCAAGACAAGCTCCATCATGACCTCTCTGATGTGCGAGAAACCAACAAGAGCTTGTCTCAGCAGCTGAGTAAAGCTGAAAGCAAAGCTAATTCTCTAGAAAATGAGCTTCACCAGTTGAAACAAACACTTAGAGAAAAAACACTACTTTTAGAAATGACACAAAAGGAATTAAGTCAAGCCCAGTGTCAGGCAAAGGAAAGTGATCATGCTCGGCAACTTGAGAAAGATCAAGTAAGCAAGTTTATGATAAAGCAGGAATCCATGCAGGAGCGACTGGCCCAGCTCCAAAGTGAAAATCTTTTACTCCGTCAACAGTTGGAAGATATGCAGAACAAGGGGATCATCAAAGAAAAAGTTGTGAATGATGTCCAGGACAGATTTAATGATATTTTCAACAAACTCAGAGCTGATACTGAAAAGCAAGTTTACCTGATGGAAGAGAGAAACAAGGAATTAAAAACCAAGTGTACAGATTTAAGAGAACAAGTCTTCAAATATGAGGCTGACAAAGTAGAAAGAGAGGTAAAGTATACATTCAGAGCAATTTAAAATTTATAATTTCTTGAAATTGTTTTATATTTCTAAAACAAATCATGTATAAGTTACATGCATAGGACCAAATCATGCTGATTTTTTTTCTGGTTTGTTGTGTTTCTCCTGGAACTGTGAAAGATTTTGGCAAATTGGATGCCAGTGCCAAGATCTGATCAGAGAACAGAAAAAGGTATCCAAATGTAGGGTTTGATGAAGAAGGTAGTTCTTCCTTAGAACATTTTTTATCCCTTTTCCTTAGTCCTTTCTATGCCCTGTAGAGTGGTGGTTTGATATACCACTGCACTGATGACACACACACAAATACATAAAGAAGAACCATCCAATATGCAGGGGTTGAGAAATGAAGATGCAGGTAAGTGAAGTGATTGGGGCGGGGGGGGGGGGGGGGGGGGGGGAGTGTTTATAGTATGTTGCTACTGAAAAAAAAATGCTTCTCTGTAAGATGCTATAAAATTGAAGACCATTAGTATTGTCCAGGTGTTAATTTTTGTATGTGTTTTGGGAGTTCTGAAGTACCTGTCAGTTCCTCACAAATTTGATTTTGAACACTGACCTAAGTTTAGTCTTCTGTATTTTTTTTGTTGTATAGCCATATTTAAATATTTTCTTTCTTTGTGGCTCTGTGAAAGGCTACTTAGCCACACAGAAGAAAGGCCAATTAGGAAATCAGTTAAACTTTCTGCAAATTGATACAATGCATGAGTATGAAATTTGCTGCTTTGCAGAGTGCTAGCATAACTTTGTATGTCTCAAATATGCATGAAACAAGTGTTGCTCTCAATTGTAAATGACTTTTGCCAATAAAAAGGATGGAACTGAAAATTACGATGGAGGTAGAAGCAAGGAATAGCTAGACAGCTGAAAAAGCTATAGGTGATGGGAGAATGTGTAGTTATCTATGTTACATAAGTATAATAGATAGCATACTCTCAATTCCAAGTAGAATAATGATTAAAAAGTTGCCTTAGCCGTTTTGTTTAATCTTCCTTTCCTGTCTAGAAAATAGGAAATAATCACATTCTGTATTTAGACTCTCTGGTGTGAGGTTCATATCCTTTAATGATTTGAATGGTGATCTAAAATTACTTTTCCTTCTTCTTCATAACAAACTCAGAATCTTTGAGTGAGTTAAGTACTTGAATGTGTCTGATAACCACCTTAATTTTTGTTTGCTTTGAAAGGTGGGACATGGGGAGAGTAGTCCAGCAGTGTTGTCAGTCAATTTAACCTGTAAATTGCTTTATATTTTTCCTACTACCTTTTGAAGTTAATAGATATACAATGTTAATCCAAAATGATTTAAATAAGACTGTAAGAGGATGTGATTTAACATGTACTTAAAGCTTCAAAAGAGCTTAATTATATTTGCCTAGTGGAGGAATAGCGCAAGGAGAGATCTAAGACAAAGTCCCACCTTTGATTATCAGAGCAATATCTTTAGCTCTTACATCAAAACAGATTATTTGTGTTTTCTTAGAAAAAGAATACATGATTACAGTGTGTGCTTATGTGTTGTTCCAAGAAGAATATGACTTAAGCCCTTTTTTTATTTAGAAACAGAAACTCTCATAAAGAGCTGCTCATAGTTTGTATGTGTGCAGTTGAGAAGAGATGTGCAGATGCCTGTTGTTGGCACACAAAATTTCACACCTTTGAATGTATCACGAACACTGAATTATATGATCTAGTAAGTTTAAGTAAAGAAGCAAAGGCATATTTCATATTCTTTTCTTCATGTTACTGATTTTTTTAGGGTATGGTCAGACAGCTGCAGCAGGAACTTGCTGATGCTCTTAAAAAGCAGTCTATGTCAGAAGCTGCACTTGAAGTTACTACGCACTACCGCAGTGACCTGGAGGAAGACAAATTGCGCTTGCAAAAGGAGTTGGACAGGGTTAAAACCAAGGTATAGAAATGAAATACCCCTCTGGCCAGTGTGGGTCAGCTGTCCCAGCTGTGTCCCCTCCCAGCTTCTTGGGCACCCCTAGCCTCCTTGCTGACAGGGCAGCATGAGGAGCTGAAAAGTCCTTGGCTCTATGTACAGACTACTCTATGACATCTAATCATTTTTATCATTGGTGTGTTTTCACCACAGTTTTCATCAAAAATCCAGAACACAGCATTGTCTGAGCCTTTGGAGAAAATTAATCTGTACCAGCCAAAACCATGATAGTTGTCTATGCTTTTCTTTTCCTGAAATATAAGTCATGAGAATCTAATTATTTTGGAGCTGTGAAGTCACTTTAGGAGAAGGATGAACTGAAAATTTTCAGTTCACTGAAATTAATTATTAATTAATTAATTATTAATTTTCAGTCCACTAGCAAGCAAGCAGATTCCATGTCATGAGTCACTGAAAGGGTAGGAGTGGTGGTGTCAGTGCTTAGATAAGTGCTATAGAAATTCAATATAGGGATGGGAGAGGCCGGTATAACATGAAGTAACATAATTTCTATTCATTTGCTAGGAGAAGTGAAGGTTCAAATGTATTTCAGGTGATAACAATACTTTGTGTAGAGCGTATGTGCAGACACATGCAGTGCTCAAATTCTTTAGCACACGTTGACTTCTCTAGAGAGAAACTAACCTGTAGTATGGATTTTTACTGTGAGTGTTTTCAGTTGCAGGAATCAGAACAACAGCGTATTCAGTCTGAGCATTGTGTTCATGACTTAAAGACTGTCTTAGATAATAAGGAAAGAGAATTAATAGCTTCTTCCCAGAAACTGCAAGACCTTCTGTTATCATCTTCTGGAACTAATACTACTATAAAACAACTGGAAGAGCATGTGCAAAGGTAAGAAAATAACATAGTGAAGCAAGATTTTGCTTTCTGTGATTATGTGAAAACACCAGGATTGTTTTGTTGCATCACAGGATATTACTATAGGGTTTTAAAATAAGCTTTCACATTAGATTATGTTCTTTCACACTGTTCTTTCAGAATTTGTGCTCATGTGAATTTCCATCATAAGACCTGTATTTCTCTTTCAGGCTTGAAATTGAAAATGCCAGATTGGAAGCCACAGCCAAACAACAAACCAACAGGATTGAAGCCCTTCAGAAAGACCTGCAAACTTCTGCCTCAGTAAGCTAGTCATAAACTTCCCTTTTTTTTTTTTTTTGTGAGCTTCTGAGAATAGTTATGTGTGTTCTGTGAGAAAGCTATAACATGGGATTTTCATGGACAGTGTAGGGGAACTCAGTTCCTGAGTTCTGCTGACTATAGGCAGCTCTGAAAATCCTGTTGGTCGCTTCCCCAGCTTCCCAATTTTGAGAGTTTTCCTTTAATATTATAGCAAGCCTTACTTAACGCTGTCTAAGGTAAGGTTTTGACACTCAAGTGCCGGTTTAAATATTTTCTGTTTTATACCATGACATCAGATGCTGCTTCATACGCGTATCAGTATGTGCATCTTGAAAGATTTTCAGTAAGTTACCCCAGGGAAATTCCACAACTGATATTGGTGCCAAGAGCTTTATGCCAGAAGCCTGACTGGAGGAACAGCTGAGGGAACTGGGGTTGTTTAGTCTGGAGAAGAGGAGGCTCAGGGGAGACCTTATTGCTCTCTACAGTTGCCTGAAAGAAAGTTGTGGGGAGCTGGGGATCGGCCTCTTCTCACAGATAACTAGTGATAGGACCAGAGGGAATGGCCTCAAGTTGCACCAGGGGAGGATAAGGTTATAAATGAGGAGACATTTCTTCTCAGAAGGAGCAGTCAGGCATTGGAACAGGTTGCCCAGGGAGGTGGTGGCATCACCGTCCCTGGAGGTGTTCAAGGAAAGGTTGGACCTGGTGCTTAGGGACATGGTGTAGGGGGATGGTTGGACCAGATGATCTTGGAGGCTTTTTCCAACCTTAATGATTCTCTGATCAGACCAGGACAAGGATTATATTCCCCAGAGATTTTGCTGTGCAGAATTGCTTTGCCCTTGGTGGCTTGGTGTGTGTTTGTTTTCATGAAACAGTAAAGAGGAATTTCCATGGTATCATTTGCAGAACTTGTTGCAAGGCTTGGAATTTCTCAGTGCCACAACTCAGTGGTTAATATTAGCATAAATAAGGTGGTTTCATCTGTGACTTATATGAGGTAAATAATTTTTATATTCTAACCAGTGAACTAGGGTCATTGTTACACCTGTAGTTAATTAATGTTGAAGAGGTTTTGAAAATAACTATACCTGAGAGTTGAACTTTGCATGCTGTGCTGACGCTGGCAAAAGAGGAGGGAAGGCAGTCACAGCGCTTACACTTCCCCCTTAGTTAAGATAGCATGGCTTTCAAATGTACTGTGAATGGGAAAACAACCTTTTTGTGTTCATCGAAGATTCTTTGTGTTCTACATGGTTCTCTTCCTGGAGCAAATGGCAGAGGTGATGATTGCTATGAATTTTACGATAGCATCAGACTAAGATAGTTCTGATCGTTGGTGGTGGGGATAAATATTAAAGTTATAAAGAGATGGAAAGACGTGTGTAATATTTATTTCTGGTACTGAAGTGTGAACTTCAGTCTAGAAAGTCAGTGTCATTTTTTTTTTTTTTAATGCTTCCTTAGGTTCATAATCGCCTAGAGGACTTGATAACTGGCTTGCGGACAACACAGACAACTGCAGAAGAGCACCAACATCAGCAGGTACCTTAATGGCTTCTGCAAATAACTGGTTTAGTCTTTGTTTTGTTGTTTTGCTTTTTGTTTTTGTATGCAGGTAATTAATGGAAAGATTGGGTACGTTGTAAAGTACAGATGAGCTGACAAATACCCTTCTGGTTTCAGGGCAAGGCACCTTCAAGGGTAAAGGCTGTAAATTTCTGCATTCCTCTGCTGCTGCTGCATTTTGTATCTGTGTGGTGGTATGTGGATACTTGTGTTCATTGGCATGATTCCTTTGATGGATATGATGGATGATGTGGGCAGGAGGGAGACGTGGTTGAAGGCTGAGAAGGGAAACTGGACTTGGGAGATCTGTGTTACCTTCAGCACTTTGTCACAGCTTCCACATGAGCTCGTTAGCTTCTTTTCCCACTTGTGAATAGGTACTGGTGCTTTCCTGCCACACGGGGGGCTGAGGCAAGGAAGGAGTAATTAGGTGAGGTGATACTGCGTAGTGGCAGGCAGCTGGATGGGAGCTGCTGTATGTGCATAGTCTAGCATCTTGTGAAACCCTGGAGTATTCTTAAAGGACTTTGTTGTTGGGAAATGAAGCTATTGCAGGGCTCTGCTGGAAGTGAAAAGCTGTTGATTTTCTGCCCCAGTGAAGTCTGAGCTCTTTTCCAGCCTCCTTTTCTTTCTTCCTCTTTTGGTGTCATAGCAATTAGCAGCAATCATCAGGTTTCGGGCATACAAACACTTATTAATGTTTTTTAAGATTTCTTTATCTTACCTCTACATTGTTGTGTATTAAGACCCAGGATTTGACCTACTCTGTAAGGACACGTGAGAAAGCTTTACAAAATTGTAAATTTACACCTAAGCCTTTGTGCTAAGGTTTTTATGTCTTTCTGTAGACTTTCTGTAGACTTTCAGTGGACGTTTTGTTTTTAAATGTGCTACTCAACGCATCTAGTTAACTTTTATTCTGTACATGTGAACTGAACAAACAAGCTCATTTCCACATAAATACATCTGTGACTCAAATCTTTGTTGCTTTGTGTAAAAGGAGAATATTGCTGATTTGAAAACATTTTCTTGCTCTGAGAAGATTTGCAGTTATTACACAAGCAGTGAGTGTAGGGTATTTTCTGTGGTGGGCACTAGACAAATTATGAATTTAATCAATTATGCACCATTATGAAATCAGGGGGAACTTGTGAATAAAGTTGTAGGGAAATTTTGTGTGTCTTCTTACTGCTAGAGTTGTAACCTCATTTTGTCACATACAGAGCACTGACTCTTTCCACTGGCTTTAAGTGCTGTTCTTGGTTGTGTTCCTGAGCTGTGTTTTACACTTTGTATTAATGTTCACTGTAGATTTTTAGTGGTGAGAGGAGAGCTTAACCCTGCTTCCAGGTAAGTTACTACTTCATATAGCAGTATTGGCTTTCTAGTTATGTTGTTTTTTTCCTTTGCCATTGTTACTTCCACAGATGCAAAAGCAGAATGTGCTGCCTCCGACATCAAAAGACTCACGGAGTATGTGGGAGGAGGAATTGAAGTCAAGAACCCACCTTGAAGATCGTCTTGCTCAGCTTGGCAGGGAAAAGGCTGAGCTCCTAGAACAGGTGAGCCCTAACACCTAGTCAATACCCAGAATTATGTTCACATTTTTGCTGACTTTTTACATACTCAGCCTCTTCTCTTCATATTCAGACCACAAGTAACTGTTGATTTGGGGGTTATGCAGGAATTGAATAAAAGCCCATGGGGTATTTCTCTGTAAATGCTGGAGTGGTTCTGTTGGGAAAACGGTGTGGTTTGAGCACATTGAGCAAGACTGAAGTTCCCCAGTTCTTCATTTAAATTCCTTCTGGTCATCATATAGTCCCTTGATTTTGGGACAGGGTTAAAACACTTGATGTTTCCAGTACAGTGTATGGAGGAGCTGGTACAGGTTTTCAGAATAGCAGGAGCTTAAAATTCTTGCAGAAAAATAAGGAGCAAGTACAAAGTCCAAGAAAAACTGCCAGATCCTTTCTGTTAGGCCTGAGAAGACATCAAAAGGAAGAACAGTGCCTGAATTAGTAAATACTGACAAAGATCATGCAGAGGGAATGGCAGAGGAGAATGAAACATGACCAGTTCCAGAAGAGCCACCTTCTCCTCCTTGTTGAAGGTTCCATGAGAAGGTCTTTGCCACCTTCTCACTGTGAAGCCGTAGGAGAGGGGGCCTTTGCTTCAGTGGGGGCATCTCTTTCTGTCTCTCAGTATTGGCCTCTCTGTGTGAAACCTGAAGTGATTTCCTGCAGAAATGTTTGCAGGGACCCTAGTGTTCTGTTGAACTCTGAAAGGGGTGTACTGCAGCTTCTTTATGGAGAACTCCATCTGCGCATACCACATGTAGATGCTGTCCCTGTGCTGGTTGTGCCATGTGTCTTTTCTGTTTTGAAAGTGTGAGAGTGAGAGAAAGAAAGTGAAGAAGCTGGTAGAGTTGAAACGCCCAGTTGAGGTGCGTCTGGACCAGGAAATGAAAAGAAACATTGAACTGCAAAAAGAATGTCACAGGTATGGCTTGTTTAGTACTTTAAAGAGAGATCCCATAGAGCAGAAATCAAGCTTTATGGAACTTGAGTGTAAAAATAGGTGAGGGTAACTGTCTGTGAGCAAATTCAAGCCCCATGCTAGGTCTTGCAAGGCTCTTCTGTACACCTGCCTATGGTTTTTCAGAGCTGCCAAAAGAACTGCAAATACAGGTTGCACTGCAGTTCTCCTGGGAGGGCAGGAAGTCCCTCCTCCATTTATTCCTCCGTTGAGGTGAAAGATGGACCCTCCAAGTGATCTGTGGCACTGGAATGCCGGTTTTTCTCAGTAGCTCCTGGTCTGTCGAGCGTGTTAAAGCCATCTGTATGCTGCTTACGTCTGAGAATGTGGAACAGACTGGTAGTTCCTTCACCTCATTATTTTATTGACTAATTTGCCACTCAGGTGCAAGAGGCTTCTGAACAGAGCTATGAAGAAAATCAGGACGTATGAGGCCAGAGAAAGAGAGTCCCAGTTTAATTTCCAGGGAGAAATGAAGAACAGGTATTCTGAAATGGTCAATGAAGTTGGCAGATTGAGAACAAAGGTGAGTTCTGGTTTGTTTGTTTATATATGGCGTTATTTTCTGGAAATCTGCAATATTATTTTCATATACTTGCTTCTCTGAATGGTGTTGTTGGCTCCCAGGGCAGGATGCAGTGAAGGGATGAAGAAGTTTTCTAACTCACCAGCAGCTGTCTCAGCCCGTCTTTCCCTAGCCGTGGGCACCCTGAAGTAGAGGTCCAAGAAGTGCTTTTGAGCTGCCGTGGGTGTCTTGTTCAGGTGCATGGAACCCTTGATCTACATTTCCCCTGGTTACTGAGAGGTGCTGCTAAGGCACACGTGTGCTTTAGAAGGTATTGTAGAAGGAGTCAAGTGCCCTTGTGGTGGCTCATTCTTAGTCCAAAGGCTCGTAGCATTCTCGTGGCTTCACTGCCATTAGAAGAGTTCTCTTAAATGACAGGGAATGGCATTGTGTTTAGGCAGTGTAAAATGAAGATTAAGTTTCCGGGTTTTTTTTGTTTTTATTTTTTATTTTGTTTGTTTTGAGGGATTTTTGTTTGTTCGTTTTTTATCTATTTATAAAAGGCGGGAACCTCCCGAGTGTATTTTTAGAAGGTGTAGAAAAGGTGTATTTCTGGGGGAGAAGAGTAAGACAGCATCGCAGCTGGCCTTTGGGACTTAATGGGACATCTGCTATATCCTCCGTATCCTTGCAACCAAACATCAGCTTTGACCTAGAGAGAAAATGCGTTCCTCCAGCAGTTCTGTCAAAGTGGCCTCCTGAGGCACTGTTTCCAAAGCTTTCAGAGTAAGGGCAGGAAGAGTATTTGTTGCTCGTGCCTAGTCCGTTCTGCACTGCAGCGCTTCCCCCCACACACAATAGGCATTCTTTCTGGTGTCTGGGTAGAGGTGTGTTTGATGTCCCATGAGCAGAGGAGCATTTTGGGCAAGAGCGTCCCTAGCGCCTTTCAGCCCAGTCCCACAGGGGAAATGCTGCTGGTTTGGTACCTGTTTGTGGTGTGTGACCTGCTTCAGAAGAACTAAGGAAGGATGGGAACTTGGGAATCCTGTCGGTAATAATGTTAAAGCTGTTCTTCTTTTAAAATACAAGCCTAGCTTTACTTTGATCTTAATACTGTTTCAGAAGATTACAAATACAGTCTTGGTGGCCTTCTTGTTTATGAATTTTCACTGAATTTAATATTTTTTGACCCCTCTACATTTATTTTATTGCTGTCTACAGGTTAGTGAACTTTCCCAGCAGCTGGAGTTGGAGTCTAAAAAATGCATGCAGCTGGAAGCACAAAATCAGGATTTGCGAGAAGAGCTGTCTGCTCTGCGTGGGAATCATGAAATACTGGAGAAGAGCAAATGCCAGCTGAAGGAAGAAGTGGCAAACCTCAGACATCGTTTGGAAACTAATATGGTGGATCACAGCCAAATAGAGCAATATAAAAGAGAGATGGAAGAACGAGCTGGACAAGAAATCAGACAAAAGCTACAAGAAGTCAATTTGTTTTTACAGGTATATTAATTAGTCAGTTTTGCCTTTAGTCTTTATTGCATTATAGTTTTTCTGTCATTTTTTAGTGTTTTATTTATAGTGGCTCATTCTGTGCGTTAGCGCTGTGCTTCTGTCTTTCCAGAAGGGAGTGGGAGAAGGGAAAATGGTTGGGCTAAAGTGTGTTTGTGCGTGTGATGTGCCTGCAGGTTCCCAAGTTCGTAGTCTGCCCATGGCAGACTTAGTTTTGCAGTTCTTAGGGGAATAGCTGTCTAGTGATCTTGTTCTTGCTGTTCATTCTCGAACGAGCATTGTAACTTAGATGGTTTGGCCAGACATACAGGTCTTGCTTTATCATTCTGTGGGGTAAAGCGCTCAGGAAAGAAGTCACTCAAGTTACACAGGCTTTTGTGAAGGAGGCACGAGGGTGGGGATAGGACCCTCATAGTTTCTTTATAGAATCTTTTTTTGTGTAACCTGTTGTGCAGATATAATGTTCTTTTGGTACTACCTTTGAATAATAGTGCTAAGAGCAGATATCTTTCTGAATTAATTATTTAATGTGGTAGTTCCAGAGATCTGTCTTGATTGCTGATGGTAGTGAGGAGGCACAGTTGCCTCAACTTTGTAAGTTTGGGACCTTGAAATTGGGTATGTGCACCTGTCTGTTGGGGGGGGGGGGGGGGGCAGTTCTCTTTTTCTTTATGGTGGTTGAAATTGCATTATCTGCTTCAGACACAGGCAGCCTCCCAAGACAGGTTAGAACAAATCAGAGCCAGCCATCACGCTTCACTGAGAAACCAACTAAAGCACAGAATTAAAGATCTTGAATGCGAGTTGGACAGGATAAAAAATACGCAACAAGACAGTATTTTTCAAAAAGAATCCACACAAGCAGAAGTGGAAAAATACAAAGACCTGTATCTGGAAGAAGTGAAAATTAGAAGATGTCTAGCAAATAAGCTGGAAAGGTAAGTCCATGCTTTTTTGGAGTGGTAGCAAGACATGAAGTGGTAACAAGTTGTATAAAAAACATTGTACAATTTCCTCCTGAAATCCCTCTTCTACGTCTGGTCAGCATGACGTCAGTAAATGTGCCTAAGATGGCATATTACAAATTTTAATTTTTTAATTTTATAAAAAGAGTCCTCTACGACCCTTCCCCTTTTTAAGAACTGCCTTGATTTTGCTTCAGTGTTCCAGCAGTGCTGCCACGGGGCAAGGTGTTACTAGAGTATTTTTGAAGTTAACAGCATTTTAACAGGCATCCTTTTGGCCCCTTCTAATAATGTCCCCTTCTTCTTCTGTTTAAGGCAGAAAAGAGTGATTGCATGTCCTGTCCCACTGTCTGCAAACTAGGAATGCTTAAAGATAGACTTTCCAGGGGGCGGACTCTTGATTCTGTGACATAAAACGATCTTTTTGGCTGCCATTTTGGCAGCATGTCTGAGGTTTGAGTTTTCCTTGGGTGGCGGAGAGAATCCCGGAGTTCTCATGCAGCTGATGCACCTTTCAGAAGAAGCTGTGTAAACATATGGCTTGCTTTCAAGTCCTAATGCTTCAAATGCATTCAGTGCTAAAGTGTTGGTAACTTGCTGCTTTCTACAGGTAGTGTAATTTCCTGGAAGTAGGTTCTCCAAAATCTTCAGATTGGATTACACTCTCATTTTGAACTCTCTTAATCTCTTCTATTTTCAGAAGTTAAATTAAAGTCAAAAGACCTGGAAAGTGGCTTTGCAAAAATATTACAAAGATAATTCTTTGCATGGTTTTAAATGTTTCAGAGCTAATGAGAGACTAGCAGAAGCCAACGCTAAGCTCCTTCAAGAGCGCCATAGAAGCAAATCATTAATTGCAAGCAGCATTGTCGGTGGAGGTCTGGCTGCAAGTCCAGTT
This sequence comes from Anser cygnoides, assembly GCF_040182565.1. Taxonomy (NCBI): domain Eukaryota; kingdom Metazoa; phylum Chordata; class Aves; order Anseriformes; family Anatidae; genus Anser; species Anser cygnoides. Next base: position 26,847,261 of record NC_089873.1, read on the forward strand.
CTATATTCAACTGAACTGGGACATCTTGGCAACAATTTGGCACTGAACAGAAGTCTTAGTCTAGGAGGAAGCTTCCTAGGCACAACTGGGAATGCATTATCGTCGAGAAACAGGGTTGAAGCCTATGTGGCTAAGGTAAGCATTGTGAAATGCTCTTCAAGCTACTGTTGAAGAATATCTGTAAGCAAAGTTATGATTCTTAGTATACAGTTAGAATCTATCTATAGTTTGAAACCATAGTCTAATATGCTAAACCAACAGCTGATCATCAAAACATTACACATCTGTGTGGCAGGGATGAAGGCTTTCGGTCATTGGGACTGTACAAAATTCCAAGAGTGCTCAGAGACCAAAAATACTGGCATCTAAATAATGAGCTCTTAACTAATACGTATCTATTTATTAACAAGAGAAAATGTGATAAGGAATGCTGTGGCATCAGAAGTTCCCAGCTAAGCTATTCGTTAAATTTTAATGTACAGTGTGTAGATAAGTGTATGACATCTTTAAAATGGATAACTTTGAATGCAAAATCCCATCAGGCATCTTTACTCAAGACACTTTTTCTTTCCTCGCTGATCTTCATTTTAATACTTCCTTTGCTGGAACATGTTTTAGTACATTAATACCAACAAAGGATGCTTCAAAACTAGGATGACAGCAGCATGATTGCTTAACTTCTTACTATATAGTGTATTGTGGGATGCATGCTGTGCCTAGGAGGCATTTGTTTTTGTGGTTCCTGCTGAGTGTTATTACCTGAAATAACCCCTAAATAAAATAAACTATTCTTCAGGAAGTCTTCACAGCTTTCTAATTTTACAGCAATGCTGCAACCTCTACAATAGCTCTGGTAAAAGTAGCATAAAATAGTACAGCCCTAACAGAACGGTGAGCATTATATCAGGACACCAAATTTGGAGTTTAAAGGCATGAAAGATTTCAGTTTTCATAAACTACTATTTAACATTAGAAGGCTAATATCACTGATGATGCATTTAGCCTTACATTTTGAAGACAGTCATGTTGCAAACTCAGCCAGAAATGAACATCTTACTCTTAACAAGCATAAAGAAACACATGTTCCATTACAGTATAGCCCCTTTCCCCATACCAAGCATATATGTTACAGAAATCAATGACCTTGAAATGGACATGCAAAAGCATCTTGAAAAATCCAGAAAAGTTCATACTGACACATGCTAATTAACCAAAAAGATCAAATCACATGTAAATGTCTGTTTTATTATTATATTTTTATTGTTATTATAATATTTTATTACTATTAGAGCTCCAGTAGTGAGGAGTAAACTACAAGTACTTGAAAAATTCCATGTAAGTCACTACAAACAGTAACTGTAGGAACTAGCAAGCAATTCATTATGTTCTGGAATAATGTTGGCTGAAGTTGGTTTCATAGTAGGACTTGTGCCATTTGAAAAAAGTGTGTATTTCCATTACAGGAGTAAAGAGATCTTTGGGTTCTGTTTTTTACTTTATGATTTGGTCTGCTGACTCCCAAACTGCTCCCACATTGGCCTATCACTGTCCTGAGTTTGACTGAATAAAGCAGATGAAACACACATGCAAGGTTCTTTTAGTGGTCTGCGTACCATAATTTGGGAACTGCTGCTTTAGTCCTTAGATAAAGGCAAGGAATTTCTGCTGCAAGGAGTTTCGGAGGCAAGAGTCCTGTTAATAGGTTCAACAAACATCAAGCTTAAACCCTAACAGCTGTGCCAAAGGCATGGTGACTATGAATGTGAGTGTCTTGACACAGAAAATAATAGTGAAGGCTGCTAAATGCAACCAGTGTGAGTTAACGGAATTATGAAACCAGCTTTTCTCCTGGTAACATGAGAGCAGGAATGCCCTCCTTCTACTCTGTCTCTCAATTGCTGTTCCTTTCTGATTTTGTTTCCTGTCTGCACTCCTGTATTGTAGCAGTCTTTGGATCATTAGCCAATTTAGTTGTTTTATTTACACGTAGGTCATGTTCTTAGTTCTTACTGAAGACTTTTGAACTTAAGGCCGTTGTTCTTTCTTCTTCAACTCCTTAATCAAAAATCTGTTCTTTCTCTTCTCTGCAGCCAGATACATGACAAGGTTTGTAGCCAGTCTTGTTTCATGTGGGGTGGTATTATATACTAGAAATGTTTTTGTCTATATACGCTGTTAGGTTTTGATTAAAACTTACAGATGCATTCACATTTTCCTATTACGGCAAATATTTTAAACTTGTTAGTTTGTCCAAGAGACATGGTCACTGCTGCAGAGTGCTTTTGTGCTTTAATGTATGTTACAGCTTTTGTGGTAGTTAACTGTCTATAAGATATCCTCCGTGCCAGTTCTGATATTCAGAAAGCTCTTGGTAGTAACAGCAATTCGTACATGAAGTGCCAGTAGTGTTCTGACTTCCTCAACTGTGAGTATCATTTCATGGAGTCTCACAGGATCCAAGTTACTCTGCTCAAGCAACCTGTGTGGGTAAATAGTAAGTCAAAACTGCTCTCTGAAAAAGAGTTTTCAAGAAGGTGACTGCTGCAGGGCAACCCAGGGTGCTACTGCCTGAAGAGATGTGCAGTGGGATGAGAAGTACCTCTGGGTAGAACTTGGTGCAGAACAGATCAGAGATCGTTGACCAGTTTTCCAGTTCTGTTACTGTTGTCTGGCAAAAGTTTTTCTGGAATCTGAAGTTGTCACCTTATTGCTCAGGAGGTTCAGGATAGTCAGCTGTGATGGCTTTTCCAGGGGGATAAGGGAGGAAGAACAACAGTGCAGGCACAAGTTATTGTCTTCAACGGTGTATTTTGCCTGGTTTTTCATTCCCTCTTTTGGAAATGACCATGCCAGCTTATTTTCCACTTACTCCTCTTTCTTCAGACTTTCATGAGGATCACAAAGATGTTAACAGAGTATATAAGAAAAGAAGAACTTTCTATTTTCTTGATTCATCTGTACTTGTTGGGGAGGATTTGGTGGGCCTTCTGATCACTGCGGAGGCTCCAGAAACCAATGGAAGTGGTTTTTTCTTCTGAACTACTACTGCTCTGTTTAGGATTGGTCCTGTTTCTGAGCTATCTTTTGGTCTAGGTACTTGGTTTCCTTTGCCTTTTTGTTAGCAGTGTCTCTCTTTATGTGTTAGGCTCCCTTCTGCCCAGGATTTTGCTGCTTCTTTCCCCTGCTTTTAAATAACTAGAGGTTGAAGGATCTGGGGGATCCCCTTCCTTTCTTCCTTCAGCTCCTTGTTCCTTTCTTCTACCTGCGAAGGTACCAAAAAATATCACTGACTGATTCTTCTCCTGGTGGAGATGGTGGATTTGGTTGCAGCTGTCCCTGAGGTCCTGGAGAGAATGCCCTTCCCTCCTCTCTGCTGGTTTGTACCCCACTTCTTTGGCCCTCACAGTGGCCTGTTGCCGCTCTTCTTGTGAGGGTTTGCACAGTTCTTCTCTTCCAGAGATTCTTGCTCTCCCTGGCCTGTTGAGTACATTGAATAGTTTTTCAGTTCTTATCTTTGATACGTTGCTAGGCGAGCCTACTCATTTCATAAAATAAATCCCTGTTCCCCCACCCCAGGGATTCAGCACTGAAGTCAGAGAATCACAGAATGGGTGAGGTTGGAAGGGGCTTCTGGAGATCATCTAGTCTAACCACACCCCTGCTCAGAGCAGGGTCAGCCACAGCAGTTTGCTGAGGGTCATGTCCAGCCAGTTTTTGAGCATCTCCGAGGACGGAGACTCCACAACATTTCCTGGTAAAGTGTTCAGTGTTTGACCATGGTCACTAAAATATTAATACAAAAATCCGTATGTTTAAATGCATTTTCCTTTATTTCTACGTCTGCCTCTTGTTCTTTCACTTGGCACCACTGAGAAGAGTCTGGCCCTGTCTTCTTTATACTCCACCCACAAATCAGATAGTTAACGCACACGGATAAAACCCCCTGAGTCTTCTCTTCTCCAAGCTGAACAGTCCCAGCTCTCTCAGCCTATCCACGTAAGTCACATGCTCCAGGCACCTAATTATATTCATGGCCTTCATATTTGCTAATGACACAAATCTGGAAGCTGTATGCTGTCTGTTCCGACAGTCACTTCTATGTGTCACAGACTTGATGGAAAATAGTACAGGAGTCATAAGTATCATCAAATGTACACAACAGCATGTAGCGTTTGGGCTGTGGCTCTTTGAAAGGTCTCATTTCTCCCTATGAAGACTTTGCAGGCAGAATACAGGGCAGTAACTTAACTTGTTGGCAGCAAGAACCAGCTTCTAGGGGTGAGAGGGGTAAAGGCTGCTTCCTAGTGATCCGAGCCGATTTCAGTTCGGTAGTAAAACCCACAGCACTTGCTTTGTAGAACCTGCAGCTGCTGCTCCTCGTTTCTTAGTAGGTAGGTAACAAGAAAATAACGTGTTTTTATGTTTTTTACACGTGTAATAACAATAAGGAAAAATACTGGCATGATCTATAGGAGCTCTTTCAATTTTCCATCGTAAGGTGGAAAAAAGAAGAATATTGATGCGTGCTTTTTTGTCCACAATGGAATATATTGGTCCTTCAGCAGCTGCTGTTGCAGCTGTTCTCTTACGAAGTCGCAGAAGTAGGCCTTAACTGAAACGGGCCCCGTGATGGCGTTTGTGCATATCTTACTGTTTGGCTGACATTCCGCTCGCGTATTTGAGGATGGACATTAACCATGCATGCACTTTTATAAAACCACTGTGCTTTCTTCCTCTACTTTTTTTATGCTCAGTTATGATCCAGATGGTGAGTTACCGCGATGTTGTTGTGCTAAAATTAATGTTGCTCAGCAATGAGAATGCTACGGCCTGGCTGACCAAGAGTTTCTCTTTGTAAAAAAAAAAAAAAAAAAAATCAACCCCCAAACGAAGACGTCTCTATTTAGGATGATGTTTTCAGTGTTTGACACACATTATACGTGGGTTTCAAAACTGGTTTATTTTTTTATTGCAAAAATATAACTGTTGAAATTTTAACTATATATTTTACCTGTAACTCTAGATACGGCGGGAACTGGATGAAAAAATCACTAAAGAACTTGAACAAGGTAACGTGTAATTCTGTTAGCAATGTTTTTAAGGAAGATGATGATTGTTCCTAATTTTTGGATATAATGACTTGAAAGCTGTCAAGGGCCTGTTCTAAGCACACCTGTTTTCTGCTAACTCTCTGATTTAGAGTTTTATGTGGGAAATTTCCTGCTTACCAAAATACTGCACAGAATGTTCTGCAGTTACCTTGAGAAAAAGAAAGGAAACTGAACTACCTCCCCCACACAGGTGCACTTGACTTAAGCTAAAGCTATCTCTAGTCCTCAGACACAAACAGCAAACATAAAAGAAGCCCTGAAATAAGATTTTTATAGACTTCAGCCATCACTTCTCTTTCTGCATACATTCATTGCATTTAGCACTGAAGCATACCGTAACACATTTTCTGGTGTTAGTTCTTGATTTTTGCTGTCTCTTATTCACTGCTTGTATTTGTAGTTTACACGTTGCAATCTTCTTTGGATGAGCAAGAAGAATCAGTGACAAAACGCATCTTTTCTTCAGGAAAAGTTCATTCAGTAATGTTGAGGCAAACACAGTATGAGGTGGTTGCTCTTAATATGTAGTAAAAAACATGTTCTGTAACATGAGGCCAGGTCTCCAGAGAGAAATTGCACCTCTTTCATGATAATCGTACTGCCAGAGTCACTGCTGCTGTGCCTGGAGCTATTTTGAAGCAGCAAACCCCTGAGAGGATTGCCTTCTGTTCCAGTGTGCTTCATTTATGTATAGTGAGTCCAGCTGTTGCTTTACAGCTCTTTACATTTGCTCGCATGGACACAAACCCATTGCTTTGTATCCACCGGCGTTTTCAAATGTAGTGATGCTAGGAGTCATAGTGTTTGTTTGGTTTGGGGACCTTGTCTCAAGAAGGTGGATGGATGGAAACACAGCAGAGCTTTGTTTTTCTGCTCTCATTGCATATGTGTTCCCATGGAGAAGAGAGGGGTTTGCCAGGGCAAGTTATAAAGACATCCCACAGAAAACGCTGCGTTAGTTCCAGGCTGGGAGACTTGTCCTGCTTGGACTGCAGTACAAGGTGTTTCCATTTTCAAAGGCAGACCTTTTTCACGTTGTTCACAATGAATATGTAAGCTGTTTTTAAGGGGTAGTGTTCCAAGATCTGCAGGGAGCTAAATTTAGCACTGGTGTAAGCAACAGTTGTTTGCAGGTTCCCTGAAGATGTTCTGTGTGCAGCTTCTGAAATTTCTTTCACTAGTTTTAGAAATACTCTTGACTGATAATTAAATGTGAAAAACAGTGTTCAATACTGTCTCCCATGACATCCTGATAGCAAAGCTGAGAAAGTGTGAGATAGAGGAGTGGACAGTAAGATGGGTTGAGAACTGGCTGACTGGCCGAGCTCAGAGGGTGTTGATCGGCGGCACATAGTCCGTTTGGAGACCTGTGACCAGCGGTGTTCCCCAGGGGCCGGTGCTGGGTCCGGTCATGTTCAACATCTTCATCGACGACCTTGATGAGGGAATAGTGTCTGCCCTCAGCAAGTACGCCGACGACACAAAGCTGGGAGGAGTGGCTGACACGCCAGAAGGCTGTGCTGCCATTCAGCGAGACCTGGACAGGCTGGAAAGATGGACAGGAAGAAACCAAATGAGGTTTAATAAGAGCAAGTGTAGAGTCCTGCACCTGGGAAGGAATAATCGCATGTATCAGTACAGGCTGGGGGGCAACCTGCTGGAGAAGAGCTCTGAGAATAAGGACCTGGGGGTCCCGGTGGACAACAGGTTGACCATGAGCCAGCAGTGTGCCCTGGAGGCCAAGAAGGCCAATAGGATCCTGGCGTGCATTAAAAAGAGCGTGGCCAGCAGGTCAAGGGAGGTGATCCTCCCCCTCTACTCTGCCCTGGTCAGGCCTCACCTGGAGTACTGTGTCCACTTCTGGGCTCCCCGGTACAAAAAAGACAGGGATCTCCTGGAAAGAGTCCAGCGGAGGGCCACAAAGATGATGCAGGGCCTGGAGCATCTTCCCTATGAGGAAAGGCTGAGAGACCTGGGTCTGTTCAGCCCGGAGAAAAGAAGACTGAGAGGGGATCTCATCAATGTGTATAAATACTTGAGGTGTGGGAGACAGAGGGATTTGGCCAACCTCTTCTCAGTGGTTTGTGGGGACAGGAAGGGGCAATGGCCACAAGATGGAGCACAGGAAGTTCCGCATGAACGTGAGAAAGAACTTCTTCACAGTGAAGGTGACAGAGCACTGGAACAGGCTGCCTGGGGAGGTTGTGGAGTCTCCTTCTCTGGAGATATTCAAGGCCCGTCTGGAGGCCTACCTGGGCAGCCTGCTCTAAGGAACCTGCTTTGTCAGGGGGATCGGACCCGATGATGTTTTGAGGTCCCTTCCAACCCCTTCGATTCTGTGATTCTGTGAAAGCAAGAGCAGAAAGTCTCGGCCTTCACTTTGTGTTGTCATTTTAACAAACTCAGGTGTGACCTCTTTTAAGTTTTTCCTAGCCTGCTTCTGTGCTGTTGGCTGTCAGTCAGGGGAAAATTGTGTGGAGAGGTGTGATTTTAATGGGTGTGCTGAATGGCTTGCTGGTCTTCAGGGGCGATACACTAATAGGACACCATGGGTAAAGTCTGTGTTGTAAATCTAGCCATGCACAGGGCTCTTTGGAGTCTTTTTGGCAGAAGGTTGACACCTCCCCCTCTTGAAGAAACCTCTGCTGAAAAAGGCCGTGCCTTTGTGCTCTCTCCAACTGGTTCAGGATGGGAGTAGGGTGTTAGGATACCTGCAGTAGAGCCAGCTGTACTTGGCAGACACTTGGGCCACCTTTTGAGAGGCAGCCATGAGAATCGTTGGCGAGCCCCAGCCCCTGGGGGCCCTCCTTGGGCAGCCTGTGGCAGCAGCTGAGGCCTCCAGAGCTCTGTGCCTCCCTCTCCACCGCTGCCCACCCAGATGGGCACCTCGCTTGGTCCCAGGGCCTCAGGTACCGTCCTTCTCCCGTCAGCCCTGCTGAGGTGGCCGGGCAGGGGCCGTGCCGCTGGGAGCATGCTGAGGGCCGGGTTGAGGAGAAGCTGTGCGAAATCTGAGGGGTGAGCGAGGGCGGTGCTGGTGGGCAGGGGGCAGAGCCTGGGCAGGGTGCTGCCAGGCCTTGCCCTGCTCTGCAGAAACCCGTCAGGGGCCTTGGGGGCATTCCTGAGCAGCAGCTCCTGGCTGATCCCGGATCATGGGATGGTCGGTCTGGTCTGCACACCACCAGGGCTGCTGAGGTGACAAGGTGCACCTTTCTCAAGGTGCATCATGAATCTTGTTTCTTTTCTCCCCAGCCACTGCTGAACTTGAAACTGGATCTGCTGGAGCTTCTCCCATGGTATCTACTGACGGATCTTCAAAAAATTTCAATGTTGACCAGGATCCCCTTTGCAGGGCAATACAGGAGTACCGTGATGTTTTAACCAAAAATTATCTCATCTGAACAAAATGCTAGGGAAAGGCACTAGAAATTTTGTTTACATAACATATCTGTTGTTTCCCATCCCGTGGCTCAGAAGCAAAAACATCTTCATTGCAGTTTGAACATAAATTCTATTAAATAGATGTCAAGCACACCGCACTTGTTTTTTGATGTATAGTTGGTTTATTTTGCACTCAAAATAAGAACCGTATCTGTTTTTTCTGACTAGCAGAATGACTTAATCTTGATTCTTGAACTTTACAGAACTCTCAAAGTGTTTCTTATTAAAGTTAGATGCATTATTTTGTTCCACTCTTGTTCAGTGTTTTAACAAAAGCATTCCTTTTGTTCTGTTTAATAATACTTTCATTCTGTGTGTTTTAGTGTTTCCAGTGTTATTTTAATGCTTAGGATATTATTTGATTGGCTTTTTGTCTGCTGCTCCAGTCCTGATGCAGTGAATATTTCTGTTGATGATGAAGTGAAAGTTTTACCACTGTTTAAGCTGGAAAACAGGGCACTTTATATTGCTGTCACTTTTATGTCCCCTAGGCTTAGAAATACCGTGAGTGTGTAGTAGTGCCAAGAAAGCTTTTATGTGGTATGTTGGTTCTGGTATCCATGTTGGTTTTTGTGTTAAAACTTGCAAATGTTTCAGACATTTGTTTCAGACATTTGCAGTTGCTAGAGGAACACCTGTGGTGAACCTGAAACAGTCCATATAGGGAAAAAGGAATATTAACATATCAACCTTCGGTTTGGTCGGTACTTAACACTATTTGTGTGATAGAACAGCTTTTTGTTGCTGCTAACAGCTGATGGTACAGTGGCTGTAGCCCAGGTGAAGGGCAGTATTATGGGACATTTGTGTCAATAAAACAAGCAGTTCTACTTATTTCAGGGAGTTATCTGCTACTGAAGATCAGCAATCTTCATTTCATGCCTACCAAATTTGCTGGCAATTAGAAGATTATAGAACAAATGAAGTCCAAATTCTGGAGAAATAAAAATGGTTGTACTGAGATAAATGAAGACTGGAAAAAAAAAAGTTTTTTTACCCATTAATTCAATAACTTGAGTTATCAGGCAGTGAGGAAAAGCAGTGAATGCTGCTATGACTCTCTGCTCCTTTTTATATTAATACAACAGTTTTGTGAAGCTAATACACTGTATTTAATTCCAGGCATTATGTTCGAACTTGGTATTTAATAAAATTTAAAATCTAATACATGTCTTTGTTTTATTATATTCCCCTTCTTGATTTTGCTTTCCACCTCCTTCCTTGCCTGTGTGACTTGCTAGAGCTTTCCTCTGCTCTCTTCAGCTCTGTTCATGGCTGCGCCTTCAGCCTGGCCTGAGAGCAGGCAAATGGCTGAAAAGAAGGCACACCTCTCTGTCCTTTTCTTCCACTTGAGACTTGAAGCAGGTTTGAAGATCAGGGACTAGAATTGAAGTATTGCTACTAACCACTTTCCAGGCTACTTTTCAGAGCAATTCTGCTTGTGGTCCAAAGCAGACGAGCTTCTGGTAGGCATGAAAGATTGTCAAATCCCACAGCTTTGGATCCCATGGGGAGCTGATCAATTTGTGGGAATAAAAACGTTGTTTTTGCAGAGTTACATCGTTTAAAGGTAAGGAATGGGGTATTGAGATATGCTTGCAGTGATAAGGAAACTTAGCAGGCGACCTTGTAAAATGCACACAACCAGACTCCTTAGAACAATTAGGTGAAAATCACGGTGTTAAGTCAGATAAGTAAAGAAACATTACCACTTCAAACAGTGAAAAAGTCTAAAGAAATTTGAAATTTAACAGACCGGCAACTGAAGGCCATGCATTATCTGGGAAGCATCAGATAGATTGTGAACCTGGATTACCCACTCAGTGGGGAAACAGGGGATGGGCCTGTCATCAAAAAGTATATAAACTGTGTTTTGGAACCAGTAGGTGCGCTCCTGCTTGTGGGACGCCCGCCATTGCAATCACGAAGAAATTACTACTTCACTGAGATCCTCGCCTAAGCCTAAGTTATTGGCTACGGAGTGTTTCTCACAGTTTGTAGCCTGCCGACGGGAAAGGTGTTAAGAAATTCCTCTGGCCTTCAGCACAGCGGTCAAAGAGGAGTTCACATGGTTGGAGAGGTGCTGGAAAGTACCAAACAGAAATTTTAACCAGTACCATTTTAAGCAACGAGGACCTCGCGCGGATGGGCTGCAGCGAGGGCTCGCGGCAGGGAGACGGACGGAGCCAACCCCTAACCCCCCCCCAGCACAGCGGCACAGAGCCTCTCGGTCAGAGCCGCAGCCCCGGCCCCCGCCCCCCGGGCAGGCAGGAGCTGTGCTTGGGCCGCCGCGGGCGCTGCCGTGCTGCGGGCGGGGCCGGGGTGACGGCAGCCCCCCCACCGCCCACCCCTGGCGCTGTAAGAGCAGCCCTAGGGGCGCCGCGAACAGGGCCCGCTGAGAGGGTCGGCCTGGCAGTGAGCGCTGGCGGGTCGCGTGGGGCAGTTCCTGCGGGGCAGGGAGAAGTGCGAGGAGGATCCTCTCCTCCCTTTCCCTTCCCTTTCTCTTCCCCTCCTCTCCTCGGCGACCTCCACCTCTTTGCACCTAGAATTCACCACGATGGGCACCCGCTGCAGCGGCCGGTCCGAGGCGGCAACCCGAACGGAGGAGATGCTGTCTCTCCGGGCTCATGTGGGCACTCAGGTGGATCTCCTGACGGCGGAAGTGGCAGTCCAGACAGGAGACTGCAGGGAGCTCCAGAATCTGGAGACCCACCTGGGTCCTGAGGGAAGAGAGGGCTGTCGTGGGTGCAGGTGTGCCCTGCTTAAGGAACTCCTCGAGCAGGTGGCTGGGCTGCAGCAAGAAATCCGCAGCCCGAGGGGCTCCTGGGAGTCTCTGAGGGTGACAGATAGGAGGTGTCAACCTGCCCCTGCTGATGCCCAGCAGCCCCCTCCTAAGTCCCTGCAAGGGGTACAAGCTGACCCAGCTGATCACAGGCAGTACGAGGGCCTGACTGCCCACAAGAGAAAAGGGGCTGGACCCTCGTCTCAGCTGGAAGCAGAAAGAGACGCCTGCCCCCGACACCCGCGGTGCCACCAACCCCCACGGTGTCCCTGGGTAATAGATTTGAGGTTCTCAGGGAGGAAAAGGAAGAGGTTGAGGGTCTGGACAGTAGTCCAAACCTGGGAAGCAACCCTGAGAAGCGCGTCAAGACTGGGAGAAGTACTGAGCATAGGGATAGGGGCCGGACGGGGCACTGCATCACAACCAGTGCCACAAAAAAAGAGCAGAGAGTTTTAGTGATCAGAGACTCCTTGCTGAGGGGCACTGAGGCTCCCATTTGTAGCCCAGACAACCTATCCAGAGAGGTGTGCTGTCTTCCTGGGGCACGTGTCAGAGACATTAGGAAGGCTCTGCCACAGCTCGTTAAACCGGAGGACTACTATCCTCTTGTTGTCGGTCAGGTTGGATCCCGGGAAGCTGCAACTAGAAAAATGAGGACTATTAAAAAGGACTTTGCATCCCTGGGAAGGTTGTTGAAGGGATCGGGGGTGCAGGTAGTGTTCTCCTCTGTCCTCCCGCTGGGTGACTGGGACCCAGAAAGAAGGAGGAGAACGGGACAGGTGAATGGCTGGCGGGGTGGTGTCTGGACCAAGGATTTGGGTATTTTGATCTTGGGCAGTCCTTTGAGAAGCCAGGTATGTGGGCTGCTGACCGACTCCAACTCAGCAAGTGGGGCACAAGTGTGTTGGGGCAAGCTCTCTGGGCTGATTACCAGAGCTTTAAACTAGGTTTGACAGGGGAAGGGAGGGGAGCTAAAAGTGACAGAGAAGGGCTGGGGGAAGTTGTCACTGCTGTCACTGTTGAAGATAGTAGGGAAAAACCTCTGAGTTGTCCCATAGGATTGTCTGAGGGCTCCTCAGAGAAGGTAACGATCCCGATACCCCGTCCGGAATCTTCTTCTTGCATCCCTCCAGGGGTAACTGCGCCTGCTGCTTCCCTAAAGTGCCTGTATGCCAATGCACAGAGCATAGGAAATAAACAGGATGAGCTCGAGATCTGTGTTCGGTCGCAGGGCCACGATCTCGTAGCAATCACAGAGACGTGGTGGGACAGCTCGCATGACTGGAATGCTGTCATGGGAGGCTATGTTCTTTTCAGGAAAGACAGGCTGGGGAAGCGAGGGTGTGGGGTTGCCCTTTATGTGAGGGAGCAATTAGAGTGTACCCAGCTCCACCTGGGGGTGGGTGAAGGACAAGTGGAGAGCTTGTGGGTGAGAATTACGGGGTGGGCTGGTATGGGGGACACTGCTGTGGGGGTGTACTACAGGTCACCAGATCAGGAGGAGGAGGTCCATGGGGCCTTCTACAAGCAGCTGGTAGTAGCCTCAAGATCACGGGTGCTGGTTCTCGTGGGGGACTTCAGTTATCCAGACATCTACTGGGTAAGCAACTCGGCCAGGCATGCGCAGTCCAAACGGTTCCTACAGTGCGTTGAAGACAATTTTCTGACGCAGGTGGTGGAGGAGCCGACAAGGCGGGGGATGCTTCTGGACCTTGTCCTTACCGACAGGGATGGGCTTGTTAGGGATGTGAAGGTTGGGGGCAGCTTGGGATGCAGCGACCATGAGATGGTGGAGTTCAAGATGGAACTTGGTGGAAGAAGTAAGGCTAGTAGCAGGATTGCTACCCTGGACTTCTGAAGAGCCAACTTTGACCTCTTCCGGGACCTGCTTGGGAGTAGCTCATGGGCTAGGTTGCTAGAAGGCAAGGGTGCTTGTGAGAGCTGGGCTACATTTAAACAGCACTTCTTCCAAGCTCAGGATCGGTGCATCCCTAAGAGTAGGAAATTGGGGAAGGGGGGCAGGAAACCTGTGTGGATGAGCAAGGAGCTCATTGATAAGATCAAAAGGAAGAGGAAGGTCTATGAGATGTGGAAAAAGGGCCTGTCCTCTTGGGAGGAGTATAGAAGTGTTCTCAGGGCCTGCAGGGACGCGACGAGGAAGGCTAAAGCCCCACCTAGAGATGAGGCTTGCAAAAGAGATAAAAGATAATAAGAAGGGTTTTTTTTTTTTTAAGTATGTAAACAGTAAAAGGAAGACTAGGGATAATGTGGGTCCCTTACTGAACAAGGGGGGTGTCCTGGTAACGGGAGACGCCAAGAAGGCGGAGATACTGAATGCTTTCTTTGCTTCAGTCTTTGCTTCAAGGACTCCCCCCCGGGACTCCTCAACCCTGGCGGGAGGAGAAAGGGTCTGGGAAATGGAGAGCTCCCCCCTGGTTGACGAGAGAGTGGTTCAGGAGCGTCTGAGTGGGCTCAACGCACACAAATCCATGGGTCCCGATGGGATGCATCCGCGTGTGCTAAGGGAGTTGGCAGATGTGATCACTGAACCACTCTCTATCATCTTTGAAAGGTCCTGGAGAACAGGTGAGGTGCCTGAAGACTGGCAGATAGCCAGTGTCCCTCCAGTCTTCAAGAAGGGCAAGAAGGAGGATCCGGGAAACTACAGGCCAGTCAGTCTCACCTCTGTCCCTGGAAAGGCGTTGGAACAGCTTGTTCTGGATGCCATCTCCAAGAAATTGGAAGAGAAGAATGTTATGAGGAGTAGTCAGCGTGGATTCACCAAGGGGAAGTCGTGCTCGACCAACCTGGCTGCCATCTATGATGGCACCACCAGCTGGGTAGATGGGAAGAGAGCAGTGGATGTCATCTACCTTGACTTTAGCAAGGCTTTCGATACTGTCTCCCATGACATCCTGATAGCAAAGCTGAGAAAGTGTGAGATAGAGGAGTGGACAGTAAGATGGGTTGAGAACTGGCTGACTGGCCGAGCTCAGAGGGTGTTGATCGGCGGCACATAGTCCGTTTGGAGACCTGTGACCAGCGGTGTTCCCCAGGGGCCGGTGCTGGGTCCGGTCATGTTCAACATCTTCATCGACGACCTTGATGAGGGAATAGTGTCTGCCCTCAGCAAGTACGCCGACGACACAAAGCTGAGAGGAGTGGCTGACACGCCAGAAGGCTGTGCTGCCATTCAGCGAGACCTGGACAGGCTGGAAAGATGGACAGGAAGAAACCAAATGAGGTTTAATAAGAGCAAGTGTAGAGTCCTGCACCTGGGAAGGAATAATCGCATGTATCAGTACAGGCTGGGGGGCAACCTGCTGGAGAAGAGCTCTGAGAATAAGGACCTGGGGGTCCCGGTGGACAACAGGTTGACCATGAGCCAGCAGTGTGCCCTGGAGGCCAAGAAGGCCAATAGGATCCTGGCGTGCATTAAAAAGAGCGTGGCCAGCAGGTCAAGGGAGGTGATCCTCCCCCTCTACTCTGCCCTGGTCAGGCCTCACCTGGAGTATTGTGTCCAGTTCTGGGCTCCCCGGTACAAAAAAGACAGGGATCTCCTGGAAAGAGTCCAGCGGAGGGCCACAAAGATGGTACGGGGCCTGGAGCATGTTCTCTATGAGGAAAGGCTGAGAGACCTGGGTCTGTTCAGCCCGGAGAAAAGAAGACTGAGAGGGGATCTCATCAATGTGTATAAATACTTGAGGTGTGGGAGACAGAGGGATTTGGCCAACCTCTTCTCAGTGGTTTGTGGGGACAGGACAAGGGGCAATGGCCACAAGATAGAGCACAGGAAGTTCCGCACCAACATGCAAAAGAACTTCTTCACAGTGAGGGTGACAGAGCACTGGAACAGGCTGCCCGGGGAGGTTGTGGAGTCTCCTTCTCTGGAGATATTCAAGGCCCGTCTGGATGCCTACCTGGGCAGCCTGCTCTAAGGAACCTGCTTTGTCAGGGGGGTTGGACCCGATGATCTTTTGAGGTCCCTTCCAACCCCTTCGATTCTGTGAAAGCAAGAGCAGAAAGTCTTGGCCTTCACTTTGTGTTGTCATTTTAACAAACTCAGGTGTGACCTCTTTTAAGTTTTTCCTAGCCTGCTTCTGTGCTGTTGGCTGTCAGTCAGGGGAAAATTGTGTGGAGAGGTGTGATTTTAATGGGTGTGCTGAATGGCTTGCTGGTCTTCAGGGGCGATACACTAATAGGACACCATGGGTAAAGTCTGTGTTGTAAATCTAGCCATGCACAGGGCTCTTTGGAGTCTTTTTGGCAGAAGGTTGACACCTCCCCCTCTTGAAGAAACCTCTGCTGAAAAAGGCCGTGCCTTTGTGCTCTCTCCAACTGGTTCAGGATGGGAGTAGGGTGTTAGGATACCTGCAGTAGAGCCAGCTGTACTTGGCAGACACTTGGGCCACCTTTTGAGAGGCAGCCATGAGAATCGTTGGCGAGCCCCAGCCCCTGGGGGCCCTCCTTGGGCAGCCTGTGGCAGCAGCTGAGGCCTCCAGAGCTCTGTGCCTCCCTCTCCACCGCTGCCCACCCAGATGGGCACCTCGCTTGGTCCCAGGGCCTCAGGTACCGTCCTTCTCCCGTCAGCCCTGCTGAGGTGGCCGGGCAGGGGCCGTGCCGCTGGGAGCATGCTGAGGGCCGGGTTGAGGAGAAGCTGTGCGAAATCTGAGGGGTGAGCGAGGGCGGTGCTGGTGGGCAGGGGGCAGAGCCTGGGCAGGGTGCTGCCAGGCCTTGCCCTGCTCTGCAGAAACCCGTCAGGGGCCTTGGGGGCATTCCTGAGCAGCAGCTCCTGGCTGATCCCGGATCATGGGATGGTCGGTCTGGTCTGCACAACACCAGGGCTGCTGAGGTGACAAGGTGCACCTTTCTCAAGGTGCATCATGAATCTTGTTTCTTTTCTCCCCAGCCACTGCTGAACTTGAAACTGGATCTGCTGGAGCTTCTCCCATGGTATCTACTGACGGATCTTCAAAAAATTTCAATGTTGACCAGGATCCCCTTTGCAGGGCAATACAGGAGTACCGTGATGTTTTAACCAAAAATTATCTCATCTGAACAAAATGCTAGGGAAAGGCACTAGAAATTTTGTTTACATAACATATCTGTTGTTTCCCATCCCGTGGCTCAGAAGCAAAAACATCTTCATTGCAGTTTGAACATAAATTCTATTAAATAGATGTCAAGCACACCGCACTTGTTTTTTGATGTATAGTTGGTTTATTTTGCACTCAAAATAAGAACCGTATCTGTTTTTTCTGACTAGCAGAATGACTTAATCTTGATTCTTGAACTTTACAGAACTCTCAAAGTGTTTCTTATTAAAGTTAGATGCATTATTTTGTTCCACTCTTGTTCAGTGTTTTAACAAAAGCATTCCTTTTGTTCTGTTTAATAATACTTTCATTCTGTGTGTTTTAGTGTTTCCAGTGTTATTTTAATGCTTAGGATATTATTTGATTGGCTTTTTGTCTGCTGCTCCAGTCCTGATGCAGTGAATATTTCTGTTGATGATGAAGGGAAAGTTTTACCACTGTTTAAGCTGGAAAACAGGGCACTTTATATTGCTGTCACTTTTATGTCCCCTAGGCTTAGAAATACCGTGAGTGTGTAGTAGTGCCAAGAAAGCTTTTATGTGGTATGTTGGTTCTGGTATCCATGTTGGTTTTTGTGTTAAAACTTGCTTCAGTTTCAGACATTTGCAGTTGCTAGAGGAACACCTGTGGTGAACCTGAAACAGTCCCTATAGGGAAAAAGGAATATTAACATATCAACCTTCGGTTTGGTCGGTACTTAACACTATTTGTGTGATAGAACAGCTTTTTGTTGCTGCTAACAGCTGATGGTACAGTGGCTGTAGCCCAGGTGAAGGGCAGTATTATGGGACATTTGTGTCAATAAAACAAGCAGTTTTACTTATTTCAGGGAGTTATCTGCTACTGAAGATCAGCAATCTTCATTTCATGCCTACCAAATTTGCTGGCAATTAGAAGATTATAGAACAAATGAAGTCCAAATTCTGGAGAAATAAAAATGGTTGGACTGAGATAAATGAAGACTGGAAAAAAAAAAAAAGTTTTTTTACCCATTAATTCAATAACTTGAGTTATCAGGCAGTGAGGAAAAGCAGTGAATGCTGCTATGACTCTCTGCTCCTTTTTATATTAATACAACAGTTTTGTGAAGCTAATACACTGTATTTAATTCCAGGCATTATGTTCGAACTTGGTATTTAATAAAATTTAAAATCTAATACATGTCTTTGTTTTATTATATTCCCCTTCTTGATTTTGCTTTCCACCTCCTTCCTTGCCTGTGTGACTTGCTAGAGCTTTCCTCTGCTCTCTTCAGCTCTGTTCATGGCTGCGCCTTCAGCCTGGCCTGAGAGCAGGCAAATGGCTGAAAAGAAGGCACACCTCTCTGTCCTTTTCTTCCACTTGAGACTTGAAGCAGGTTTGAAGATCAGGGACTAGAATTGAAGTATTGCTACTAACCACTTTCCAGGCTACTTTTCAGAGCAATTCTGCTTGTGGTCCAAAGCAGACGAGCTTCTGGTAGGCATGAAAGATTGTCAAATCCCACAGCTTTGGATCCCATGGGGAGCTGATCAATTTGTGGGAATAAAAACGTTGTTTTTGCAGAGTTACATCGTTTAAAGGTAAGGAATGGGGTATTGAGATATGCTTGCAGTGATAAGGAAACTTAGCAGGCGACCTTGTAAAATGCACACAACCAGACTCCTTAGAACAATTAGGTGAAAATCACGGTGTTAAGTCAGATAAGTAAAGAAACATTACCAGTTCAAACAGTGAAAAAGTCTAAAGAAATTTGAAATTTAACAGACCGGCAACTGAAGGCCATGCATTATCTGGGAAGCATCAGATAGATTGTGAACCTGGATTACCCACTCAGTGGGGAAACAGGGGATGGGCCTGTCATCAAAAAGTATATAAACTGTGTTTTGGAACCAGTAGGTGCGCTCCTGCTTGTGGGACGCCCGCCATTGCAATCGCGAAGAAATTACTACTTCACTGAGATCCTCGCCTAAGCCTAAGTTATTGGCTACGGAGTGTTTCTCACAGTTTGTAGCCTGCCGACGGGAAAGGTGTTAAGAAATTCCTCTGGCCTTCAGCACAGCGGTCAAAGAGGAGTTCACATGGTTGGAGAGGTGCTGGAAAGTACCAAACAGAAATTTTAACCAGTACCATTTTAAGCAACGAGGACCTCGCGCGGATGGGCTGCAGCGAGGGCTCGCGGCAGGGAGACGGACGGAGCCAACCCCTAACCCCCCCCCAGCACAGCGGCACAGAGCCTCTCGGTCAGAGCCGCAGCCCCGGCCCCCGCCCCCCGGGCAGGCAGGAGCTGTGCCTGTGCCGCCGGGGCGCTGCCGTGCTGCGGGCGGGGCCGGGGTGACGGCAGCCCCCCCACCGCCCACCCCTGGCGCTGTAAGAGCAGGCCCTAGGGGGGCCTTTCTCAGAGTGGGAGGAGTATTTTTGCTCAGAATTTAGTGGAGACAAACTGGGAGAGGGATATCTGCTGGTGATAAGCCATGGGGCAACATGACAGTATCTGAGGGATGGTGTGCTATTGAGCACAGCATTCAAGAAGCATTTGGGCAACGCTCTCAGACATGGCTTAACACATAGTCTCTTCCTCACATTAGAGACCATTTCCACTCTGATCCTAAATATTTTACTTGAAAGAAACAAACCTGCCTTTTCAAACACCTCGAGCGTTTGCACTTCCTAAATTTAAGCTGCGTTTATGCCTGACACGTGTATCCAGGATGAGTTGGGACAAGCGGTAGAAGAAACATGGTGAAAAGCAAGAAGGCTGCTTCCGTTCACTTGATGAGCACACACTTCCACGCACATTGCGCTTGCAGTTTAGTCATAGAAGTCGTCCCGTGTGCTTTTACTGCTAATGATGTGATTGTTAGGAGAAAGGTGGGTCCCAGTCCTATTGACTGTTTACATCTTAATGTGCCCTGTTTTGGAAATCTAGTTCCAAACTAAGTGAAGTTCTATTGTGTGATATTTCCTCTGCAGCATCACACATTTTCAGTCGGCACCAACTCCTCAGCCATAATCACTTCCTGCTTTGGCTTCTGTTCAGCACTGCACCTCACTGCAAAACAGAGCTCCCGTGAATCTGATGTGTAGGTGCAATGGCATAGATAAAATGGTGCTTAAGTTGCAGTAGAAAAGATTTTTTTATTTATTCGAAATGCTATGAACTGAATATGAAATAGTTGTAAATAGCTACGTTTTGGTTTTATAGTTGGGTGGGTTTTGCGCTTTTTTTTTTCATATTGCTTTGAGCACAATTTTGAGAATCTGCCCCCTGTAGCTGAGGTCACTGCATCATCTGCACATTCCATCAGTGCAGATGTTTACCACAAACCACCAGAAGCTCTGGTCGGACAATTTGCAGAAACACCACAGAGCTCAACTGCACACAGGTTTCCATCTGCATCATAAGCAGAGCTGAAGTTTGAACTTACACAAGTTAGAATTCCCAAGCATTTAAACACAAAAATCTGAAGCAAGAACCATAATAATAAAAGTATTTCAGGAAAGAAAGCTTCCATTTAACATTCTAATGCCTTAAAGAATTCCTGATCAGAGCAGGTTTTCTAACAGTTTCCCAGTGTTTCTCGTAATATAACATGCACATTAATTGTATCTGCATTAAAGAGAACTTAGCTATGACAACTTTTGTCCACATTTAACAGGTTGCTATCCTGCGTCTTTCTTTTATGCTGGGCTTCATTACTTCAGTTCCAGCTTTTGATATCTCCACCTGTACAATTTCCACTTCAGTTTCTATGCAATGTGTTGCAATCATCATCTTGGCAAAATATACACTGATACCAAGACGAGATAAAAGTACATTGTAAAACAAAAAAATAGCGATGGCAAGTAGGGTAAACAACTACTAATGGTGTTTTAGAGGACAGAAGTTGTACATACACGGGGCATCTTCATGCACTTGTGCCCCCTTACGTAATGAACACCTTTTGTCTAGAAGTGCAAGTAGCAGGCACCAAGTTCAGTGTGGAGTGAAATTTTTTGGCATCCATTCTCTGGCAGTGTTACTGATGTAAGCCTAACAGCAGCAACACGTTGTTCAGCACAAGTCCCTCAGTTCCTGGAACGTGCTGCAAGGCTCCAGGAAGGAAGATATTACCACCTAGATAAGGTCAGGCTTTTAGCACGAGCAAGTAGTTCTTGGCAAAAGTCTGAATGCTATTTTGTTTTCAGCTTTGATTGCTACTTTAATCAGTAGGGCTTTTAGTTCCCTCAGTATTTCTGCAATGACTGTAAAAAATAGTGTAAAAAAAAAAAAAGAATCCCCTAAACCAGAATATCTTATGCTGTAAGAGGCTAGCAGGTACAAGATTTTCAGGGCGAACACCTGGCTTGTTATTGCCTTCTATCATATGCAGTTAAAATAAGCCTGGGGCAAGTTTCCGTCCCTCAGCTCAAGGCTTGGTCTGTACAGACACCACCTTCTGACACATCTGGCTTTTATGTTTGTTTGGTTTTTTTTGTTTGTTTGTTTTTTTTGCCTGTGAATACCTGATACATTAAGTATGCCTTATTATTTAAACAGGGCAGCTGAGACTGCCTGACTCTAGGACTGCTTGACTCTATAACTCTAAGACTGCTATGACTTCGCTTTTCTGGATCTTTATTGAGCCTGAAGAAATCTCTCCCGCTTAAAAATAATTGTTTAGTTATATAATCTACAAGCTTATTTTCCTGCTTCTAATCTCTAAACTGCAGTGTACTCAACTGGAAAGCAGGAATAAAAACACAAGTAGCAAAAATTAGCAAAGTTGCAAACACTAGTGCCAGAAATGGAGACAGAGCTGGTATTTTGTCTGTCTCCTTGTCTTGTGCTTTCTTTGGTTGGCATCGTGGCTCCTGAAACCCACGGCTTGAAGATGCAAAAGAGAAAGGTGTTTTCAGAAGTACCATCGAGCAAATAAATCTAGCAAGCACAAACCATCTTCACGTTTCATTGGCGTTACTCACATTTGGCATTTGAGTCTCTTCAACTGAGGCTTTTACTTTGTTGAGAACTACCTTCATGGTCATTGTCATTTAACTCCTAAAGGAACATGACAAATACCAAGCCACGGATTGTTAACTGTGGAATAAACTAAGCCCCCTCTCACCAATGCACTGCGAATACCAACCTGGTATTTAGGATTGTTTCTGTATGAATCTGTAGAAGAAAATTCTCAGTGGAGTGCAGTCTCAGCCAGCAGAGGCTAACAGGTGGAATTATGTTGCCACAGGGACAAAGAAACATTCAAACATACAGAACCGGTATGTTTGCTATGAAAATAGTATGCTGATTAATTTGTGATAGATGTATCATTCAAACCACCTGTTTTATCACCAGCTCTATCACATTCTGTTTGATATCCTACAAAATGGGTTGAAAGATAACGACTAACTCCAAGGACTAAGGGTAACAGGCCATAGTTAACAGTGAGGGTACATAAAGTCTGCACTTTCAGAGTAAGTCCTCAAAACAGAATCCACGTTCTTCCAAACCAGTAACCGGCTCGTACACCATGTGATATTTGAAGAAATATGCTTGTAAATGTGTTGACAGTGAGGCAGTGCACATGGACTGCAATTAAGTAAGTTGCCCTTGGACCAAATTATGAATTTAATCAATTATGCACCATTATGAAATCAGGGGGAACTTGTGAATAAAGTTGTAGGGAAATTTTGTGTGTCTTCTTACTGCTAGAGTTGTAACCTCATTTTGTCACATACAGAGCACTGACTCTTTCCACTGGCTTTAAGTGCTGTTCTTGGTTGTGTTCCTGAGCTGTGTTTTACACTTTGTATTAATGTTCACTGTAGATTTTTAGTGGTGAGAGGAGAGCTTAACCCTGCTTCCAGTTAAGTTACTACTTCATATAGCAGTATTGGCTTTCTAGTTATGTTGTTTTTTTCCTTTGCCATTGTTACTTCCACAGATGCAAAAGCAGAATGTGCTGCCTCCGACATCAAAAGACTCACGCAGTATGTGGGAGGAGGAATTGAAGTCAAGAACCCACCTTGAAGATCGTCTTGCTCAGCTTGGCAGGGAAAAGGCTGAGCTCCTAGAACAGGTGAGCCCTAACACCTAGTCAATACCCAGAATTATGTTCACATTTTTGCTGACTTTTTACATACTCAGCCTCTTCTCTTCATATTCAGACCACAAGTAACTGTTGATTTGGGGGTTGTGCAGGAATTGAATAAAAGCCCATGGGGTATTTCTCTGTAAATGCTGGAGCGGTTCTGTTGAGAAAACAGTATGGTTTGAGCACATTGAGCAAGACTGAAGTTCCCCAGTTCTTCATTTAAATTCCTTCTGGTCATCATATAGTCCCTTGATTTTGGGACAGGGTTAAAACACTTGATGTTTCCAGTACAGTGTATGGAGGAGCTGGTACAGGTTTTCAGAATAGCAGGAGCTTAAAATGCTTGCAGAAAAATAAGGAGCAAGTACAAAGTGCAAGAAAAACTGCCAGATCCCTTTTGTTTTGCCTGAGAAGACACCAAAAGGAAGAACAGTGCCTGAATTAGTAAATACTGACAAAGATCATGCAGAGGAGAATGAAACATTGACCAGTTCCAGAAGAGCCACCTTCTTCTTGTTGCAGGTTCCATGAGAAGGTCTTTGCCACCTTCTCACCGTGAAGCCGTAGGAGAGGGGGCCTTTGCTTCAGTGGGGGCATCTCTTTCTGTCTCTCAGTATTGGCCTCTCTGTGTGAAACCTGAAGTGATTTCCTGCAGAAATGTTTGCAGGGACCCTAGTGTTCTGTTGAACTCTGAAAGGGGTGTACTGCAGCTTCTTTGTGGAGAACTCCATCTGCGCATACCACATGTAGATGCTGTCCCTGTGCTGGTTGTGCCATGTGTCTTTTCTGTTTTGAAAGTGTGAGAGTGAGAGAAAGAAAGTGAAGAAGCTGGTAGAGTTGAAACGCCCAGTTGAGGTGCGTCTGGACCAGGAAATGAAAAGAAACATTGAACTGCAAAAAGAATGTCACAGGTATGGCTTGTTTAGTACTTTAAAGAGAGATGCCATAGAGCAGAAATCAAGCTTTATGGAACTTGAGTGTAAAAACAGGTGAGGGTAGCTGTCTGTGAGCACATTCAAGCCTCATGCTAGGTCTTGCAAGGCTCTTCTGTACACATGCCTATGGTTTTACAGAGCTGCCACAAGAACTGCAAATGCAGGTTGCCCTGCAGTTCTCGTGGGAGGGCAGGAAGTCCCTCCTCCATTTATTCCTCCGTTGAGGTGAGAGATGGACCCTCCAAGTGATCTGTGGCACTGGAATGCTGGTTTTTCTCAGTAGCTCCTGGTCTGCCGAGCGTGTTAAAGCCATCTGTATGCTGCTTACGTCTGAGAATGTGGAACAGACTGGTAGTTCCTTCACCTCATTATTTTATTGACTAATTTGCCACTCAGGTGCAAGAGGCTTCTGAACAGAGCTATGAAGAAAATCAGGACGTATGAGGCCAGAGAAAGAGAGTCCCAGTTTAATTTCCAGGGAGAAATGAAGAACAGGTATTCTGAAATGGTCAATGAAGTTGGCAGATTGAGAACAAAGGTGAGTTCTGGTTTGTTTGTTTATATATGGCGTTATTTTCTGGAAATCTGCAATATTATTTTCATATACTTGCTTCTCTGAATGGTGTTGTTGGCTCCCAGGGCAGGATGCAGTGAAGGGATGAAGAAGTTTTCTAACTCACCAGCAGCTGTCTCAGCCCATCTTTCCCTAGCCATGGGCACCCTGAAGTAGAGGTCCAAGAAGTGCTTTTGAGCTGCCGTGGGTGTCTTGTTCAGGTGCATGGAACCCTTGATCTACATTTCCCCTGGTTACTGAGAGGTGCTGCTAAGGCACACGTGTGCTTTAGAAGGTATTGTAGAAGGAGTCAAGTGCCCTTGTGGTGGCTCATTCTTAGTCCAAAGGCTCGTAGCATTCTCGTGGCTTCACTGCCATTAGAAGAGTTCTCTTAAATGACAGGGAATGGCAATTGTGTTTAGGCAGTGTAAAATGAAGATTAAGTTTACATTTTTTTTGTTAGTTCTTATTTTTTGTGAGGGTTTTTGTTTTGTTTTTTGTCTATTTATAAAAGGCAGGAACCTCCCGAGTGTATTTTTAGAAGGTGTAGAAAAGGTGTATTTCTGGGGGAGAAGAGTAAGACAGCATCGCAGCTGGCCTTTGGGACTTAATGGGACATCTGCTATATCCTCCGTATCCTTGCAACCAAACATCAGCTTTGACCTAGAGAGAAAATGCCTTCCTCCAGCAGTTCTGTCAAAGTGGCCTCCTGAGGCACTGTTTCCAAAGCTTTCAGAGTAAGGGCAGGAAGAGTATTTGTTGCTCGTGCCTAGTCCGTTCTGCACTGCAGCGCTTCCCCCCACACACAATAGGCATTCTTTCTGGTGTCTGGGTAGAGGTGTGTTTGATGTCCCATGAGCAGAGGAGCATTTCGGGCAAGAGCGTCCCTAGCGCCTTTCAGCCCAGTCCCACAGGGGAAATGCTGCTGGTTTGGTACCTGTTTGTGGTGTGTGACCTGCTTCAGAAGAACTAAGGAAGGATGGGAACTTGGGAATCCTGTCGGTAATAATGTTAAAGCTGTTCTTCTTTTAAAATACAAGCCTAGCTTTACTTTGATCTTAATACTGTTTCAGAAGATAACAAATACAGTCTTGGTGGCCTTCCTGTTTATGAATTTTCACTGAATTTAATATTTTTTGACCCCTCTACATTTATTTTATTGCTGTCTACAGGTTAGTGAACTTTCCCAGCAGCTGGAGTTGGAGTCTAAAAAATGCATGCAGCTGGAAGCACAAAATCAGGATTTGCGAGAAGAGCTGTCTGCTCTGCGTGGGAATCATGAAATACTGGAGAAGAGCAAATGCCAGCTGAAGGAAGAAGTGGCAAACCTCAGACATCGTTTGGAAACTAATATGGTGGATCACAGCCAAATAGAGCAATATAAAAGAGAGATGGAAGAACGAGCTGGACAAGAAATCAGACAAAAGCTACAAGAAGTCAATTTGTTTTTACAGGTATATTAATTAGTCAGTTTTGCCTTTAGTCTTTATTGCATTATAGTTTTTCTGTCATTTTTTAGTGTTTTATTTATGGTGGCTCATTCTGTGCGTTAGCGCTGTGCTTCTGTCTTTCCAGAAGGGAGTGGGAGAAGGGAAAATGGTTGGGCTAAAGTGTGTTTGTGCGTGTGATGTGCCTGCAGGTTCCCAAGTTCGTAGTCTGCCCATGGCAGACTTAGTTTTGCAGTTCTTAGGGGAATAGCTGTCTAGTGATCTTGTTCTTGCTGTTCATTCTCGAACGAGCATTGTAACTTAGATGGTTTGGCCAGACATACAGGTCTTGCTTTATCATTCTGTGGGGTAAAGCGCTCAGGAAAGAAGTCACTCAAGTTACACAGGCTTTTGTGAAGGAGGCACGAGGGTGGGGATAGGACCCTCATAGTTTCTTTATAGAATCTTTTTTTGTGTAACCTGTTGTGCAGAGATAATGTTCTTTTGGCACTACCTTTGAATAATAGTGCTAAGAGCAGATATCTTTCTGAATTAATTATTTAATGTGGTAGTTCCAGAGATCTGTCTTGATTGCTGATGGTAGTGAGGAGGCACAGTTGCCTCAACTTTGTAAGTTTGGGACCTTGAAATCGAGTATGTGCACCTGTCTGTTGGGGGGGGGGCAGTTCTCTTTTCCTTTATGGTGGTTGAAATTGCATTATCTGCTTCAGACACAGGCAGCCTCCCAAGACAGGTTAGAACAAATCAGAGCCAGCCATCACGCTTCACTGAGAAACCAACTAAAGCACAGAATTAAAGATCTTGAATGCGAGTTGGACAGGATAAAAAATACGCAACAAGACAGTATTTTTCAAAAAGAATCCACACAAGCAGAAGTGGAAAAATACAAAGACCTGTATCTGGAAGAAGTGAAAATTAGAAGATGTCTAGCAAATAAGCTGGAAAGGTAAGTCCATGCTTTTTTGGAGTGGTAGCAAGACATGAAGTGGTAACAAGTTGTATAAAAAACATTGTACAATTTCCTCCTGAAATCCCTCTTCTACGTCTGGTCAGCATGACGTCAGTAAATGTGCCTAAGATGGCATATTACAAATTTTAATTTTTTAATTTTATAAAAAGAGTCCTCTACGACCCTTCCCCTTTTTAAGAACTGCCTTGATTTTGCTTCAGTGTTCCAGCAGTGCTGCCACGGGGCAAGGTGTTACTAGAGTATTTTTGAAGTTAACAGCATTTTAACAGGCATCCTTTTGGCCCCTTCTAATAATGTCCCCTTCTTCTTCTGTTTAAGGCAGAAAAGAGTGATTGCATGTCCTGTCCCACTGTCTGCAAACTAGGAATGCTTAAAGATAGACTTTCCAGGGGGCGGACTCTTGATTCTGTGACATAAAACGATCTTTTTGGCTGCCATTTTGGCAGCATGTCTGAGGTTTGAGTTTTCCTTGGGTGGCGGAGAGAATCCCGGAGTTCTCATGCAGCTGATGCACCTTTCAGAAGAAGCTGTGTAAACATATGGCTTGCTTTCAAGTCTTAATGCTTCAAATGCATTCAGTGCTAAAGTGTTGGTAACTTGCTGCTTTCTACAGGTAGTGTAATTTCCTGGAAGTAGGTTCTCCAAAATCTTCAGATTGGATTACACTCTCATTTTGAACTCTCTTAATCTCTTCTATTTTCAGAAGTTAAATTAAAGTCAAAAGACCTGGAAAGTGGCTTTGCAAAAATATTACAAAGATAATTCTTTGCATGGTTTTAAATGTTTCAGAGCTAATGAGAGACTAGCAGAAGCCAACGCTAAGCTCCTTCAAGAGCGCCATAGAAGCAAATCATTAATTGCAAGCAGCATTGTCGGTGGAGGTCTGGCTGCAAGTCCAGTTCTATATTCAACTGAACTGGGACATCTTGGCAACAATTTGGCACTGAACAGAAGTCTTAGTCTAGGAGGAAGCTTCCTAGGCACAACTGGGAATGCATTATCGTCGAGAAACAGGGTTGAAGCCTATGTGGCTAAGGTAAGCATTGTGAAATGCTCTTCAAGCTACTGTTGAAGAATATCTGTAAGCAAAGTTATGATTCTTAGTATACAGTTAGAATCTATCTATAGTTTGAAACCATAGTCTAATATGCTAAACCAACAGCTGATCATCAAAACATTACACATCTGTGTGGCAGGGATGAAGGCTTTCGGTCATTGGGACTGTACAAAATTCCAGGAGTGCTCAGAGACCAAAAATACTGGCATCTAAATAATGAGCTCTTAACTAATACGTATCTATTTATTAACAAGAGAAAATGTGATAAGGAATGCTGTGGCATCAGAAGTTCCCAGCTAAGCTATTCGTTAAATTTTAATGTACAGTGTGTAGATAAGTGTATGACATCTTTAAAATGGATAACTTTGAATGCAAAATCCCATCAGACATCTTTACTCAAGACACTTTTTCTTTCCTCGCTGATCTTCATTTTAATACTTCCTTTGCTGGAACATGTTTTAGTACATTAATACCAACAAAGGATGCTTCAAAACTAGGATGACAGCAGCATGATTGCTTAACTTCTTACTATATAGTGTATTGTGGGATGCATGCTGTGCCTAGGAGGCATTTGTTTTTGTGGTTCCTGCTGAGTGTTATTACCTGAAATAACCCCTAAATAAAATAAACTATTCTTCAGGAAGTCTTCACAGCTTTCTAATTTTACAGCAATGCTGCAACCTCTACAATAGCTCTGGTAAAAGTAGCATAAAATAGTACAGCCCTAACAGAACGGTGAGCATTATATCAGGAAACCAAATTTGGAGTTTAAAGGCATGAAAGATTTCAGTTTTCATAAACTACTATTTAACATTAGAAGGCTAATATCACTGATGATGCATTTAGCCTTACATTTTGAAGACAGTCATGTTGCAAACTCAGCCAGAAATGAACATCTTACTCTTAACAAGCATAAAGAAACACATGTTCCATTACAGTATAGCCCCTTTCCCCATACCAAGCATATATGTTACAGAAATCAATGACCTTGAAATGGACATGCAAAAGCATCTTGAAAAATCCAGAAAAGTTCATACTGACACATGCTAATTAACCAAAAAGATCAAATCACATGTAAATGTCTGTTTTATTATTATATTTTTATTGTTATTATAATATTTTATTACTATTAGAGCTCCAGTAGTGAGGAGTAAACTACAAGTACTTGAAAAATTCCATGTAAGTCACTACAAACAGTAACTGTAGGAACTAGCAAGCAATTCATTATGTTCTGGAATAATGTTGGCTGAAGTTGGTTTCATAGTAGGACTTGTGCCATTGGAAAAAAAGTGTGTATTTCCATTACAGGAGTAAAGAGATCTTTGGGTTCTGTTTTTTACTTTATGATTTGGTCTGCTGACTCCCAAACTGCTCCCACATTGGCCTATCACTGTCCTGAATTTGACTGAATAAAGCAGATGAAACACACATGCAAGGTTCTTTTAGTGGTCTGCGTACCATAATTTGGGAACTGCTGCTTTAGTCCTTAGATAAAGGCAAGGAATTTCTGCTGCAAGGAGTTTCGGAGGCAAGAGTCCTGTTAATAGGTTCAACAAACATCAAGCTTAAACCCTAACAGCTGTGCCAAAGGCATGGTGACAATGAATGTGAGTGTCTTGACACAGAAAATAATAGTGAAGGCTGCTAAATGCAACCAGTGTGAGTTAACGGAATTATGAAACCAGCTTTTCTCCTGGTAACATGAGAGCAGGAATGCCCTCCTTCTACTCTGTCTCTCAATTGCTGTTCCTTTCTGATTTTGTTTCCTGTCTGCACTCCTGTATTGTAGCAGTCTTTGGATCATTAGCCAATTTAGTTGTTTTATTTACACGTAGGTCATGTTCTTAGTTCTTACTGAAGACTTTTGAACTTAAGGCCGTTGTTCTTTCTTCTTCAACTCTTTAATCAAAAATCTGTTCTTTCTCTTCTCTGCAGCCAGATACATGACAAGGTTTGTAGCCAGTCTTGTTTCATGTGGGGTGGTATTATATACTAGAAATGTTTTTGTCTATATACGCTGTTAGGTTTTGATTAAAACTTACAGATGCATTCACATTTTCCTATTACGGCAAATATTTTAAACTTGTTAGTTTGTCCAAGAGACATGGTCACTGCTGCAGAGTGCTTTTGTGCTTTAATGTATGTTACAGCTTTTGTGGTAGTTAACTGTCTATAAGATATCCTCCGTGCCAGTTCTGATATTCAGAAAGCTCTTGGTAGTAACAGCAATTCGTACATGAAGTGCCAGTAGTGTTCTGACTTCCTCAACTGTGAGTATCATTTCATGGAGTCTCACAGGATCCAAGTTACTCTGCTCAAGCAACCTGTGTGGGTAAATAGTAAGTCAAAACTGCTCTCTGAAAAAGAGTTTTCAAGAAGGTGACTGCTGCAGGGCAACCCAGGGTGCTACTGCCTGAAGAGATGTGCAGTGGGATGAGAAGTACCTCTGGGTAGAACTTGGTGCAGAACAGATCAGAGATCGTTGACCAGTTTTCCAGTTCTGTTACTGTTGTCTGGCAAAAGTTTTTCTGGAATCTGAAGTTGTCACCTTATTGCTCAGGAGGTTCAGGATAGTCAGCTGTGATGGCTTTTCCAGGGGGATAAGGGAGGAAGAACAACAGTGAAGGCACAAGTTATTGTCTTCAACGGTGTATTTTGCCTGGTTTTTCATTCCCTCTTTTGGAAATGACCATGCCAGCTTATTTTCCACTTACTCCTCTTTCTTCAGACTTTCATGAGGATCACAAAGATGTTAACAGAGTATATAAGAAAAGAAGAACTTTCTATTTTCTTGATTCATCTGTACTTGTTGGGGAGGATTTGGTGGGCCTTCTGATCACTGCGGAGGCTCCAGAAACCAATGGAAGTGGTTTTTTCTTCTGAACTACTACTGCTCTGTTTAGGATTGGTCCTGTTTCTGAGCTATCTTTTGGTCTAGGTACTTGGTTTCCTTTGCCTTTTTGTTAGCAGTGTCTCTCTTTATGTGTTAGGCTCCCTTCTGCCCAGGATTTTGCTGCTTCTTTCCCCTGCTTTTAAATAACTAGAGGTTGAAGGATCTGGGGGATCCCCTTCCTTTCTTCCTTCAGCTCCTTGTTCCTTTCTTCTACCTGCGAAGGTACCAAAAAATATCACTGACTGATTCTTCTCCTGGTGGAGATGGTGGATTTGGTTGCAGCTGTCCCTGAGGTCCTGGAGAGAATGCCCTTCCCTCCTCTCTGCTGGTTTGTACCCCACTTCTTTGGCCCTCACAGTGGCCTGTTGCCGCTCTTCTTGTGAGGGTTTGCACAGTTCTTCTCTTCCAGAGATTCTTGCTCTCCCTGGCCTGTTGAGTACATTGAATAGTTTTTCAGTTCTTATCTTTGATACGTTGCTAGGCGAGCCTACTCATTTCATAAAATAAATCCCTGTTCCCCCAGGGATTCAGCACTGAAGTCAGAGAATCACAGAATGGGTGAGGTTGGAAGGGGCTTCTGGAGATCATCTAGTCTAACCACACCCCTGCTCAGAGCAGGGTCAGCCACAGCAGTTTGCTGAGGGTCATGTCCAGCCAGTTTTTGAGCATCTCCGAGGACGGAGACTCCACAACATTTCCTGGTAAAGTGTTCAGCGTTTGACCATGGTCACTAAAATATTAATACAAAAATCCGTATGTTTAAATGCATTTTCCTTTATTTCTACGTCTGCCTCTTGTTCTTTCACTTGGCACCACTGAGAAGAGTCTGGCCCTGTCTTCTTTATACTCCACCCACAAATCAGATAGTTAACGCACACGGATAAAACCCCCTGAGTCTTCTCTTCTCCAAGCTGAACAGTCCCAGCTCTCTCAGCCTATCCACGTAAGTCACATGCTCCAGGCACCTAATTATATTCATGGCCTTCATATTTGCTAATGACACAAATCTGGAAGCTGTATGCTGTCTGTTCCGACAGTCACTTCTATGTGTCACAGACTTGATGGAAAATAATACAGGAGTCATAAGTATCATCAAATGTACACAACAGCATGTAGCGTTTGGGCTGTGGCTCTTTGAAAGGTCTCATTTCTCCCTATGAAGACTTTGCAGGCAGAATACAGGGCAGTAACTTAACTTGTTGGCAGCAAGAACCAGCTTCTAGGGGTGAGAGGGGTAAAGGCTGCTCCCTAGTGATCCGAGCCGATTTCAGTTCGGTAGTAAAACCCACAGCACTTGCTTTGTAGAACCTGCAGCTGCTGCTCCTCGTTTCTTAGTAGGTAGGTAACAAGAAAATAACGTGTTTTTATGTTTTTTACACGTGTAATAACAATAAGGAAAAATACTGGCATGATCTATAGGAGCTCTTTCAATTTTCCATCGTAAGGTGGAAAAAAGAAGAATATTGATGCGTGCTTTTTTGTCCACAATGGAATATATTGGTCCTTCAGCAGCTGCTGTTGCAGCTGTTCTCTTACGAAGTCGCAGAAGTAGGCCTTAACTGAAACGGGCCCCGTGATGGCGTTTGTGCATATCTTACTGTTTGGCTGACATTCCGCTCGTGTATTTGAGGATGGACATTAACCATGCATGCACTTTTATAAAACCACTGTGCTTTCTTCCTCTACTGTTTTTATGCTCAGTTATGATCCAGATGGTGAGTTACCGCGATGTTGTTGTGCTAAAATTAATATTGCTCAGCAATGAGAATGCTACGGCCTGGCTGACCAAGAGTTTCTCTTTGTAAAAAAAAAAAAAAAAAAAATCAACCCCCAAACGAAGACGTCTCTATTTAGGATGATGTTTTCAGTGTTTGACACACATTATACATGGGTTTCAAAACTGGTTTATTTTTTTATTGCAAAAATATAACTGTTGAAATTTTAACTATATATTTTACCTGTAACTCTAGATACGGCGGGAACTGGATGAAAAAATCACTAAAGAACTTGAACAAGGTAACGTGTAATTCTGTTAGCAGTGTTTTTAAGGAAGATGATGATTGTTCCTAATTTTTGGATATAATGACTTGAAAGCTGTCAAGGGCCTGTTCTAAGCACACCTGTTTTCTGCTAACTCTCTGATTTAGAGTTTTATGTGGGAAATTTCCTGCTTACCAAAATACTGCACAGAATGTTCTGCAGTTACCTTGAGAAAAAGAAAGGAAACTGAACTACCTCCCCCACACAGGTGCACTTGACTTAAGCTAAAGCTATCTCTAGTCCTCAGACACAAACAGCAAACATAAAAGAAGCCCTGAAATAAGATTTTTATAGACTTCAGCCATCACTTCTCTTTCTGCATACATTCATTGCATTTAGCACTGAAGCATACCGTAACACATTTTCTGGTGTTAGTTCTTGATTTTTGCTGTCTCTTATTCACTGCTTGTATTTGTAGTTTACACGTTGCAATCTTCTTTGGATGAGCAAGAAGAATCAGTGACAAAACGCATCTTTTCTTCAGGAAAAGTTCATTCAGTAATGTTGAGGCAAACACAGTATGAGGTGGTTGCTCTTAATATGTAGTAAAAAACATGTTCTGTAACATGAGGCCAGGTCTCCAGAGAGAAATTGCACCTCTTTCATGATAATCGTACTGCCAGAGTCACTGCTGCTGTGCCTGGAGCTATTTTGAAGCAGCAAACCCCTGAGAGGATTGCCTTCTGTTCCAGTGTGCTTCATTTATGTATAGTGAGTCCAGCTGTTGCTTTACAGCTCTTTACATTTGCTCGCATGGACACAAACCCATTGCTTTGTATCCACCGGCGTTTTCAAATGTAGTGATGCTAGGAGTCATAGTGTTTGTTTGGTTTGGGGACCTTGTCTCAAGAAGGTGGATGGATGGAAACACAGCAGAGCTTTGTTTTTCTGCTCTCATTGCATATGTGTTCCCATGGAGAAGAGAGGGGTTTGCCAGGGCAAGTTTTAAAGACATCCCACAGAAAACGCTGCGTTAGTTCCAGGCTGGGAGACTTGTCCTGCTTGGACTGCAGTACAAGGTGTTTCCATTTTCAAAGGCAGATCTTTTTCACGTTGTTCACAATGAATATGTAAGCTGTTTTTAAGGGGTAGTGTTCCAAGATCTGCAGGGAGCTAAATTTAGCACTGGTGTAAGCAAGAGTTGTTTGCAGGTTCCCTGAAGATGTTCTGTGTGCAGCTTCTGAAATTTCTTTCACTAGTTTTAGAAATACTCTTGACTGATAATTAAATGTGAAAAACAGTGTTCGATACTGTCTCCCATGACATCCTGATAGCAAAGCTGAGAAAGTGTGAGATAGAGGAGTGGACAGTAAGATGGGTTGAGAACTGGCTGACTGGCCGAGCTCAGAGGGTGTTGATCGGCGGCACATAGTCCGTTTGGAGACCTGTGACCAGCGGTGTTCCCCGGGGGTTGGTGCTGGGTCCGGTCATGTTCAACATCTTCATCGACGACCTTGATGAGGGAATAGTGTCTGCCCTCAGCAAGTACGCCGACGACACAAAGCTGGGAGGAGTGGCTGACACGCCAGAAGGCTGTGCTGCCATTCAGCAAGACCTGGACAGGCTGGAAAGATGGACAGGAAGAAACCAAATGAGGTTTAATAAGAGCAAGTGTAGAGTCCTGCACCTGGGAAGGAATAATCACATGTATCAGTACAGGCTGGTCAAGGGAGGTGATCCTCCCCCTCTACTCTTCCCTGGTCAGGCCTCACCTGGAGTACTGTGTCCACTTCTGGGCTCCCCGGTACAAAAAAGACAGGGATCTCCTGGAAAGAGTCCAGCGGAGGGCCACAAAGATGATGCAGGGCCTGGAGCATCTTCCCTATGAGGAAAGGCTGAGAGACCTGGGTCTGTTCAGCCCGGAGAAAAGAACACTGAGAGGGGATCTCATCAATGTGTATAAATACTTGAGGTGTGGGAGACAGAGGGATTTGGCCAACCTCTTCTCAGTGGTTTGTGGGGACAGGAAGGGGCAATGGCCACAAGATGGAGCACAGGAAGTTCCGCATGAACGTGAGAAAGAACTTCTTCACAGTGAGGGTGACAGAGCACTGGAACTGGCTGCCCGGGGAGGTTGTGGAGTCTCCTTCTCTGGAGATATTCAAGGCCCGTCTGGAGGCCTACCTGGGCAGCCTGCTCTAAGGAACCTGCTTTGGCAGGGAGGTTGGACCCGATGATCTTTTGAGGTCCCTTCCAACCCCTTCGATTCTGTGATTCTGTGAAAGCAAGAGCAGAA